>NC_138777.1:48946964-49429464 GCF_965119305.1 Pelophylax lessonae | reverse complement strand
TTATACGCCGAGTATAATATCTCCAAGGTAACCCAAGTATAAGTATTACCGGTAGATGTAATCTCTCAAGACGCTGGCTGTGTGGGAATCCTGTACCGGTATACCGTATGTACCGTAGCTTCGGCTACATACAGTGTACTGCGCTGAGCCAATCAGGGAGAGCGATGTATTCTAATATTGAATGCAAAGCCTGCTCGGATTGGCGGAGTAACATCAGCCCGCCTCCCTGACTCTGCCAATCCGAGCAGGCTTTGCATTCAATAATAGAATACATTGCTCACTGTGATTGGCTCAGCGCGGTATACTGTATGTAGCCGAAGCTACGGTACATACGGTATACCGGTAAAGGATTCCCGCACAGCCAGCGTCTTGAGATTACATCTACTGGTAATACTTAGGGTACCTTGGAGATATTATGAGAGATTACATGTATTACAGTACTTGGGGTACCTTGGAGATCTATGAGAAATCTGACGTTTTTCAATGGTGTTGCTTTGCTTTGGAAGGGGGGGGGGGGTAGTCTTATACGGCGAGTATATCCCAAAACCTATGTTTTAACTTGAAAATTAGGGGGGGTCATCTTATACGCCGGAAAATACGGTACATTGCAGTGCTGGAATATTTATCTGCACCTTTTTAAGGCGCTAAACTGCTGAATCAAATGAATGCACAACACAATGCAAAGGTGTGAATAGGCCCCTAGTTAAGGTGAAAAATAGAAGAAGTTCAAAGAGTAGATGTGAAAGGTAGTAAGGGACAGAAGCACAAGCCTTGTACATGATTTCAGCTGTTAGAAGAGCAATGTTTATAGGAAACTTTGCAAAAGCATCTGTAATGCTTTCTGCAAGCTCTGATCAGCTTTGTTGAAGATGTTATAGAACTTTGCAGATCCAGTTTGAGGAGGTTACACGCAGATAAATGGGAGTGTTGGCTGGCACAAGCTGCTAAAGTAGGGTATAAGCTTAGTGAAGCCTGCTAGCAGCCTATTTAAAGTGACAGTCAGCACTCCCTGTAAGTGATATTTTGATCTTAGGTCCTCTTAGTCAGTGGTGCTCAACTCCGGTCCTCAGGGCCCACTAACAGGCCAGATTTTAGGTATTACCTTGGGGAGATGCAGACTAGAATACTGCAATCACTGAGCAGCAAATGATATCACCTGGGATGTATTTCAGTTATCTTGCAAACCTGGCCTGTTAGTGGGCCCTGAGGGCCAGGGTTGAGGACCACTGCTCTAAGTAGTGCTGGCTACTTGGTTCCTGAGATCTGTGGTTAATGAATTAGATACTGGATAGTGGTGTAATAAATATGTAAACATGGTTGGAGGAAGCAGAGGACAATGCAGCTGTTGGTAAACAGAAGAATAAATGATAAAGTAATTAGGCAAAACATGAATTGAGTAGCTGATAATAAGGTGCAAATACGTAAAACGACCTGAGTATTGCTTAGTAGTAAGAGTACATGGGTAGGCTACTGGAGAAATATCAATGACAGGTGTAGAAACAGGTGGTGAAGAGCCCAGTGGAAGACAATACCATCATGTTAGTGGCAAGGTGATCAATATTCATTAGAGCAGAGATAGACAATCTGTGACATACCAACTGCTGGGGAGCTAAGAGACCCAATACACAATGACAGGACACGATAGTGTTTGTAAAACCACAAAACTGATAAATGACATGCCATGGTGATGCCAAGGCCTCGTGCACATGGGGGAGTTAAAAGCATCACTTTTAGGAATGTTTGACTTTTTTCTCCTTCTAAACGTTCCTCAATGTCAGGCTCGCTATAAATTATATTATTTCAATTGTAAAATCTTCCTATAGATTTACCAAAACCATAGAATATGGGGTCATACCTAAACCCTTTCAACTTGTATGCAATCAGGCAGGTCCTTGCACTGCACAATTGAAGGTAAATCTAAAGCAAATAGAATAAAAATGTTATAATGTATGGCCAGCCTTATGCCTCGTACACACGTTCAGATAATCGGACGACTTATCGTTCGCATTTTGTTGCATGATCCTAGTATCGAATTCAACAATGCATATAAAAAACGTAGGATTTTTTTTGTACGATTCTGGAAAAGCTTCCTGGTTGCGTAGCTACGTATCAGATGGTGCAAAACAAAAACAATGGCAGCCAGGCTTTTTCCGTGCTATTTTAGTGTTTCTGATCTTGCGCAGTCTTTGTCGAACGATTTTTAGCGGACGCATAGTGTACTGATTAAATGATTGTCATTCGCGGGGCTATCGTACAACAGAAGTTTTCCTGTTTGTCCCTTTGGATTTTGTTGGACGAACTGTCGTGATCGGCTGTTGAAAGCTGTGTACTAACGATCAGATTATCGTGTGATCAGGTCGAAAGCGAGTTTTATCGTACGATTATCGGAACGTGTGTACGGGGAATTAGCCTGTGAGTCCATGCGCACACACAGGTGTTCACGGGTGTAAATCAAAAAAAAAAAAAAAAGTGCTTGATGCACCCAAACAGGTTTACAAAAACACGGCTAAGGCCCCTTTCACACTTGTGCAACTTGGGACTGCAAAGTCGCATGACAAGTCGTACTCCATGATTTACAATGAGTACCGTTCATATCTGTGCGGCTTCAAAGTAGTTCCTTCACTACTTTGGTCCGACTTTGATGCATTTTGAGGTCTCTAGACCTCAAGATTACACAGGCATTGCTTCAAGTCCAGTCAAAAGCGCGGTAAAAAAATAAAAAATAAAATCGCACGACTTTTAGGTCGCACAAGTGTGAAAGAGGCCTTAAGGTGTTTTTTGGTGCTCCTTTTAGCCTGCCAGGAAAAAGGCATTCAGGAGAGCTAGGCAAACGCCCTGTCTGCATGAGGCCTAATGTTGTAAAAAAGCTACAAAATACATGGACTTGTAGTTCCACAAGTGACAATTCTGGCATGCCAAGACTGGCAGCTTCACAGCCAGTAGACTGAGTAGAGAATCACAATGTCTTTGTGCTTTCCCACAACATTATAGAATTAGATGGCATTCCAAGATCTGTAGTACCAAAACAACAAGTGACAATTATATTCCAGTTACATCTCAGCAGCCGCTGCCATGACACTTGACTTGATGTTTTACAGTCCCCACAGAAATATACGGAATACGGAGTCTACTATTTGTTTTACCTAGAGATAGCACAATGCAAGCTTGGATTTGAGTGACACCATTGTTGAATTAAAATAGACATGCTGGGAATTGTAGCACCACAGCAGATATACAATAATTTGGAATACCAGGGCCAGTGAAACTAGACACACAGTGTATTTAGAGAAGTCAATAGAGGATGTAGGTTGTGAAACAAACTGGTGGTTGGAGGAAGTGGGAGTAGAAGAGTGCATGCTATAAATGGAGGAGTAAATGAATTGGGTATAAGAAAAGGGTAGACTAGTGCAAGCAGAGGTGAAGAGAGAAGAAAGCAAAATACTTACAAATACAATTACAGGACAGGGAGGAAGAATAGATGAACTATAGTGCTAGATATCAGAGCAGGGAGGAACATGGAAGATCATGGAAGGTGGGCAAGCAATGCCATGTTTTTGTGCATAGTTAGATTGGTCCAACTTAGACTAACGTAAATATACACAAAGTGCAGGCAATTTACTAAAGCAGGAGAGTGCAAAATCTAGTGCAACTTTGCATAGAATCCAATCAGCTTCCAGGTTTTATTGCCAGAGGTTAAAATAGAGTTCCACCCAAAAGAGGAAGCTCCAATTTACAGCTTCCTCCCCCCCCCCCCCTCCGATGCCACATTTGGCACTTCTCGGTGGAGAAGGATGCAGATACCTGTCAGGTATCTGCTCTCCCCTCCGTGTAATGGCCCTGCGATTACCTACATCATTTGCGGACTCTCCTTCTCCCACTGCCCTCCTGGGGGACACACACAGGTTGAAGACAACAGGACCATTCAGAAAGCACAGCGCAACTAGCGCCATGTGCGGTAGGCTTCACTTTCTGTTTCTCTTAGCGAGGATACCAGCGCCTACACCCGGAGACGATGGACAGCTCGGCTTTGGGTGCCGACATCGGGGGCTCCCTGGACAGGTAAGTGTTCTAATATTCAAAGCCAGCAGCTACAGTATTTGTAGCTGCTGACTTAAAGCGGAGTTCCACCCAAAAATGGAACTTTCGCTATTTTGCTTCCTCCCCCCCCCTCCGGTGCCACATTTGGCATCTTTCAGAGGGGAGGGGGTACCCGTTTTTGACAGGTACCCCTTCCCCACTTCCGGGACATGGCACCACGGCCATCCATCCCGGAAGTTCGGCCCCCTCCTTCTCTCACCGCTGAGCATGCGCAGTAGGGACCCAGCCATGAAGCCACAAAGCTTCACTACCGGGTTCCCTTACCGGCAATGGCGGCGGCAGCACCCGACATTGCTGGACTCCAGGACAGGTAAGTGTCCTAATATTAAAAGTCAGCAGCTACGGTGTGTGTAGCTGCTGACTTATTTTTGGAGGGGAAGGCGGAACTCCGCTTTAATTTTTTCCCCCCAGGCTGGAACTCCGCTTTATTTGACCAAACTGAAGTTAGAAGCTGATTGGTTACTATCCACAGCTGCACCAGATTCCAAATACTCCAGTTTTAGTAAATCTCCCCTAGTATATCATAGCTGTGGGAACGGAGAATCACTGTAACTGCCGCCACTACAATGATTACCATTGTCTTCAGGCTCCTGTGTGGAGTGCCTGCCCTGCTGCATAGTAATCACACAGGGCGCTCACATGGCACGGGTGCCATTTAAGGCACGCCTTGCATTTTTTTCAACGAATGCAAAGTGTTCCCTAAGTGGACAAAGTAACATCACTGCCACACCTCGTCCCAATCGTGACCCAGAAGACAGCGCCAATAACTGTAGTTGTGTATACTACTACAGTTACCAATACATATACTCGCATCAGTCCAAACCAGACCAATGTAACTATACAAAAAAATCCATTCCTGGAATTCAGCTTTAGCCCTGGTTCTCACTGCTACGATTGTAATGCAACTTGAGAGTTCAAACTCCCATGACAAGTCACGCCCTAATAACTGCAATGGAAACGTTCTAATTGGTGCGACTCAAGTCGCTCCGACTTAGAAAAAGGTTCCTGCACTACTTCTGGTGCAACTTCGGCATGACTTGCAAGAATTCTGTTAAAGAAGTCGTATGCAAGCCAGGGTGAAGTCACGCTAGGATGTTGGATTCAAAGTTGTGCGACTTTGAAGCCGCGGCAGTGTGAACCGGGCTGCTCAGTGGAGGAATCGATACACTGATCCCCGCTGAGCAGGCAGGTGCCAGCTCTGTCTCCGCTCTGTGTGCAGGGAGGGAGGTGTCAGAGCCCTGCTGCTCTCTATGGGGAATCGGATGAGAGCGGATCGCCTGTCTGCTCTCATCCGATCCCCTGGACAGATGGAAAATAGGGTTTCGATCCATCCGGATTCCAGGGACAGGATCGGATCAGATTTCAGCTGGTGTCAGTGGACATGTCTCCTCTGACATCCGCTGCCCCATAGGGATGCATGGAGGATCCGATCAGATCCGCCTAAAAAAACTGACAGGCGGATCTGATCGGATCGTTCGTGTGAAAGAGGCCTTACTCAGACACCTCCTGTTCTGTTACAGGGTAGCCCATACTCCGTCCCTTTATTTTCTTTTCAAATGTGTTCCTGTAATGTCACCATCACACAGAAACTACAAGACGCTGTTCTAACACACATTACACAGGCATGTGTGCAGCTGTCACCGTCAGGGAACCCGCCCTGAGAAATGCCATGCACTCATTGCTGGGGAAAAGAGGCTGCAGAAAATCAGCCACCCTGAAATGCAACACATAATAGAAGAACATGAAAATAGGCATTTTATTTCCAAAAAAAAATTGCTGTTGTTGATGATACACAGCGCTTTAGCAAACTAAGCGTTTACATCTTTATTGGTAGGTTTGCCACATCCATTGTAGCATAGTACTAGAATAACATACTGGACATGTACAGGTTGTGAAATAAACTGGTGGCTCCAGCATGCCAAGTGTGAGATATGGGGCTAAAAGTCCCAGTATACAAGGTGGGGGATGGGGGGGGGGGGGTGAGCTAGAAGTCCCAGCATACAAGGTGGGGGATATAGTGGGAGACAGAAGTTCCTGCATACGTGGGGGGATGCGAGTAGAGCTACAGTTGTAGGCCCAGCACACAATGTGGGGGATATGAGTGGAGCTATAAGTCTTAGCATACAAGGTGGGGGTTATAGAGGGGGGGGGGGGATACAAGTCCCAGCATATATGGTGGGGGATATAGGGGGGCTAGAAGTCCCAGCATGCAAGATGGGGGTTTTGGGGGGAGCTAGAAGTTCCAGCATACAAGGTGGGGGTTTTGGGGGAGGCCTAGCAATCCCAGTATACAAGATGGGTGTTTTGGGGGGGCTAGAAGTCCCAGCATACAAGGGGGGGCTAGAAGTCCCAGCATACAAGGGGGGGGATTTGGGAGGCATAAAAGGTGGGGATTTGAGGGGCCTAAAGGTCCCTGCATGCCAGATGAAGGAAGAGTGAGGAACTGCAAGTCTCAGCACGTCACATGTGAGCTATGGGGGGGGGGGGGGATATGGGGGTGTCGGATGTGGAGGCCCCCGTCACTGGAAGTAAGCACAGGGTGAATGCAGGGAGCGGATGTCGGTGGTGAAATGAAGCGATGATTACAGGAAGGAGGAGGAAATGTGTAAATGTGAGATGAAGAAATAGACGAGTGAAGGAAGTATGGAGGGCAGAGTTCAGCCATCGTCATGTTATAGACACACACAGAGAGAAGGATAGAGAAGGACACGTATGAGGAGAAGCAGTAGAAGCGTATAGCGGGGACGGGTGTGAAGGAGAGGAAAGATTATTGGCTGGAGGGAAGACACAGGGAGAGGAGAGGAGAGAAATGTTACTGGAAGGGTGAACAATATTCATCATAGATGTCTCCAATACAGCTACACAATTGTACAGCATGCTGGCATGGGATCATCCATCCCCCCTGGTTATTTGACTTGTAGTCCCCCTCTGAACAGGATCCTCCATCCTCCTGGTTCTATGGCATGCTGGGACTTGTAGTCCCACCTCTGACACAGGATCATCCATCCTCCTGCCTCTATGGCATGCTGGGACTTGTATCCCCTCCTCTAACACAGGATCATCCATCCTCCTAGCTCTATGGCATGCTGGGGCTTGTAGTCCCCCCTCTGACACAGGATCATCCATCCTCCTGGTTCTATGGCATGCTGGGACTTGTAGTCCTCCCTCTGACACAGGATCATCCATCCTCCTGGCTCTATAGCATGCTGGGACTTGTAGTCCTCCCTCTGACACAGGATCATCCATCCTCCTGGTTCTATGGCATGCTGGGACTTGTATCCCCTCCTCTGACACAGGATCCTCCATCCTCCTAGCTCTATGGCATGCTGGGACTTGTAGTCCCCCTCTGACACAGGATCATCCATCCTCCTAGTTCTATGGCATGCTGGGACTTGTATCCCCTCCTCTGACACAGGATCATCCATCCTCCTAGCTCTATGGCATGCTGGGACTTGTAGTCCCCCCTCTGACACAGGATCATCCATCCTCCTGGTTCTATGGCATGCTGGGACTTGTAGTCCCCCCTCTGACACAGGATCATCCATCCTCCTGGTTCTATGGCATGCTGGGACTTGTAGTCCCCCTCTGACACAGGATCATCCATCCTCCTGGCTCTATAGCATGCTGGGACTTGTAGTCCTCCCTCTGACACAGGATCATCCATCCTCCTGGTTCTATGGCATGCTGGGACTTGTAGTCCCCCCTCTGACACAGGATCATCCATCCTCCTAGTTCTATGGCATGCTGGGACTTGTATCCCCTCCTCTGACACAGGATCATCCATCCTCCTAGCTCTATGGCATGCTGGGACTTGTAGTCCCCCCTCTGACACAGGATCATCCATCCTCCTGGTTCTATGGCATGCTGGGACTTGTAGTCCTTCCTCTGACACAGGATCATCCATCCTCCTGGCTCTATAGCATGCTGGGACTTGTAGTCCTCCCTCTGACACAGGATCATCCATCCTCCTAGCTCTATGGCATGCTGGGACTTGTAGTCCCCCCTCTGGCACAGGAGCATCCATCCTCCTGGTTCTATGGCATGCTGGGACTTGTAGTCCTCCCTCTGACACAGGGTCATCCATCCTCCTGGCTCTATAGCATGCTGGGACTTGTAGTCCCCCTTTGACACAGGATCATCCATCCTCCTGGCTCTATAGCATGCTGGGACTTGTAGTCCCCCTTTTAACACAGGATCATCCATCCTCCTGGTTCTATGCATGCTGGGACTTGTAGTCCCCCTCTGACACAGGATCATCCATCCTCCTGGCTCTATAGCATGCTGGGACTTGTAGTCCTCCCTCTGACACAGGATCATCCATCCTCCTGGTTCTATGGCATGCTGGGACTTGTAGTCCCCCCTCTGACACAGGATCATCCATCCTCCTAGTTCTATGGCATGCTGGGACTTGTATCCCCTCCTCTGACACAGGATCATCCATCCTCCTAGCTCTATGGCATGCTGGGACTTGTAGTCCCCCCTCTGACACAGGATCATCCATCCTCCTGGTTCTATGGCATGCTGGGACTTGTAGTCCTTCCTCTGACACAGGATCATCCATCCTCCTGGCTCTATAGCATGCTGGGACTTGTAGTCCTCCCTCTGACACAGGATCATCCATCCTCCTAGCTCTATGGCATGCTGGGACTTGTAGTCCCCCCTCTGGCACAGGAGCATCCATCCTCCTGGTTCTATGGCATGCTGGGACTTGTAGTCCTCCCTCTGACACAGGGTCATCCATCCTCCTGGCTCTATAGCATGCTGGGACTTGTAGTCCCCCTTTTAACACAGGATCATCCATCCTCCTGGTTCTATGCATGCTGGGACTTGTAGTCCCCCTCTGACACAGGATCATCCATCCTCCTGGCTCTATAGCATGCTGGGACTTGTAGTCCTCCCTCTGACACAGGATCATCCATCCTCCTGGTTCTAGGCATGCTGGGACTTGTAGTCCCCCTCTGACACAGGATCATCCATCCTCCTGGCTCTGTGGCATGCTGGGACTTGTAGTCCCACACCAGCCCCGGCTCATAGCGCCCCCTGTGTCCTCGGTGATAATCATGTTGGGCCTTGTGGTTCCACACAAATCCCAGGGCCCCTCTGGGTAATGGTTCCATAGCTGGGCCGTGTAGTTCCCTGCCATAGAGAGACCATAGGACAGGAACCCGGGGCCCGCCGTACAGAATGACAGGGAGGTGTCACAGCCGGCCAGGCCGGAGGAAAGGACAAGCTGGAGGATGACGGAGAATGATGGAGACATGATAAAACCATAGAGACGTCCAGACACACCCAGCCCCCCCTCCTCCCGCTCCCCGGGCTCCCGCTTCTCCTCACCTCAGGCCGGGCTCTCCTCTCCCCTCACACTGTCACCAGCAGCACTCAGGCCGCCCCGCGCGATCCCCCACACCCTCAGCCGGCTGCCCGCTTTGCGCCGCGCTCATTGGCCGCCGCCCTCCGACGTCACGGAACAGCCATGTCACCGCGCCTCGCTATTGGTCGCCACTCCAGCGATGGAAGAAGGAGGAGGAGGTGGGGGGAGAGAGGAGGAGACCCGCCCGTCACCGGGGACCGAGGAGGGAAAGCGGCGGGGGATGCCGGAAGAGGGGATGGAGGGCGGCAGAGAGCCGGGTGGAGGAGAAAGAGAAGGGCGCAGGGAGAGGAATGTGAGGGATTCTGGGTAACGTGACTGGTTGCCATGGTGATGCTAATGAGCATCAGCAGCTACCTGAGAGGTGAGGGGTCAGCGGGGACTACAAGGAGCAGCATGTTCCAGCCAATCACCGCAGGAGGCGCACTGCTGGTTAAGGGGGAGGAACTACAAGTCCCAGCATACCTTTTGTCAGATATATGGGGAAATCTTGCATGCCATGTGAAGGGATATGGGGGAACTAGAAGTCCCAGCATGCTATATAGGAGATACGAGGGCCAGGAAGTCTCAGCATAACAGATGTGAGATATAGAGGGACTAGAAGTCCCAGCATGCCATGTGAAGAGATATAGAGGGACTAGAAGTCCCAGCATGCCATGTGAAGAGATATAGAGGGACTAGAAGTCCCAGCATGCCATGTGAAGAGATATGGAGGGACTAGAAGTCCCAGCATGCCATGTGAAGAGGTATGGAGGGACTAGAAGTCCCAGCATGCCATGTGAAGAGGTATGGAGGGACTAGAAGTTCCAGCATGCTATATGGAAGACATGGGGAGCAGGAAGTCCCAGCATAACAGGGGTGAGATATCATAGAGGGACTACAAGTCCCAGCATGCCATGTGAAGAGATATGGAGGGACTAGAAGTCCCAGCATGCCATGTGAAGAGATATGGAGGGACTAGAAGTCCCAGCATGCCATGTGAAGAGATATAGAGGGACTAGAAGTCCCAGCATGCCATGTGAAGAGATATGGAGGGACTAGAAGTCCCAGCATGCCATGTGAAGAGATATGGAGGGACTAGAAGTCCCAGCATGCCATGTGAAGAGATATGGAGGGACTAGAAGTTCCAGCATGCTATATGGAAGACATGGGGAGCAGGAAGTCCCAGCATAACAGGGGTGAGATATCATAGAGGGACTACAAGTCCCAGCATACCTTGTGTCAGATATATGGGGGGAAGTCCTAGCATGCCATGTGAAGGGATATGGGGGGTACTATAAGTCCCAGCATGCTATAAAGGAGATATTGCAAGCAGGAAGTCCCAGCATAACAGGTGTGAGATATAGAGGGACTAGAAGTCCTAGCATGCCATGTGAAGGGATATGGGGGAACTAGTAGTCCCAGCATGCTATATGGAAAGCAGGAAGTCCCAGGACAACAGGGCTAAGCTATAGAGGGACTAGAAGTCCTAGCATGTCTTGTGTCAGATATATGGGGAAGTCCTAGCATGCCATGTGAAGGGATATGGGAGAACTAGTAGTACCAGCATGCAATATGGAAGACATGGGGTGCAGGAAGTCCCAGCATAACAGGGGTGAGATTTAGAGGGACTAGAAGTCCTAGCATAACATGGGAAGGGATATGGGGGAACTAGTAGTACCAGCATGCTATAGGGAAGGCATGGAAAGCAGGAAGTCCCAGCACAACAAGGGTAAGATATAGAGGGACTAGAAGTCCTAGCATGCCAAGTGAAGGGATATGGCAGAACTAGTAGTCCCAGCACGCTATATGGAAAGCAGGAAGTCCCAGCACAACAATGGTGAGATAGAGAGGAATTAGAAGTTCTTGCATGCCATGTGAAGGGATATGGGAGAACTAGTAGTACCAGCATGCTATATGGAAGACATGGGGTGCAGGAAGTCCCAGCATAACAGGGGTGAGATTTAGAGGGACTAGAAGTCCTAGCATAACATGTGAAGGGATATAGAGGGACTAGAAATCTCAGCATGCCTTGTGTCAGATATATGGGGAAGTCCTAGCATGCCATGTGAAGGGATATGGGGGGAACTAGTAGTCCCAGCATGCTATATGGAAAACATGGGGAGCAGAAAGTCCCAGTACAACAGGTGTGAGAATGTAGAGGAACTACATGTCCCAGCATACCTTGTCAGATATATGGGGGGAAGTTCTAGCATGTCATTTGAAGGCGTATGGGGGAACTATAAGTCCCAGCATGCTATATAGGAGATATGGCAAGCAGGAAGTACCAACATAACAGGTGTGAGATATAAAGGGACTAGAAGTCCTAGCATGCCATGCGAAGGGTTATGGGGAGCAGGAAGTCCCAGCATGCTATATATTGTAGATCTGGGGAGCAGGAAGTCCCAGCATGCCATGTGAAGGGTTATGGGGAGCAGGAAGTCCCAGCATGCTATATATTGTAGATCTGGGAGCAGGAAGTCCCAGCATGCTATATATTGTAGATCTGGGAGCAGGAAGTCCCAGCATGCTATATATTGTAGATCTGGGGAGCAGGAAGTCCCAGCATGCTATATATTGTAGATGTAGGGAGCAGGAAGTCCCAGCATGCTATATATTGTAGATCTGGGGAGCAGGAAGTCCCAGCATGCTATATATTGTAGATCTGGGGAGCAGGAAGTCCCAGCATGCTATATATTGTAGATCTGGGGAGCAGGAAGTCCCAGCATGCTATATATTGTAGATCTGGGAGCAGGAAGTCCCAGCATGCTATATATTGTAGATCTGGGGAGCAGGAAGTCCCAGCATGCAAAGTTCTCTCCTTGCCCCATGCTCGGTGTGTTGCAGGATAATGCACATGTTGCTGTCATGTGCTGGTCGGGGGGGCCCTGAAGGACTCCTTTGATGGAAGAAGAATAAAGGACGCCATGGCTGAGCTCTCCATAATAAATGAAAATTGCTCAGCTGTTGTTTTTCATTGTACAAATGTCGGAGTATGTCTGGCCCTCTCTTTTTTTTTTTTTTTTGTTGATCATTGTCATCTTATTGTTTATTTGTCCTTGACAAAAAAAAAACGTAATAAAAACGTGAAACATAAACAAATGCTTGGCTGTCATTCTGTCCTTGTTGTAATACTGAAGTCGGTGGATCAGGAGGCTGTAGAGCAGGGGTGTCAAACTCAATTTTATTGTGGGCCGCCTCAGCATTATGGTTGCCCTCAAAGGGCCGGTTATATCTGTAGGATTAGATGTCCAGAGCACCCCCCCCCCCTTAAGGCCCGTACACACGTACCGATCGTCGGCATACAAACGTCGGTGGACGAAGGATCTGCCGATTGTACGCGTGTTAGTATGGTGCCTCCGACAGATGTCTGCGCACAATCCGCGGACAAAAGTCTTTCGTGCAAACATGAAAATATTTGTATGCCGACACCAGAACGGACGATTGTTCGCCTGTCAGTACACAATTCGGCCGACAGACCGCAGATTTGCAAGACTGGGCATGCTCAGAAAATAGAAAACACAGGGAAAGTTAACCATTACATGACATCACTTCTGCAGTCGGCGGACAAAATTCTTGTGCTGTCCTTGTGCTGTCTTTGCACTTTTCAGCAGACACCGACATCCCGGGGAGAAAAGAGGAACATTTGTAAGCCGACCATCGGTACGTGTGTACGGGGCTTTACACCCTTACCTGAGATGTCAAGAGCCCCCCCACGATCAGAAGTCAAGAGTCACCCACCCTTTCTTACATCACAATGGAACCCCTTACCTGGTGCTACTGCCAGGAAGAAGATGTGGGTGGATCTGGGAAGAAGAAAGTGCAAGGTCTGGAGGACGACCAGAGGAGGGCTGGAGTCCGCTTACAGAGTCTGCTCAATGCTGGGACCAGGGGAGGCAGAGACAAGGGGGTGTTGTGGCTGCACAGAGAGGTGGAAGATCTGTAGGAGGAATTCTGCCCTCCTCTCTTTACTGCAGCAGCACAGGATCAGGCAAAGGAGTTCTGTCCTCTGTTGCCGACTACAGAGACAAGGTGGGGGCAGAGACAACGGGGGTGCCGCACCAGCCGGAGAGGTGCGAGGGCCACATAAAATGGCCTGGGGGGGGGGGGGCCCGCGGGCCTTGTGTTTGACACCTGTGCTGTAGAGGGTAGAGATGGGCCACTCTGCAGCTGCATGGTGAAGGAATTCTGTCCCCTTCTCTGCTGCCAACTGCTGAGACAAGGTGTGGGCAGAAATGAGGAGGGTGTTGCAGCTGCAGGAGAGGTGCAAGGGCCACAGAAAATGGCCTGGTGGGCTGTATTCGGTCCGTGGGTCTTGTTTTTGGCCCATGAACTTTATAAAAGAGCTTGAAGTTCCTAAGCTAAAGAGGAGACTCTTCCCTTGATCCTCAGGAGGGGATGCCGGCATCCAAGTGTACTCATCCAAAAAGTGACAACGTAAATGGAAGGAATGCGGCACCCCCAGCAAGTCCATATAGTATGGAAATAAGGAGCAGCTCCTCCGCAAAGCACGCCCTCTGATACATTCACTTCACCCATTGGTGCTTAGCCATAAAGCCACAATGAGCAGTACGAAACGCGTCAACAGGCATGATTTGTGGAGAAGCATAGGAGAGCAGCTTTCCTTCCATGTACATGTCTGTCTTTATTCAGTTGCCATATTGTATTGAGATCCTGTGTCTACAGGAGTAAGGGCTTGTTCAGCAATGAGGCAAGGACTGCAGCTCCTTGAAAAGTGGTTCACGCCCCAATCCCTTTTCAGAGAAGTTTGACAGACAGTGAGGAGACAATATTTTGTCCCACCACATGATTTAACCCTATAAATGCTGCACTACCGCACTGTAATTGCCTTCATTGCAGGGCGGCCCCACAGACCTGCATTAGTCGCATTCAGCAGCAACCTCTACCGAAAGCCAACACGATGTTACATTTTTGCCAAAGCTATGAAGCACAGCGTAGTGGCATGTGTATGGTCATAAGCAGTTGCAAGTCACCATTTAGGGGAGCGCTTGGGAGGCAGTAGGACCGAGCCCTTAGGGGTGTCAAATTGTGGCCCTCCAGCAGTTGCAGAACTATAAGTCCCATCATGCTGGAATAAGGGGAACAAAATTCTGGTTCTTCTTCACATTAAATAGAAGGAGGGGAGATTTTCAAGGCGGGTGCAGGATGGGTGAGGCAGTAGGAGGTGAGTGAAGGGGTGGGGATGAATATTCAAGGACATCGGGGTACACATCTGACATGTTTCACAATGAAATATGCTTTTATAAAGCTCTATACCAATGGTGCTCAAGTATCCTGCCATGGTCCACCGCCGGGCCGCAGCCTCTCTCCACCTGTAGGCCAATTAACCTCCCACTGTGCCTGCCAGTCCCCATAGTGCCATCCAACCTTCATCAGTCTCCTGCCCAGTCAGAGGTGCAGGATCTTCACAGCTCTGGCCATGAGAGACCACTTCTGGGTTCATACTATTCACATGCCGTCGCTGCCACCATCATTGTTATGGCAACGGCAGCAAAAGAGGTTAGGTCCCACTCCCCTCCCTGAAGTCTTCACTTTTTTTTTTTATTTCATTATATTCAGTATATATACAATCAGTATACACCTATTGGGAATTTTTTTTTACCAAAAATATGTAGCAGAATACATATTGGCTCAAAATAATAAAAAAAAATCTGATTTTTGACTTTTTTTTTTATTCACTGTGTTTTATAGCAGAAAGTAAAAAAATATTGTTTTTTTTCATAATTGTCCCTCTTTTTTTGTTTATAGCGCAAAAAATAATAACTGCAGACGTGATCAAATACCACCAAAAGAAAGCTCTATTTGTGGGAAAAAATAAATCAATTTTATTTGGTTACAATGTCGCACGACCGCGCAATTGTCAGTTAAAGTAACGCAGTGCCGTATCACAAAAAAATGGCCTGGTCATCAAGGGGGGGGTAAAACCTTTCCGGTCCAGAACTGGTTAAGGCTGGGATCACACTGATGTTAATTGGATGCGGGTTTCCCGGTGTAACATTAAAAAACCCTACCCGTGAAAATTCCCTACCCTCGTCACTTCCGGTGAGGATACGTCATTCATCAGCTGAGCCGCTTCCCAGTGCGCATGCTCACAGCTGCGGAGGGTAGGGAATTTTCATGGGGTAGTGTTTTTTTTTTTAACGTTACACCGCGTCATTCATCAGCTGTTGCCGCGTGTCCCACTGCGCATGCACAGCCACTAAATGAAATCATCTCGGCTCCAACCCTGAGACTTCCCTGCGGGCGCGCGTCATTCATCAGCGTCCCAAATTATCTCGGCTCCAGGAAAATGTTAAAGCGGCGGGGTATATGAAAATTTAAAACATTTTCCTGGAGCCAAGATCAGGGAAGTCTCACGGGTTGGAGCCGAGATGATTTCATTTAGTGGCTGGGCATGCGCAGTGGGACGCGCCGCAACAGCTGATGAATGACTCGGTGTAACGTTAAAAAACACTACCCTGTGAAAATTCCCTACCCTCCGCAGCTGTGAGCATGCGCACTGGGAAGCGGCTCAGCTGATGTATGATGTACCTTCACTGGAAGTGACGAGGGTAGGGTTTTTTTAACGGAACACCGACATCCAATTTGCATGACAGGAGAGTGTGACTGGCCCTTAATGGAGCCGGTTCACACAGCTCTGTGTCGGCCGCGGTCCGGTTTGCAGAAGGGCCATGAGCATCTTTGGCTCTATTTCAGGTGTGAATTTAGGAAAGAATTGGGACCTGATGCACCCCTGAATCGGAGAACAGGGACGCACCGGACCCCCTGCTGGCAGCAAGCGTGAACCCAGCCTGATGCATTCCATGCACAGCATACTTGCACGGTATGGCATCCTTATACAGCTGTAGCATTGCTGAGGGGGGCACTTTGGCAGGTAAGGGGGCCAAACTGTGCAAATATTCTGTGCAATTCATTGCAAAGGCTCTGGTGACCAATGCATTAAAGTAACACTAAACTCTGGTTTAAAAATAAAAAAATATTCATGTATCCTTAACCACTGCCAGACCGCCCACCACATATATACTGCGGCAGAGCGATGGGGCTGCGCAAAATCACGTATAGATACGTCATTTTGTGCAGGGGTTCTCGGGGGCGTGTGTGCGCCACTCCTGCTGTGTTTAGACCCATGTGATCCGATTCCATCTGATTTCACAGTTTGCAAACTGATTTGGGGTGTCATTAACTTTACATTGACCCCCGCAGCGATTTGCAGAGCGTGTGAACTGCCTGCGAATCAGATGCGATGCGGGAACCCGCACAGGAATCACTGTGGTTCCTGCATCGCATAAGTGTGAACCCAGCCTAAAGCAGAACTAAAGGCAAAACATATTCCTGATTTATGTCTGTTCATAGGTGTGCGCAGCCCATTGCATTAGTGTGTGCACCCCACAGCTCAAACACACATGCTTTTCTCTGCAGCCTCAGCTGCACTGGACAGTGAATGAATGGGAAATGCTCTGTGCTGAGCGGATTCCTGTTCATGCACAAACTGAAGCACAGTAAACACAGTTTACTATGCTTCAGTTATAAGTGAACACAGTGAGTGAGTGTGTTCATTTAGAAAAGGAAGGCGCTGGTAAATTACATATTTATTATCCCCTTCCCCCACTCTCCATCCTGTAACATCCCCTACAGCAGCTGGGGGAGAGGAGGGAAGCCAGCAGCACTGTGGGGCAAGGGGGGCAACATGAGCAAAGCCTGGGCAGTAGGGAAAATCAGCACAACACTCAGTGATTAGGGTGTGCCCAGGCACACCTGGCACACCAAAGAAGAAATAAATGCTCCTGTGCTTTGAGATTTGCTAAGTCTGGCACACCCCCTGCGCACACCTATGTGTCTGTTGCACCATATACTTGTATTAAAAAGTATCCTGTTCTCTTTAGCATTGCTTCCTTTGTGTGAAATGCCTGGTGATCCTGCCAGGCCCCCTGCTTTCCTAATTCAAACTGACCACAGTAGGCATGGGAGCACATCCTTCCCAGTGTGGTCAGTTTTCTAGCTGTGCTAGGTTTACAGCCTGTCTGTTCTCTAGTGGCCGAGACTTGTGCTGACACGCCCATCTGCACAGCCTTTTACTGGGAAGACCAGTGTGCTGCTGTTTTTCTTCCCCTGGCTCCCTAAGCTCTTCATGCAGCTAAGAACACAAAAGCCACGTGATCACTTATAAAAAAAAGGTTGAAAAAGGGTATTTATAATGTGTTTATATATATATATATATATATATATATATATATATATATATATATACACAAATGCTTTGGCTTTTATTTTGAACTGAATGGGCTGTTTTACAAGGTAAGGGCTGACAAAGTGTCATCGGAGTGTACTGTGATCATTTTGTTTGTAGAAATGGACACCCAAAGTCTCACTTCCCTAAGCAGAGCTTGGCACTGTCTTCTGTCCTATATACACTGACACTTCCCTGTTCTCCAGGGGTTTCCATTTCTCTGTATTCATCACTATTTACAGAACTTCCATGTTAACAATCTGTGCTGACAAACTGCTTCTCTGTTCAGGGCATGACATTACTAGAGCTGGGATCTTTACAGCAATAATGTATAGAAGTGCTCCCTGGGGACTGGTTAGGTTGGCAAGGGAATGGATTTTTCGGAGGGAGGGGGTGGATTGTCCCTGCATTGAACAGCCTCGTCTGAATTAAAGGTGAACTCCGGCCTTCCTTAGTCGTAGAGGCTCCTCTGCTGTACTGAAAATGATTACTCTGATTACATTGCACAATTGCTGTCCCCATCGGGGAGAATTCCCTGCATGTGTACCGGTGGCCATTGGCAGGAAACCTAAATTTTCACAGTGGTCACCAGAAAGGGTAGAGGGAGAAAATCTTCCCATGGGGACATTTGTTCGGGTGACAACTGTATAAAAAGAGATCCCCCCTCACTTTGTATAGACTTCTCACTTCCCCTTGTGCCTTCAAGACGGGAAATCTGTTGGTACCTCTTTCCCATTGTGCCTTTAATGTGATCATAGGCGTGCGCACAGGGTGTGCCAGGTGTACCTAATCATCCTATGTGGCGCAGATTCCCCCTGTTTAGACCCTAAAAATATTGTAAAAAATAAATAAAACTAAAAAATAATTTTAAAAAATTAATAAAAAAAACTACAGTCACCATCCACTTGCCCTACTGACACCAATCTCTGCCCGACTGACACTGTCAGTATATTTATACACATGCACACACACACACATATGTGTTTGAGCTTTGGGGTGCACACCCTAATGCAATAGGCTGTGCACACCTATGAATGTGATGGAATGCAGCCAGGGCTGCTGTCAGAAATCACGGGGCCCCATACAGTTTACCTGATAGGACCCCTTTAACCCATCCGAAAGTGACTGAGGATATAGATTTATCAGTCTCTTTCTCTGTAGCCTCAGCTGCACAGATGAATAAATATGAAGTGCTCCTGCTCATTCACAAATTGAAGCGTAGTAAACACTGTTTACTATGCTTCAGTGATGAATAGACACAGGAGTGATTGGTACTGATCACTCATGGTGTTCATTCAGGAAAGGAAGAGGCCAGTAAATTACATATTTACTGGCCCCTTCCCCCGCTCTCCATCTTGAAACATCCCCCTGTGTGCCCGCAGCAGCTCCTGGCAGGAGAGATGGGGAGGGCACCCGGCAGCGCTGCAGGAGAAAAGGGCACACAGAGGGGGGCCCAGACAGCAGATGGAAGGGGCATATGTACTAGAAACAATCCCCCTGCAATGCAGCCGGAGGGGAAAAAGGAGGAGAAGCTGGCAGCACTGCAGGGGGAGGCAGAAGAGGATCTGTGTCTGCAATAAGACAGTACAGACAGACCTCCTGCTCAACAGGTGCCCGGGCCCCACTTTTAAACTGATGGGTCCGGGCCCAGTACAGGAGGGCTGGCTGTACTGCCTTATCAGCAACCCTGGGTGCAGCGTAAAGGACATCACACAGCATTGGAAATTGGTGAGGAAAGATAAAACCTCCTTGCTGCACCCGGTAGCAGAGAGGGCACCGCATTACGGCACGGAGGACAGGTATTTTAACCTTCTAGTTTTGGAGGGTAAAACAAATTTTAAAGCGGTTGTAAGCCCCGGGGGGAAAAAAACCCCCAAAAAACAAAAAACCTGTAAGACAAGCTAGTATGCATCGCATACTACAAGGGTGTCAAACTCAATTTCATCGTGGGCCGCATCAGCAGTGCGGTTGCCCTCAAAGGGCCGGTTGAAGCTGGGTCGCACTATTTACAGAGTTCAGGTTTACATCAGGATTATTCTACGTACAGAGTGCAGGGTTCAGCAGCGCGCTATGTATGGAGGGCAGGGGTGCGCTACGTACAGAGAACAGGGTTCAGGAGTGCGCTGCATACGGAGTGTGGGGTTGCGTACGGAGTGCGGGGTTGCGTGCAGAGTTTTGGCGTGCGCTGGGTATGAAGTGCGGGGTTCAGGAGAGCGCTACATATGGAGAGCGGGGTGGCGTACGGAGTGCGGGGTTGCGTACGGAGTTTTGGCATGCGATGGGTACAGTGTGCGGGGTTCAGGAGTGCGCTGCATATGGAGTGCGGGGTTCAGGAGTGCGCTGCGTGCGGATTGCGGGGTTGCATGTGGGGTTGCGTGCAGAGTGCCGGGTTGCGTGCAGAATGCCGGGTTGCGTGCAGAGTGCAGGGTTGCGTGCAGAGTTTTGGCGTGCGCTGGGTACGGAGTGCGGGGTTCAAGAGTGCACTGCATATGGAGTGCGGGGTTCAGGAGTGCGCTGCGCATGGAGTGCGGGATTGTGTGCGAAGTGCGGGGTTGCGTGCGGAGTTTTAGCGTGCGCTGGGTATGGAGTGCGGGGTTCAGGAGTGCGCTGCATATGGAGTGCAGGTTCAGGAGTGCGCTGCGCATGGAGTGTGGGGTTGCGTGCGGAGTTTTGGCATGCGGGGCTCAGGAGTGCGCTCTGCTCCCATCCTCCCACCTGCCTCCACAGCCCTCACCACCCCACACCTGCCCCCCCCCCCAAAAAAAACCCCAAAACAACTCACATCTGTGCTTTCTCATACCTTCCTATCGGTCCCCTCTCTGGTACAACCCCTGCCTGTGTATTGGGCAAAAAGCCCGCTCTCAGGGTGCAGCTCGCTGACAGAGAAAAAAAAAAAGGCACTGACACTAATGGCCGGCGCCGCTAGAGGGACTGAGGAGAGAGAGCAGGAGACTGGTCGGCCGGCCGGGCATGCGCACAGCTCAATCAGCCGGGAGCGTGAGATGTCTCCTTGGAGACCGGCCGGCCGCGCATGCGCACAAACACAGGCGGCGCCGCTGGAAGGAGAGGGAGCGTGAGATGTCTCCTTGGAGACCGACCGGCCGGCCGCGCATGCGCTAAGAGGGTGCCGGAGGATGTATTATTTGCTTGACAGTGACACAGAGGTGGCCGGCAGCCGCGGGCTGCATGAAAAGGCCTGGCGGGCCGGATTTGGCCCGCGGGCCTTGTGTTTGCCACCTGTGGCATACTAGCTCATTATGAAATACTTACCTTAGAACGAAGCCCCTTAGCGGCACCCGCACACCGCAGAGACAGCTGACATCTTCCCCGGTGTTTCTTCCGGGTTCGCGGGCTTCGGCGATGTGAGTGGTCGGAGCTGCGATGACGTCACTCCCAAGCATGTGCGCGGGAGCCGCTGTTTACGGCACGGGCTCTGAAGGTCCAGCACGGTAAGGTGCACCTTCATAATGCATGCACCAATGACATCACCGGCTGCATGCACTCTGAATATCTCCTAAACTGTGCAAGTTTAGGAGATCTTCACAGTATCTACAGGTAAGGCCAGGGCTGGGACAAGGAGTGGGCATGAGGGACAGCTGCCCTTGGCACTGTGGTATCATGTGAGGTGGGGGGGCGCTACAAGGAGATTGAGGGGTGAGGGGCATGTGTTGAGAAGGGGAATTTGGAGATCGGCAGGGGGTATGAATTCTTCTAGGAGGGCAAATTTGGTGGGGATTTGTGTTAGGATGGGGATGGGGGAAGAGGATTTGTGCTAGGGGAGGGGATTTTAGGGGTTTGTGCTATAAAAGTAAAATGATAGAGGGGAAATATATTTTTTTTGGGGGGGTGGGATTTGTCTTAGTAGAGATGATTGGGGGGTATTTTGCTCGGAGGGGAGGGGAATTTGTTTTGGAAGGGGGGTTTGGGGTTGGTGGGAGTGATTTACTTGGAGGGCAACTTTAAGGGGTATAGAGGATGTATGCTAGAGGGGAATTTTTTTAGTTTAGTGCGGGAGGGTGGGTGTACTGGGGGCATATTTGTACTGTGAGGAGGGGGAATTTATGTTTAAGGGCGTGCAGATTAATGCTCAATATTTTTTCTTTCTGGGGGGAGGAGATTTTCACAGACACATAATGATCATACATCTTGGGAAAGGGTGGGGGGCACAATTTGGCATGTTTGCCCTGGCTCTAGATTACCTTGTCCTGGCACTGGGTGAGTCTTATTATAGGCTTATCTGTAGGTACAATTAAAAAATAAGGCTTTACTTCCACTTTAATGCCTGAACACAATTTTGCAGCGTTGAGTATCCAGGTGGATTAAATCTTGTTTTTTGCAGGACAATTTTTGGTGGTAAATGTTAACAAATATCTCCAGATGTTTTTTTTTTATTATCAAAGTAAAACTTGTCCAAAAATCTTTTTATTTTTTTTTCAAATTTAGCTGTTTATTTCTTTCTATTACCATAACCTACCACTAAAGAACATTCCAAATAAATTCTCCCGCTGCTAACAATCGCAGCAATACCAATTACCCTATGTTACAAAAAGTATTGGGACACCTTTACACACATGAACTTTAATGGCATCCCAGTCTTAGCCACTTGCCTACTGTGCACTTAAACCCCCTTCCCATCCAGACCAATTTTTAGCTTTCAGCGCTCTCACACTTTGAATGACAATTGCGCGGTCATGCTACACTGTACCCATATGACATTTTTATCATTTTTTTCACACAAATAGAGCTTTCTTTTGGTGGTATTAAATCACCTCTGGGGTTTTTATTTTTTACAAAAAAAAAGAAAAAAGACAGAAAATTTTGAAAAAAAAAAAGTTTTTCTTATTTTCTGCGAGTAAATTTAGAAAATAAATAAATTTTTCTCCTTCACTGATGTGCGCTGATGAGGCGGCACTGATGGGCACTGATAGGCTGCACTGATGGGCACTGATGAGGTGGCACTTATGGGCACTGATGAGGTGGCACTTATGGGCACTGATGAGGAGGTACTAATATGCCGCACTGATGAGCACTGATAGGTGGCACTGATAGGCGGCACTGATGAGCACTGATAGTCGGCACTGATGAGCACTGATAGGCGGCACTGCTGGGCACTGAGAGGTGGCACTGTTGGGCACTGAGAGGTGGCACTGAGAGGTGGCACTGCTGGGCACTGAGAGGCAGCACTGACGGGCGGCACTGATGGGCACTGATAGGCGGCACTGATGGGCACTGGCGGATGGCACTGATGGACACTGACGGGTGGCACTGATGAGCACTGATGGGCGGCTCTGATGAGCACTGATGGGCAGCACCATCAGTGCCCACACTCAGTGCCCATAGTGCTGCCAGTCAGTGCTCATCAGTGCCTAGATGAGCAGGCACTGATGGGCACTGACTGGCAGCACTATGGGCACTGATTGTGGGCACTGATGGCGAGCACTGTGGGCACTGATGGTGGGCACGTGGTGTATGTTTTTTACCTTGTGTAATCAGGGCACTGGTGATCAGTGCCCTGATTACATTCTTCTGTGTCCCCGGCGGCTGATCGGCTCTGCTCCTTCCTCACACTGCAGTCTCTGTGTGAGGAAGGAGCGCTGGCGATGAGAGATCATCTCATATGTTTACATATGAGATCATCTCTCATTGCATGGGCCGATCACGTGGTAAATGGCCGCTGTGATTGGCCATTTACCACGATCTGTGATTGGCTGTGTCAAAGGGACACGCCCAACACAGATTTTCCCCGAGGGAGCGCGCTGGGAGCCTGTGTCTGGAAGGCCGTTTAAAGACGGCCTCCCGAAAATGTGAGTCCGCGCTGCAGCCGTCTTTCGGCTATAGCGCGGACCGGAAGTAGTTAAGCCCCGTACACACGATCAGATTATCGAACGATCTCTCGTCCGTTTTTTGTGGCATGCTATTCTGATGTGGAAAGTGAAGAGGTTATTTTCATACGCATTTTCCCGTACGACAGAATTCTACTTCAGAAGTGATGTGATGTGTTGGATTGCTTTGTGTGTGTTCTTTCATCTCTGAGCATGCCTAGTCTTGCTCTTAAGATTTTTTTCCGTCTAAATCTGTACTAATGAGACGAAAATCGGATGTTGTTTTGACGGACGACAAAAATTATATAGCCTGCACATCAGGATTTTGTCGTCCGAAAAGTCGTCGGCTGTCGAAAGCACCATACTAACAATCCGAAAATCGGCAGATCGGTCGTCGAAATTTCCCTTCAGATTTTCTTATCGTGTGCACGGGCCTTTAGTCCGTAGGGTTCAATATTGAGTTGGCCCACCTTTTGCAATAGAGATGCACCGAAATTTCTGCTGGCGAAACATATAGACCGAAAATGGTGTTATTGGCATTTTGCCGATAAGAGAAAAAGGTGGCGATAATGGTGCCGAAAATGCATGCGATTTTGCGCCAATTTTGCATCCATTTTACGATTTTACTGTGTCTATGGTTTGCATACGGTTGCATTAATGATGCGTTCTTGCTGCGTTTTCAATGGGGAGGGGCAAAATTCCGCAAGCAGGCTTTGTAACACCACAACGGAAGCGCAATGGACCAGTGTGATGATATACATAGAATTTAAAGGGATACATTTGTCTTGTGCTAAAGATACCAGTCAGGCTGGGTTCACACTGGTGCGAACACAGACATCGCATGTGATTCACTTTGCTAAATTCGCATCACATTCGCACCAAAATAGTACAGGATCCTTTTTTTGGTCCGCACTGGAATCGGATCGCATGAGTGTTCACACGCATGCAATCTGATTCCTGTACCATTTCACAGTTCGCACTGCAATCTGCAAACCGATTTCAGGGTGTCCTAACTTTACATTGACACCTGCAGTGCTTTGTTGATGTCAGTGCGAACCATGTGCGCAGTCATGTTGGAACAGGAAGGGGCCATCCCCACAAAGTTGGTAGCGTGAAATTTTCCAAAAATGTCTTGGAATGTTGACACCTTAAGACTTCCCTTCACTGGAACTAAGGGACCAAGCCCAACCTCTGATAAATGACCCCACACCATAATCCCCCCTCCACCAAATGGTTTGGACCAGTGTACAATGCAAGGTCCATAAAGACATGGATGAGCAAGTTTGGGGTGGAGGAACATGGCTAGCCTGCACAGAATCCTGACCTCAACCCGATAGAACACCTTTGGGTTGAATTAGAGCACAGACTGCGAGCCAGGCCTTCTTGTCCAACATCAGTGCCTGACCTCACAAATGCACTTCTGGAAGAATGGTCAAACATTCCCATAGACACACTACTAATCCTTGTGGACAGCCTTCTCAGAAGAGTTGAAGCTGTTATAGCTGCAAAGGGTGGGCCAACTCAATATTAAACCCTGCAGACTTAAGCCTCGTACACACGCGTCGAAAATCGGCAGGGAATTTTCGTCCGACGACCGATCTGCCGATTTTCGGCTTGTTAGTATGATGCTTCCGACAACCGACTCCGACTTTTCAGCCGAAAAAAATCTGGTGTGCAGGCTATAAAATTTTTGTTGGCTGTCAAAACACGGCCGATTTTCGTGCAGTCAGTACAGATTTCGACAGGGAAAAATCTAATGAGCAAGTCTGGGCATGCTCAGTGAAGAAAGAACACAAAGAAAGCAAACCAACACATGACATCACTTCTGAAGTAGAATTTTGTTGGGCGAGAAAATTAGTGTGCAGTCTAGGCACATTCCAACCAACAGACACCACTCTGGACAAAAGACGGATGATCGGTCGGCCGATAATCGTTGCGTGTGTACGGGGCTTAAGACTGGGATGCCATTAAAGTTCATGTGCGTGTAAAGGCAGGTGTCCCAATACTTTTGGTAATATAATGCATGTGTATGTTATTTGATCTTTGCACCTGTAGTAGGGCCCATTTTGCTCCTTTTTTATCCTACCTAAAACACACCAACTGACACTGATATCAATTTTGATACCCAAAGTATTCCAGGCTTTTAAACCCAACCTTTGACTCTTACCTTGACCTTTGACCCTGACATTGACCTAGATTAAGCTTTGATCTAGGTATTTTTTCCTTTTATTTTTACATTTTTATTATTATTGTTTTACACAACTTGGTTTGTCTGCATCTTTCTCCCCTGGCACAGGAAAAAAAAAAAAAAAAAGCGGGATGCACGGTGATTGATCAATGTGATAGCCAATCAGACATTATCACAGCGATCAGGTGATCAGGAAGTATGAGATCCAGTACCCGATCGTTAGTACGAGAGAGAAGCCAGCACAAACACTGTTATGCATTTATGTGGCCTCATGGAAGAAGACCCACTTTAGTGAGGCCACATATACGTGTACGGGTGGCACGAAGGAATTAGAATTCTGAATCCCCAGGGATTCCGATTTTTGAACCCTCCCCCCCAATCCTGGTTCACTAAGGCGGTTCCAAAGCTTTAAAAATTCTCCTGCGCTCAAGTGGTGTGTGGTGAGGGAAAGATTAGTACTCAATGGTCTTTGTTGGCATCACTTATGGTCTTGCCGCCCCCTCAGGACCAAGGGTATTCAAAAACCCTAAAAAACAACAAGAGAGGGGCGCACTGACCTTGTGCATTACCACTAAAAAGGTTTATTAAAATCCAAAATAATATGCATTATACTCACAAACAATTAGCACACATATATATGCGATCAGACAAAAGATCTCCAAGGTAGTCAAGGTACTCCAAGGTGCTGGATAACGTGCTGATGTCCGCACGAATCTGCTTAGGCTAACGCAATTCGAGGGCGAACCCTGTTCCTCAGAGCCAAAGATTGCTACCAAGAGTGGTAGCACTCTTTGGCTCTGAGGAAGAGGGTTCGCCCTCGAAACGAGTCAGCCTAAGCTACCTTGGAGATCTTTTGTCTGATAGTGATCTTGTTGTTTCACTAAGGCGGTTGCCTAAGCAGCCTTCTGCTGGCGCCGGTGTTCTGTCAGAATACCGCAACGTATAAGATTCTGCTACCGGAAGTGACGTACGGAATAGAACAACTTACTGCGCATGCGCCATGCGTTCCAACATGGCCGCTATGTTTTCCAATAGGTTTCATAATGTGACAGAACATGAAGCAGAGGCGGACATCTTCTTACACCCACGCATGTCTGGAGTTTTACATTTATTTTAGCTGTAAACTCACTTTATAGAATGAATCACAGTATTACATTTCTATAATTTTTCTATTCTAGTAAATATAGCGATAAACCTGCGGCCAGAAGGTGGCGATGGCCATCTTCTTATACCCCGCACTGCTCAGCGACAAACTGATTATATAGTGAATTAGACTATTTCACTCGGTCGCGGTGAAATAGTCTTTTTTACTATATAAGGTGAGTTCACTGCTAAAATAAATGTAAAACTCCAGACATGCGTGGGTGTAAGAAGATGTCCACCTCTGCTTCATGTTCTGTCACATTATGAAACCTATTGGAACGCATAGCGGCCATGTTGGAACGCAGGGCACATTGGGCAGTGAGTAGTCCGTACGTCACTTCTGGTAGCAGGATGGCTAAAGAGGCAAAGGGGTTTATTGATTTAGCACCCTCCTAGATAGGTGCTAGGTTTCAAAGAATTTTATGCTCCCTCTGCTTATCAGGGGAGCCTGATCTATTAGGTTGCCTGTTGCATGTTCCCAGGTGTGATTCACTGGGTCTGAGGGAGTGTCCCCACTGTATCCAATAAGTGAGCTTGTTGGACAGTGGAAGAAAACCAGCCAGTGACACATTGGCTTTTGTGAGAGTCTCGGTGGGGGGGGGGGGGGGGCACTCTTGCAGTGCATCCTGGGATTGCTCATAAAAGCCGGGGGGACATGTGACAGGGTATCTTTGCGGGAAGCAGAGTCCCAGGAGGAGGCTGAGGGCTGTCTCTCCTCCTGCTGTATGAGGAAGGTGGTCATAGGCGGTCGGCCTATTGAAACAAGTGTGGAGCTGAGCAGCAGAGGATCCAGTACAGCTGACAGTGGAGCTGCTGGCAGAGACCTCCAGGAAAAACAGTGTCCATGAGTATTAGGGGACTTTCCAAAGGGTCTGCCCAGGAAGGGAGACCACTCCAGTGAAGTCAGAGGACAAAGGGTCAGCTCACACAGTGTGTCAAAGTAAAGGGAGTGCTGTGTAGAACCCTGAAGAGTAGGGACAAAGGGGGTGCCAAGTAGGACCCTGAAGAGTGATTCACAGTACAGTGCAGTTCGCTTAATTCTTCTTCACTATAGTGGCAAGGTGAAGCAGGGGCCTTGCTGCATCCAGCTAATCAGAAAGTCCCAGCAATTGTGTATAGTTATTCAGTTGGAGTATCCCACTCATCCCTTCTCCTATCCAAGTTCTCAAATAAAACAAAAAAAAAAACCCAACTATTTTCTGACTGAGCAAGCACTTAGAATATGCTTTATTGTCAGGTTGTTGCTATGGGTAACCCAGGGGAATTCGTAACCAGCAGCTCCCATGGGAGTAGTGCCACATTTACTAAAGTTGGAGAGTGCAAAGTCAGTCTCACTTCTGCATCAGCTTCCAGGATTTATTGCCAAAACTAATTGAACAAGCTGAGGTTAAAAGCTGATTCGTTTCTCTGCAGAAGTGAGACTGATTTTGCACTCTCCAGCCTTAAGCTGGATACACACTATCCAACTTTTGTAGTTAGATTTCCTTCAGATTTACCTTTTCTATGTAGTGCAAGGGCCTGCCAGATTGCATACAAATCGAAAGTGTTTAGGTTTGACCTCATATTATATGGTTTTGGTAAGTCTAAAGGAAAAAGTCTTCAGAAAATCTTATAGTGTGTATGGCCCATTAGGGTCCTTTCACATGAACAATCTGATCAGATCCGCCTGTAATCTTTTCAGGCGGATCTGATCAGATCCTCCATGCATCCCTATGGGGCAGCGGGTGTCAGCGGAGACATGTCCGCTGTCACCCGCTGCCATCCGCATCTGATCCTGTCTGTGAAATCCGGACGGATGGAAACCCTATTTTCCATCCGTCCAGGGGATAGGATTAGATGGGATCGGATGAGAGTGAACAGCCGGTCTGCTCTCATCCGATTCCCCATAGAGAGCAGCGGGGCTCTGACACCTCCCTTCCTGCACACAGAGCGGGGAGAGAGAGCTGTCACCTGCCTGCTCAGCGGGGATCAGTGTATCGATCCCCTGCTGAGCAGCATGGAGTCCGCCGATGGAGTCGACCGTGTGAAAGGAGCCTTATAAGTCTTTCTTTTGATGGTATTCAAAAAGTCATTTATTTTCTGTATTTTCTGTATATTTGAAGGCAGACAAAAATATTTTTTTTTCAGGTTTGATGGGTGGTCGTTTTAAAACAGTACGGGCCCATTCACACTGTTGTGGTTTGCTGTGTTGCACTGCTTGTAATATCCTTTGAGGCATTACAATCACTTGAATCTACTGGCAAAGCACCAGACCAGATTTAAAATGGGACATGCGCTGTTTTGCAGCACAGCACACAGCAGTGTGTTGCGTTGCCCTGCGATACCGTTAGATTTGAATGGCAATTCAATGTAAGTGCTCTGCACCAGAGTAAATGGGCCCTTAGGCTAGGGCTGCTGAGATATAAGACTCTGTTGGCAGTAATCTTATTTGCTGCACTCTGACATTAATATGATTCCAATAAGTCAACAGTCAGGTAAATCCTTCGGCAGAGAAGATATTTAATTGTCTATGTAGCCCTTGGCTCAGTGCCACTAAAATAAAAGGGACATACGCTATATTACCAAAAGTATTGGGACACCTGCCTTTACACACACATGAACTTTAATGGCATCCCAGTCTTAGTTCGTAGGGTTCAATATTGAGTTGGCCGACCGTTTGCAGCTATAACGCCGTCCACAAGGTTTAGGAGTGTGTCTATGGAAATTTTTGACTATTCTTCCCGAGCCGCATTTTTGAGGTCAGGCACTGATGAGGACGAGAAGACAAGTTCCTTCATCTCAGTCTCGCTCATTCATGTATTTATAGACCTTAATTTGTGCACTGGTCCAAATCATTTGGTGGAGGGGGGAATATGGTGTGGGGTTGTTTATCAGGGGTTGGGCTTGGCCCCTAAGTTCCAGTGAAGGCGTCAGCAAATAGAGGAATACGATCCGAAGCAAACACAGTGACGTGCATCCATCCCTATTGGTTAATGCAAACAGAAAACAGAGGTCGTGGAACTTTGAATGAGGCAGGTCATGAACTAAGATATACAAAATAAGATTATGAATGTAATAATTAATTGTACATACAGTTATTCATACAAATGTTGACATCAGTAACAAATATAATGCAGACATGCAGTGTCGTAGTGTGGGGGGGCGGGCTGAGGGAACCGTGACCCGGGTGAAAAGTTTAGGGGGGCGAAACCCTGCGAAATTCTGCCTCTTTCCTCCTGATTTTTATAAACAGTGTCCCTGCGCTCCAGGCCACCACGATTCGTCTCAGACTGCGCCCTGTTATTGAGCGAATAGGGTCATGTGAGGCAGGGGGGCTGGCCTGTCCGAGATCGCTGGAGTTGCGTCTCTGCCTCGCTGTGAACCGCCACAGTCTTCTCCTCCTCCTCTCTAGAGGGCCTGGATCTCAGGTATGTGTAGTAGCAGCCAGCCAGCCAACCAGACAGACAGAGTGAGTTAGGGTAGAGCAGTTAGGGTGACGCTGTGTAGTGATCAGTATAGAAATACTGTAGGTAGGACAGTGTAGTGTATTGTAGTGGTTAGTGTAGTGTAGTGGTCAATGTAGTGTAATGGTAAGTGTAGTGCAGTGGTCAGTGTAGAGCAGTGTAGTGGACAGTGTAGTGTAATGGTTAATGTAGTGGTTAGTGTAGTGTAGTGGGCAGTGTAGTGTAGTGTAGTATAGTGGTCAGTATAGTGTAGTGGTTAGTGTAGTGGTCAGTGTAGTGTATTGGACAGTGTAGAGTAGTGGACAGTGTAGTGTAGTGGCCAGTGTAGTGATTAGTATAGTGGCTGTGTAGTGTAGTGTAGTGGTCAGTGTAGTGTAGTGGTCAGTGTAGTGGTTAGTGTAGTGTAGTGTAGTGTAGTGTACAATTTAGTGTAGTGGACAGTGTAGTGATTAGTGTAGTGGTTAGTGTAGTGTAGTGGACAGTGTAGTGTAGTGTACAGTGTAGTGGTCAGTGTAGTCTGGTGTGTAGTGTAGTGTAGTGTACAGTGCAGTGTAGTGGTCAGTGTAGTGGTTAGTTTAGGAATCAGGTAGGTCAGTGTAGAGGTCAGTGTAGTGGACAGTGTACGAAACCGGTAGGTTAGTGAAGTGGACAGGTAGGTTAATGTAGTGGTCAGTGTAGTGTAGTGTAGTAGACAGTGTAGTGGTCAGTGTAGTGGTCAGTGTAGTGTAGTGGACGGTGTAGTCTGGTGTGTAGTGTAGTTTAGTGTACAGTGTAGTGTAGTAGTCAGTGTAGTCTGGTGTGTAGTGTACAGTGTAGTGTAGTGGTCAGTGTAGTCTGGTGTGTAGTATAGTGTAGTGTACAGTGCAGTGTAGTGTACAGTGCAGTGTAGTGGCCAGTGTAGTCTGGTGTGTAGTGTAGTGTACAGTGCAGTGTAGTGGTCAGTGTAGTGGTCAGTTTAGGATTTAGGTAGGTCAGTGTAGAGGTCAGTGTAGTGGACAGTGTACGAAACCGGTAGGTTAGTGAAGTGGACAGGTAGGTTAATGTAGTGGTCAGTGTAGTGTAGTGTAGTAGACAGTGTAGTGGTCAGTGTAGTGGTCAGTGTAGTGTAGTGGACGGTGTAGTCTGGTGTGTAGTGTAGTTTAGTGTACAGTGTAGTGTAGTAGTCAGTGTAGTCTGGTGTGTAGTGTAGTGTACAGTGTAGTGTAGTGGTCAGTGTAGTCTGGTGTGTAGTATAGTGTAGTGTACAGTGCAGTGTAGTGTACAGTGCAGTGTAGTGGCCAGTGTAGTCTGGTGTGTAGTGTAGTGTACAGTGCAGTGTAGTGGGCAGTGTAGTGGTCAGTTTAGGAATCAGGTAGGTCATTGTAGAGGTCAGTGTAGTGGACAGTGTAGGAATCTGGTAGGTCAGTGTAGAGGTCAGTGTAGTGTACAGTGCAGTGTAGTGGTCAGTGTAGTGGACAGTGTAGTGTAGTGGACGATGAAGTAGTCAGTGTAGTCTGGTGTGTAGTGTAGTGTAGTGTACAGTGTAGTGTAGTGTAGTGGTCAGTGTAGTCTGGGGTGTAGTATAGTGTAGTGTACAGTGCAGTGTAGTGGTCAGTGTAGTCTGGTGTGTAGTGTAGTGTACAGTGCAGTGCAGTGTAGTGTACAGTGTAGTGGTCAGTTTAGGAATCAGGTAGGTCATTGTAGAGGTCAGTGTAGTGGACAGTGTAGGAATCTGGTAGGTCAGTGTAGAGGTCAGTGTAGTGTACAGTGCAGTGTAGTGGTCAGTGTAGTGGTTAGTGTAGTGGACAGTGTAGTGAAGTGGTCAGTGTAGTGTAGTGGACAGTGTAGTGGTCAGTGTAGTCTGGTGTGTAGTGTAGTGTACAGTGCAGTGTAGTGTACAGTGTAGTGGTCAGTTTAGGAATCAGGTAGGTCATTGTAGAGGTCAGTGTAGTGGACAGTGTAGGAATCTGGTAGGTCAGTGTAGAGGTCAGTGTAGTGTACAGTGCAGTGTAGTGGTCAGTGTAGTGGACAGTGTAGTGTAGTGGACGATGAAGTAGTCAGTGTAGTCTGGTGTGTAGTGTAGTGTAGTGTACAGTGTAGTGTAGTGGTCAGTGTAGTCTGGGGTGTAGTATAGTGTAGTGTACAGTGCAGTGTAGTGGTCAGTGTAGTCTGGTGTGTAGTGTAGTGTACAGTGCAGTGCAGTGTAGTGGACAGTGTAGTGGTCAGTTTAGGAATCAGGTAGGTCATTGTAGAGGTCAGTGTAGTGGACAGTGTAGGAATCTGGTAGGTCAGTGTAGAGGTCAGTGTAGTGTACAGTGCAGTGTAGTGGTCAGTGTAGTGGTTAGTGTAGTGGACAGTGTAGTGTAGTGGTCAGTGTAGTGTAGTGGACAGTGTAGTGGTCAGTGTAGTCTGGTGTGTAGTGAAGTGTACAGTGCAGTGTAGTGGACAGTGTAGTGGTCAGTTTAGGAATCAGGTAGGTCATTGTAGAGGTCAGTGTAGTGGTCAGTTTAGGAATCTGGTAGGTTAGTGAAGCTGACAGGTAGGTTAGTGTAATGGTCAGTGTAGGAATCAGGCTGGTCAGTACTATTGTAGGAAGGGACTCAGGGAGTGTTAAAAGTCCGCCGGATAGGGGGCGCAAATTACTTGCCTTGCCCTGTGCGCTGACAACCCATGCTACGCCACTGCAGACATGTACAGTCAGGTCCATAAATATTGGGACATCGACACAATTCTAATCTTTTTGGCTCTATACACCACCACAATGGATTTGAAATGAAACAAACAAGATGTGCTTTAACTGCAGACTTTCAGCTTTAATTTAAAGGTATTTACATCCAAATCAGGTGAACTGTGTAGGAATTACAACAGTTTGTATATGTGCCTCCCACTTTTTTGGTGTATAGAGCCAAAAATATTAGAATTGGGTCGATGTCCCAATATTTATGGACCTGACTGTATATAGAAAAGGCTGACACAAAAAAATGCATATAGTAAAAACATTGTTATAATAGTAAGATATATTCCTTAAAAAAAGTACATGGTCGTCGCTAAATGTTGCATCTATGCGTCTAAGTAGCTCTACGTGTTTCGTGGAACCCTTTTCACTCATTAGGAGCTTAAAGCCAAAGAGTTACCTGTAAATGTATAATATGTAGGTTTGTAAAGAAATACACAAAATCTTAAAAAATAAAATAAAACAAATAAAAAAATGTAATGCCTCATCACTTACACATGTCGGCATCAAAAATATACCCAGCATCTGGGGGGGACGAAATGAATGTGCCAGGGCAGACGTCTGATCTGCATGGCAAGCATGAACCACCCAGTCCAAAGGGGGAGGGGAGGGAAGAGATGGGAAGGCAGCCGGAGGGCAAACCAGGACATGAGGAAGCATTCCATGAGAAGTGAACATACATGTAGACAGGTGCTAATCTAAAAGAAAATGAATATATGTATATATAATTATTATATATGTATATATAAAATTGAAAAGTTAATGCTAATAAGTAAAAAGGTAGAGATTAGTGTCTGATAATGTGTTCACCAAAGCCATGGGAAAGTCAAAGGTACTGAGGGAGATCCGTGAAAGACACTGAACAGTGCTCAGTGACCAAAGGGTGAAATGGAGGTAAAGACCGTAGTGCATGGTGAAAAAAAACACAAAAAACAAACAAAACGTAAGCTAGGAGACCCAAAAATTATTCCCAGAAAACGTGTACAAAGGGAAAAATATAGTGCAATGAGGGTGACACGGACCCCGCAAAGATCTTACTTGGGTCACCCTCAATACTCAAAAAGGAGTATTTTGAAGACTTTGCTAGTGGAGGTTTATGAATTATGGAGGTATAAGATTGAGGCCCCTTTCACACTTATGCGACTTACCACAATTTTGTTTCTGAGATTTTCTCGCAATTTTGACGTGATTTTGATGTGATTTTGACTGGGCTTGAAGCAATGCCTATGTCTTTGGACCTCAAAATGCATTAAAATCGGGCCAAAGTAGTGCAGGGACTACTTTGAAGTTGATGCGACTTCAAGTCGCACAGATATGAATGGTAGTCATTGGAAATAATGGAGAATGACTTGTCATGCGATTTTGCAGTCCCAAATCGTAGGACGAGTTGCACAAGTGTGAAAGGGGCCTTAGGCCCCTTTCACACATACGGTACTGTCCGTTCAGTTCGTCAGCTCAGTCACGTCAAAATGTATCAGTTTTTCATCCATCTTTCATGAAAACGGACCGTTTGTACGTTTACATCAGTTTTGTGTCCGATCCCTTTTTTTTAACGGAAGAAAAATAGGGCTTTCATTTGTTCAAAAAAACGGACATTGACGGAAGCGGATGAAAACAGATGTTACATAGTTACATAGTAGGTGAGGTTGAATAAAGACAATAGTCCATCCAGTTCAACCTGTGTAGGTGTGTGTGGCCGTAATCATCTCACATACTCCTGAATGTCCTGATCCTTGAGATGTACGTCCAATAGTCTTTTGAAAGCCACCATACTTCCCGCAGAAACCACCTCCTGTGGTAGAGAATTCCACAATCTTGTAGCTCTAAGAGTAAAGAACCCCCCACGTTGCCTGAGGTTAAAATGCTTCTCCTCTAATCGCATTGTATGCCCTCGAGTCCTCATGCAATCCCTTTGACTGAATAGCTTTTTTTCTATGCCGAGATCACCATTGAGGTATTTATAAATTGCTATCATGTTCCCTCTCAGGCGTCTCTTCTCCAGGGAGAATAAATCAAGCAATTGCAGACACTCTTCATAATGAAGGTCCTCCAATCCCCTAATTAGTTTAGTTGCCCTTCTCTGGACTCTCTCCAGCTCCAACACATCCCTCCTGAGGACTGGCGACCAGAACTGGACAGAATACTCCAGATGCGGTCAGACCAGAGTTTTATAAAGTGGAAGGATTATAGTCTTATCTCTGGAGTACATCCCTTTCTTTATGCATGCTAATATTCTGCTGGCTTTGGCAGCTGCAGCTTGACATTGCATGCTATTGCTTAGTCTATCCTCTACTAAGACCCCCAGATCTTTCTCCATTTTTGATTCCCCCAAAGGTTCCCCCCCTAAAGTGTTTTGTGCTTTTATGTTTTTAGTCCCCAAGTGCAATACCTTACACTTCTCCACATTAAACCTCATTTGCCATGTCGTAGCCCACTCTGTTATTTTGTCCAGGTCATTCTGTGTAGGATATCTGCTTCTGCATGTAAATGGATGATTATACATTGTCATCCGTTTTTCCATAGGAATGCATTGATGTCCTTTTTTTATCCGTCAACGGATGGATGAAAACTGGACAAACGGTCCGTATGTGTGAAAGGGGCCTCAGGGTGTCATTTTCTACCCCAACAGTGTTATGAATGCTTGCAATTTCTGCATTTGCACACAATTATTTAGCATTTTTAGAAAACTATAATGGCTGCAGAAAAAAAAGAAACAAATGTTTTAATTAACATTAATTTACATTATGGCTTATTTTAGCAGTTATATTAGCTAATGCTATATCACATTGTATTGAAAGAGGCGTTTTTTTTTACTAAAGCCCCGTACACACGTACTGATCGTTGGCCGTCTTTTGTCCGGTCGTCTTTTGTCCAGGGCTGTCGTGTCTGTTGAAAACTGCAAAAGACTGCACACGAATTTTGTCGGCCAACAACAGCTGACTGCAGAAGTGATGTCATGTGATGGTTAACTTTCCTTGTCTTTTTTCTTTTCTGAGCATGCCCAGTCTTGCTAATCTGCTGTCTGTCGGCCTAAATCTGTACTGACTGGCGAACAATCGGCTGTTCTGGTGTTGGCCAACAAAAATTTTAATGCCTGCACGACAGACTCTGTTCGACCGAAAATGCGCTGTCAGCTGTCGGAAGCATCATACTAACAAGCCTACAATCGGCCGATCGGTCGTTGGCCGAATATTTACGGCCGACAATCGGTACGTGTGTACGGGGCTTAAGCGAAGCCCTCCAGCATGTTTGAATGATGTAACAGCAATCAGTTTGCTAATTATGTACCATCAGGACACCTCTGGATCTTCCTCAGTATTAATCAAATGCTTTTGCCAAAAATTGTGCCGTAAACTCAGATTGGGTCAAATTTATGCTCAATTGTCTATGACAGGGGTTTTTTTTTATCCTTTCTATGACTACAGACCCCCAGTAGACTGCCCAATATGTCTCCATGCCCCTTCACCATACTTTTAAAATCATCATCATTACCAGACTTACTAGGTGCCAATAAGGCCCCTTTCACACTTGTGCGACTTGAAAGTCGTGCAATTTTATTGTGATTTCGCTGCCGTGATTTTGATGCGTTTTTGACTGGGCTGGGATCAATGTCTATGTCTTTGGACCTCAAAACGCATTAAAATCGGGCCAAAGTAGTGCAGGGACTACTTTGAAGTTTGCTGCAACTTTAAGTTGCCCATATATCAATGGGTATCATTGGAAAACATGGTGAAAGACATGTCATCCAACTCTGATGTCCAAAGTTGCTTGACAAGTTGCACAAGTGTGAAAGGGGCCTAAAGTGGATACACACTATACAACTTTTGTTGTTAGATTTCCCTTAGATTTACCTTCAACTATGTAGTGCAAGGGCCTGCTTGATTGCATACAAATTGAAAGTGTTTAGGTTTGACCTCATTTTATATGGTTTTGGTAAATCTAAAGGAAAAAATCTAAAGTGTGTATGGCCCATTAGGCTTCCAATGGTGTCTATAGCTTGGCTTTTCTTTATACGTATATATGGATAGCTAGGAACAGAACCGAAGAAACCCGTAAAGATTTTCTAACTTTTATTTATTTAAGGAGGGCAAATGACAAATATCCAAATTAACTGCAGCTGCCGTAGGTGGATTTTCAATGTTCTTTTTGTGCAATACACATATGTGATTTAAAAAAAAACCCTTGAGATGTACAAGAGAACTGAAATCCATCACAGGTGATATCATTTGCTCAGTAATTGCAGTACTCTAGTCTGCATCTCCCCAAGGTAATACCTAAAACCTGGCCTGTTAGTGGGACCTGAGGACCGGAGTTGAGAAATACTGCTTTAACCTCACTGATCTGAAACATGCTAAATCCTTTCTGAGAAGAAGCAAGGCATTGCCTATTTAACCTATTGTCTTCATCCTCCTATGCAATATATATTTCCTGGCTCACCTCATGTCAGCACACAACGGGTTAACCTCTCCTCTGGAGCTCACAGAACCACCTCACACAATGGGTTAACACCTTTTCTGGAGCCCACAGAACCACCTCTTCCTAGCTAAATAAAAGACAGCCCTTCCCCCAGGTGAAGTGTGCTTCATTTTATTTTGGGTCATGCTCCAGGACACTTGTGGAATGCAGTTGGTAAGTACTTTGCTGTGATGATATCCAAACCTACCTCTCCATGTTCAGCCTCTCATGGAGTTGGTAGACCCAGAATGCTGAAACTTATGGGCCATACAATTGTCTTTAGATTTCTTTTCTTTAAGCTGGATACACACTATCCAACTTTTGTGGTTAGATTTCCTTCAGATTTACCTTTTCTATGTAGTGTAATGGGCCATACAGACTAATGCCCTGTACACACTATCAGATTATCTGAAGACTTTTGTCTTCAGATTTACCTTTTCTATGTAGTGCAAGGGCCTGCCGGATTGCATACAAATTGAAAGTGTTTAGGTTTGACCTCATATTATATGGTTTTGGTAAGTCTGCAGACAAAAGTCTTCAGATAATCTAATAGTGTGTACAGGGCATAAGATTTTCTGAAGACTTTCCTTTTGACTTACCAAAACCATATAATATGAGGTCCAAGCTAAACACTTTCAATTTGTATGCAATCTGGCAGGCCCTTGCACTACATAGAAAAGGTAACTCTGAAGGAAATCTACCAACAAAAGTTGTATAGTGTGTATCCAGCTTAAGGGCCTGCCATTTTGCATACAAATTGAAAGTGTTTAGGTTTGACCTTATATTATATGGTTTTGGTAAGTCTGAAGGAATAAGTCTTCAGAAAATCTTATAGTGTGTATGGCCTATTAGATTTACCAAAAAACATATAATATGAGGTCAAATCGAAACCCTTTCAATTTGTATGCAATCAGGCAGGCCCCTCCACCATATAGTTGAAGGTAAATCTAAAGGGCCATACACACCAAGATTTTCTGAAGACTTTTTCCTTCAGATTTACCTTTTCTATGTAGTGTAAGGGCCTGCCAGATTGCATACAAACTGAAGTGTTTAGGTTTGACCTTATGTTATATGGTTTTGGAAAGTCTTCAGAAAATCTTATAGTGTGTATGGCCCATAAAGAAAACTAACAAAAGTTGTATAGTGGTGTATCCAACTGGATACACACTATACAACTTTTGTTGTTAGTTTAACCACTTTACCACCGGAGGATTTTCCTGCTAAAAGACCAGGGGTTATTTTGCGATTTTTTTTACTGCGTGACTTTAACGGACAATCGCGCGGTCGTGCGACGCTGTACCTAACGAATTTCACGTCCTTTTTTTCCCACAAACAGAGCTTTCTTTTGGTGGTATTTGATCACCTGTGCGATTTTTTTGATCACGCGCTATAAACAAAAAAAGAGCGTAATTTTTGCAAAAACAACAATATTTTTCACTTTTTTTTATATGAAATTCCCCCAAAAAAAAATGTAAAAATCAAAATTTTTTAACATTTTCGGCCAATTTGTTTTACGCTACCTATGTTTGGTAAAAAAAATCGCAAAAAGCGTATTTTGATTGGTTTGCGCAAAAGTTATCGCGTTTACTAACAAAGGGAAAGATTTTTGTCATTTTTGGTGTTTTTTTTTTTAACGAGTAATGGCGGCGATCTGCGATTTTTTTTTTTTGCGGTACTGCGACATTGCGGCGGACAGATCGGACCCTTGACTGACATTTTTGACACTTTTGGGGGTACCAGTGACATTACTGCAGTAATCAGTGCTATATATATGCACTGTTACTGCAAAAATGACACTGGCAGGGAAGGGGTTAACAGTATTGGACAGGGAGGGGTTAAGTGTGTCCTAGGGGCGTGTTTCTAACTGTGTAGGGACATGGCTACTAGTGTAAAAACAAAGATCAACAGTTCTACATAGTAGAACTGTTTGATCTTCACTTTTACACAGGGAGAACTGACAGGTGGCTTGTTTACACAAGCCGCTCTGTCTTTCTCCCGCTGTAGCGGCGATCGTAGTGTGACCGGCGGACATCGGGTCCGCCAGTCACACTCCCGCACTCCTCCGTGAACGAGGCGGGCGCGCGCCTCGGCGGGCGCGCGCCCGCCCGCTATTGGCTCTGGAAGGAGTGACAGGCGAGCGACGTAGACCTACGTCACTCTGCCTGGCCGGGGCCGACTGCCGCAGTAAATATACTGTGCGCAGTCGGCAAGCGGTTAAGGTAAATCTAAAGGAAATCTATGTAGTGCAAGGGCCTGCCTGATTGCATACAAATTGAAAGGGTTTAGGTCTGGCCTCCTATTGCATGGTTTTGGTAAATCTAAGGCCCCGTTCACACAGGGGCGATCCGACTTCGGGGGGCGATCTCCGAGGTCGCGGTGCAAGCAGCGCGCCGTGACCTCGGAGCGGCCGCCACGGACTTCATAACATTGAAGTCTATGGCGGTTGCCTCCGGGTCGCCCCAAAGAAGCTCCGAACCCTTTTTCTAAGTCGGAGCGACTTGTGTTGCTCCTATTAGAACGGGTCTGCAGCTTCCCTATGGAAGGCGACCTACGTAAGTATTCTGTATGTGAATTGCTGGGGTGTCCATACAAAGTTAACGACACCTTGAGATCAGTTTGCATATTGCAGTGCAAACTGTCAGCTCAGACATGAATCTGATTGCATTGGTGTGAACCACAATGCGATCCGATTCTACTGCCGACCCAAACAAGGGTCCTGTGCGTGTTGTGTCCCAATCCGATGCAAATGTAGTCATACAATCTGTATGGCTGAATTTGCATTGCACAGACATCGCATGTGATTTTTCAGAGCAGTGCGCTCCGAATCGTATGGGATCTCTGTCATCGCTATAGTGTGAACTGGGACTAAAAGAGAAGAGGCACCTCTAAGTGTAGCAATATGGTTACATTTAATGAAGGTACAACATCTAGCAACTCGTATGGTTAATGATTAAAACAGGTGCATTTAAGTATTCAGGCATCTGGGGGTAAAGCTGTCCATATAGATGGTCCTCAGCACCACCATTGTTGTCATCCCTTCCACGCTGCACTCCACGAGCACTTTGAGCCTTGCTTTCCTATCACTCTACTGCAGGATAGTCTTCCTGGTCATGATTACAGACTGATGCGAGGTGAGAGTGGATGGTCTATATGGACAGCTTTATACCCCAGATGTCTGTATTCTTAGATGTGCCTCTTTTAACCACTGGAAGGATTTGCCCCCTTTCTGACCAGGCCCTATTTTTCGGTTCGGCACTGTTACTTTAACGGACAATTGTGCGACGCTGTACCCAAATAAAATTGTCCTTTTTTCCCACGAATAGAGCTTTCTTTTGGTGGTATTTAATCACCTGTGTTTTTTTTTTTTTTTTAATTTTTCTTTTTCTTTTTTTTTTTTTTCAGCTATTAACAAACAGAGCAACAATTGTGAAAAAAAAGTGTTTTTCACATTCTGCTATATGACATGCGAAAAAGTTATCGTGTCTGCTAACTACAGGAAAGATTTGTCTTTTTTTTTTTATTATTATTTTTACTAGTGATGGCGGCAATCTTCTATTTTGTTAGTTTATTTTTTTTTTATTTTTTTTTTTTTTTTGGACTGCGGCATTGTGGCAGACTGTTGGGACCCCTAACTGATATTTTTTATACTTTTGGGGGGACCAGTGACATTACTACAGAAATCAGGGCTAAAAATATGGACTGTTACTGTAATGACACTAGCAGGGAAGGGGTTAACTTTGTGGGTGATCAAGGGGTTAAATGTGAGCCTAGGGGAGTGATTCTAACTGTGTGTGTGTGGAGGTGGGGATCCTGAAATGACGATGGAGACATCTGATCCTATATAGAAGGATCACATGGGCTCCATGATTATTGCAGGGAGAAGAATAGTTGGCTGTGTTTACAACAGTTGACTGTTCTTCTCTCTGTGGGGAATGATCGTGGGTCTCAGATGGCAATCTGAGCCGCCTGCCCCATGCATCAGCTTCCCTGCTGATGAGTGGAGGTGGGAGGGCGCTGCCAGCGATGTGCACTCACCCTTTTAGCCTCCTGAGAGCGAGTGACCTATACTGCTTTGCCCAGGCGTGGCTGCCTGCTGCAGGAAAACTGCGGTGGGTGGTCAGTAAGGAGTTTATCATCAACCAAGTGAGTTGCTAAATGTTGTACCTAGAATAAATATTACCATTGCTACACTTAGCGGGCACCTCTCCTCTTTTATGCTCTGTAGCTCCTGTTGCATTTTGCTTCTAATCCCTTTGTGGAGGCACCATTTGTAGTTGGACATTTAATGGTTCTCTAGAGCCCACAGAAATCATATCATATCATATCATATCATATCATATCATATCATATCATATCATATCATATCATATCATATCATATCATATCATATCATATCATATCATATCATATCATATCATATCATATCATATCATATCATATCATATCATATCATATCATATCATATCATATCATATCATATCATATCATATCATATCATATCATATCATATCATATCATATCATATCATATCATATCATATCATATCATATCATATCATATCATATCATATCATATCATATCATATCATATCATATCATATCATATCATATCATATCATATCATATCATATCATATCATATCATATCATATCATATCATATCATATCATATCATATCATATCATATCATATCATATCATATCATATCATATCATATCATATCATATCATATCATATCATATCATATCATATCATATCATATCATATCATATCATATCATATCATATCATATCATATCATATCATATCATATCATATCATATCATATCATATCATATCATATCATATCATATCATATCATATCATATCATATCATATCATATCATATCATATCATATCATATCATATCATATCATATCATATCATATCATATCATATCATATCATATCATATCATATCATATCATATCATATCATATCATATCATATCATATCATATCATATCATATCATATCATATCATATCATATCATATCATATCATATCATATCATATCATATCATATCATATCATATCATATCATATCATATCATATCATATCATATCATATCATATCATATCATATCATATCATATCATATCATATCATATCATATCATATCATATCATATCATATCATATCATATCATATCATATCATATCATATCATATCATATCATATCATATCATATCATATCATATCATATCATATCATATCATATCATATCATATCATATCATATCATATCATATCATATCATATCATATCATATCATATCATATCATATCATATCATATCATATCATATCATATCATATCATATCATATCATATCATATCATATCATATCATATCATATCATATCATATCATATCATATCATATCATATCATATCATATCATATCATATCATATCATATCATATCATATCATATCATATCATATCATATCATATCATATCATATCATATCATATCATATCATATCATATCATATCATATCATATCATATCATATCATATCATATCATATCATATCATATCATATCATATCATATCATATCATATCATATCATATCATATCATATCATATCATATCATATCATATCATATCATATCATATCATATCATATCATATCATATCATATCATATCATATCATATCATATCATATCATATCATATCATATCATATCATATCATATCATATCATATCATATCATATCATATCATATCATATCATATCATATCATATCATATCATATCATATCATATCATATCATATCATATCATATCATATCATATCATATCATATCATATCATATCATATCATATCATATCATATCATATCATATCATATCATATCATATCATATCATATCATATCATATCATATCATATCATATCATATCATATCATATCATATCATATCATATCATATCATATCATATCATATCATATCATATCATATCATATCATATCATATCATATCATATCATATCATATCATATCATATCATATCATATCATATCATATCATATCATATCATATCATATCATATCATATCATATCATATCATATCATATCATATCATATCATATCATATCATATCATATCATATCATATCATATCATATCATATCATATCATATCATATCATATCATATCATATCATATCATATCATATCATATCATATCATATCATATCATATCATATCATATCATATCATATCATATCATATCATATCATATCATATCATATCATATCATATCATATCATATCATATCATATCATATCATATCATATCATATCATATCATATCATATCATATCATATCATATCATATCATATCATATCATATCATATCATATCATATCATATCATATCATATCATATCATATCATATCATATCATATCATATCATATCATATCATATCATATCATATCATATCATATCATATCATATCATATCATATCATATCATATCATATCATATCATATCATATCATATCATATCATATCATATCATATCATATCATATCATATCATATCATATCATATCATATCATATCATATCATATCATATCATATCATATCATATCATATCATATCATATCATATCATATCATATCATATCATATCATATCATATCATATCATATCATATCATATCATATCATATCATATCATATCATATCATATCATATCATATCATATCATATCATATCATATCATATCATATCATATCATATCATATCATATCATATCATATCATATCATATCATATCATATCATATCATATCATATCATATCATATCATATCATATCATATCATATCATATCATATCATATCATATCATATCATATCATATCATATCATATCATATCATATCATATCATATCATATCATATCATATCATATCATATCATATCATATCATATCATATCATATCATATCATATCATATCATATCATATCATATCATATCATATCATATCATATCATATCATATCATATCATATCATATCATATCATATCATATCATATCATATCATATCATATCATATCATATCATATCATATCATATCATATCATATCATATCATATCATATCATATCATATCATATCATATCATATCATATCATATCATATCATATCATATCATATCATATCATATCATATCATATCATATCATATCATATCATATCATATCATATCATATCATATCATATCATATCATATCATATCATATCATATCATATCATATCATATCATATCATATCATATCATATCATATCATATCATATCATATCATATCATATCATATCATATCATATCATATCATATCATATCATATCATATCATATCATATCATATCATATCATATCATATCATATCATATCATATCATATCATATCATATCATATCATATCATATCATATCATATCATATCATATCATATCATATCATATCATATCATATCATATCATATCATATCATATCATATCATATCATATCATATCATATCATATCATATCATATCATATCATATCATATCATATCATATCATATCATATCATATCATATCATATCATATCATATCATATCATATCATATCATATCATATCATATCATATCATATCATATCATATCATATCATATCATATCATATCATATCATATCATATCATATCATATCATATCATATCATATCATATCATATCATATCATATCATATCATATCATATCATATCATATCATATCATATCATATCATATCATATCATATCATATCATATCATATCATATCATATCATATCATATCATATCATATCATATCATATCATATCATATCATATCATATCATATCATATCATATCATATCATATCATATCATATCATATCATATCATATCATATCATATCATATCATATCATATCATATCATATCATATCATATCATATCATATCATATCATATCATATCATATCATATCATATCATATCATATCATATCATATCATATCATATCATATCATATCATATCATATCATATCATATCATATCATATCATATCATATCATATCATATCATATCATATCATATCATATCATATCATATCATATCATATCATATCATATCATATCATATCATATCATATCATATCATATCATATCATATCATATCATATCATATCATATCATATCATATCATATCATATCATATCATATCATATCATATCATATCATATCATATCATATCATATCATATCATATCATATCATATCATATCATATCATATCATATCATATCATATCATATCATATCATATCATATCATATCATATCATATCATATCATATCATATCATATCATATCATATCATATCATATCATATCATATCATATCATATCATATCATATCATATCATATCATATCATATCATATCATATCATATCATATCATATCATATCATATCATATCATATCATATCATATCATATCATATCATATCATATCATATCATATCATATCATATCATATCATATCATATCATATCATATCATATCATATCATATCATATCATATCATATCATATCATATCATATCATATCATATCATATCATATCATATCATATCATATCATATCATATCATATCATATCATATCATATCATATCATATCATATCATATCATATCATATCATATCATATCATATCATATCATATCATATCATATCATATCATATCATATCATATCATATCATATCATATCATATCATATCATATCATATCATATCATATCATATCATATCATATCATATCATATCATATCATATCATATCATATCATATCATATCATATCATATCATATCATATCATATCATATCATATCATATCATATCATATCATATCATATCATATCATATCATATCATATCATATCATATCATATCATATCATATCATATCATATCATATCATATCATATCATATCATATCATATCATATCATATCATATCATATCATATCATATCATATCATATCATATCATATCATATCATATCATATCATATCATATCATATCATATCATATCATATCATATCATATCATATCATATCATATCATATCATATCATATCATATCATATCATATCATATCATATCATATCATATCATATCATATCATATCATATCATATCATATCATATCATATCATATCATATCATATCATATCATATCATATCATATCATATCATATCATATCATATCATATCATATCATATCATATCATATCATATCATATCATATCATATCATATCATATCATATCATATCATATCATATCATATCATATCATATCATATCATATCATATCATATCATATCATATCATATCATATCATATCATATCATATCATATCATATCATATCATATCATATCATATCATATCATATCATATCATATCATATCATATCATATCATATCATATCATATCATATCATATCATATCATATCATATCATATCATATCATATCATATCATATCATATCATATCATATCATATCATATCATATCATATCATATCATATCATATCATATCATATCATATCATATCATATCATATCATATCATATCATATCATATCATATCATATCATATCATATCATATCATATCATATCATATCATATCATATCATATCATATCATATCATATCATATCATATCATATCATATCATATCATATCATATCATATCATATCATATCATATCATATCATATCATATCATATCATATCATATCATATCATATCATATCATATCATATCATATCATATCATATCATATCATATCATATCATATCATATCATATCATATCATATCATATCATATCATATCATATCATATCATATCATATCATATCATATCATATCATATCATATCATATCATATCATATCATATCATATCATATCATATCATATCATATCATATCATATCATATCATATCATATCATATCATATCATATCATATCATATCATATCATATCATATCATATCATATCATATCATATCATATCATATCATATCATATCATATCATATCATATCATATCATATCATATCATATCATATCATATCATATCATATCATATCATATCATATCATATCATATCATATCATATCATATCATATCATATCATATCATATCATATCATATCATATCATATCATATCATATCATATCATATCATATCATATCATATCATATCATATCATATCATATCATATCATATCATATCATATCATATCATATCATATCATATCATATCATATCATATCATATCATATCATATCATATCATATCATATCATATCATATCATATCATATCATATCATATCATATCATATCATATCATATCATATCATATCATATCATATCATATCATATCATATCATATCATATCATATCATATCATATCATATCATATCATATCATATCATATCATATCATATCATATCATATCATATCATATCATATCATATCATATCATATCATATCATATCATATCATATCATATCATATCATATCATATCATATCATATCATATCATATCATATCATATCATATCATATCATATCATATCATATCATATCATATCATATCATATCATATCATATCATATCATATCATATCATATCATATCATATCATATCATATCATATCATATCATATCATATCATATCATATCATATCATATCATATCATATCATATCATATCATATCATATCATATCATATCATATCATATCATATCATATCATATCATATCATATCATATCATATCATATCATATCATATCATATCATATCATATCATATCATATCATATCATATCATATCATATCATATCATATCATATCATATCATATCATATCATATCATATCATATCATATCATATCATATCATATCATATCATATCATATCATATCATATCATATCATATCATATCATATCATATCATATCATATCATATCATATCATATCATATCATATCATATCATATCATATCATATCATATCATATCATATCATATCATATCATATCATATCATATCATATCATATCATATCATATCATATCATATCATATCATATCATATCATATCATATCATATCATATCATATCATATCATATCATATCATATCATATCATATCATATCATATCATATCATATCATATCATATCATATCATATCATATCATATCATATCATATCATATCATATCATATCATATCATATCATATCATATCATATCATATCATATCATATCATATCATATCATATCATATCATATCATATCATATCATATCATATCATATCATATCATATCATATCATATCATATCATATCATATCATATCATATCATATCATATCATATCATATCATATCATATCATATCATATCATATCATATCATATCATATCATATCATATCATATCATATCATATCATATCATATCATATCATATCATATCATATCATATCATATCATATCATATCATATCATATCATATCATATCATATCATATCATATCATATCATATCATATCATATCATATCATATCATATCATATCATATCATATCATATCATATCATATCATATCATATCATATCATATCATATCATATCATATCATATCATATCATATCATATCATATCATATCATATCATATCATATCATATCATATCATATCATATCATATCATATCATATCATATCATATCATATCATATCATATCATATCATATCATATCATATCATATCATATCATATCATATCATATCATATCATATCATATCATATCATATCATATCATATCATATCATATCATATCATATCATATCATATCATATCATATCATATCATATCATATCATATCATATCATATCATATCATATCATATCATATCATATCATATCATATCATATCATATCATATCATATCATATCATATCATATCATATCATATCATATCATATCATATCATATCATATCATATCATATCATATCATATCATATCATATCATATCATATCATATCATATCATATCATATCATATCATATCATATCATATCATATCATATCATATCATATCATATCATATCATATCATATCATATCATATCATATCATATCATATCATATCATATCATATCATATCATATCATATCATATCATATCATATCATATCATATCATATCATATCATATCATATCATATCATATCATATCATATCATATCATATCATATCATATCATATCATATCATATCATATCATATCATATCATATCATATCATATCATATCATATCATATCATATCATATCATATCATATCATATCATATCATATCATATCATATCATATCATATCATATCATATCATATCATATCATATCATATCATATCATATCATATCATATCATATCATATCATATCATATCATATCATATCATATCATATCATATCATATCATATCATATCATATCATATCATATCATATCATATCATATCATATCATATCATATCATATCATATCATATCATATCATATCATATCATATCATATCATATCATATCATATCATATCATATCATATCATATCATATCATATCATATCATATCATATCATATCATATCATATCATATCATATCATATCATATCATATCATATCATATCATATCATATCATATCATATCATATCATATCATATCATATCATATCATATCATATCATATCATATCATATCATATCATATCATATCATATCATATCATATCATATCATATCATATCATATCATATCATATCATATCATATCATATCATATCATATCATATCATATCATATCATATCATATCATATCATATCATATCATATCATATCATATCATATCATATCATATCATATCATATCATATCATATCATATCATATCATATCATATCATATCATATCATATCATATCATATCATATCATATCATATCATATCATATCATATCATATCATATCATATCATATCATATCATATCATATCATATCATATCATATCATATCATATCATATCATATCATATCATATCATATCATATCATATCATATCATATCATATCATATCATATCATATCATATCATATCATATCATATCATATCATATCATATCATATCATATCATATCATATCATATCATATCATATCATATCATATCATATCATATCATATCATATCATATCATATCATATCATATCATATCATATCATATCATATCATATCATATCATATCATATCATATCATATCATATCATATCATATCATATCATATCATATCATATCATATCATATCATATCATATCATATCATATCATATCATATCATATCATATCATATCATATCATATCATATCATATCATATCATATCATATCATATCATATCATATCATATCATATCATATCATATCATATCATATCATATCATATCATATCATATCATATCATATCATATCATATCATATCATATCATATCATATCATATCATATCATATCATATCATATCATATCATATCATATCATATCATATCATATCATATCATATCATATCATATCATATCATATCATATCATATCATATCATATCATATCATATCATATCATATCATATCATATCATATCATATCATATCATATCATATCATATCATATCATATCATATCATATCATATCATATCATATCATATCATATCATATCATATCATATCATATCATATCATATCATATCATATCATATCATATCATATCATATCATATCATATCATATCATATCATATCATATCATATCATATCATATCATATCATATCATATCATATCATATCATATCATATCATATCATATCATATCATATCATATCATATCATATCATATCATATCATATCATATCATATCATATCATATCATATCATATCATATCATATCATATCATATCATATCATATCATATCATATCATATCATATCATATCATATCATATCATATCATATCATATCATATCATATCATATCATATCATATCATATCATATCATATCATATCATATCATATCATATCATATCATATCATATCATATCATATCATATCATATCATATCATATCATATCATATCATATCATATCATATCATATCATATCATATCATATCATATCATATCATATCATATCATATCATATCATATCATATCATATCATATCATATCATATCATATCATATCATATCATATCATATCATATCATATCATATCATATCATATCATATCATATCATATCATATCATATCATATCATATCATATCATATCATATCATATCATATCATATCATATCATATCATATCATATCATATCATATCATATCATATCATATCATATCATATCATATCATATCATATCATATCATATCATATCATATCATATCATATCATATCATATCATATCATATCATATCATATCATATCATATCATATCATATCATATCATATCATATCATATCATATCATATCATATCATATCATATCATATCATATCATATCATATCATATCATATCATATCATATCATATCATATCATATCATATCATATCATATCAAATCATATCATATCATATCATATCATATCATATCATATCATATCATATCATATCATATCATATCATATCATATCATATCATATCATATCATATCATATCATATCATATCATATCATATCATATCATATCATATCATATCATATCATATCATATCATATCATATCATATCATATCATATCATATCATATCATATCATATCATATCATATCATATCATATCATATCATATCATATCATATCATATCATATCATATCATATCATATCATATCATATCATATCATATCATATCATATCATATCATATCATATCATATCATATCATATCATATCATATCATATCATATCATATCATATCATATCATATCATATCATATCATATCATATCATATCATATCATATCATATCATATCATATCATATCATATCATATCATATCATATCATATCATATCATATCATATCATATCATATCATATCATATCATATCATATCATATCATATCATATCATATCATATCATATCATATCATATCATATCATATCATATCATATCATATCATATCATATCATATCATATCATAATATCATATCATATCATATCATATCATATCATATCATATCATATCATATCATATCATATCATATCATATCATATCATATCATATCATATCATATCATATCATATCATATCATATCATATCATATCATATCATATCATATCATATCATATCATATCATATCATATCATATCATATCATATCATATCATATCATATCATATCATATCATATCATATCATATCATATCATATCATATCATATCATATCATATCATATCATATCATATCATATCATATCATATCATATCATATCATATCATATCATATCATATCATATCATATCATATCATATCATATCATATCATATCATATCATATCATATCATATCATATCATATCATATCATATCATATCATATCATATCATATCATATCATATCATATCATATCATATCATATCATATCATATCATATCATATCATATCATATCATATCATATCATATCATATCATATCATATCATATCATATCATATCATATCATATCATATCATATCATATCATATCATATCATATCATATCATATCATATCATATCATATCATATCATATCATATCATATCATATCATATCATATCATATCATATCATATCATATCATATCATATCATATCATATCATATCATATCATATCATATCATATCATATCATATCATATCATATCATATCATATCATATCATATCATATCATATCATATCATATCATATCATATCATATCATATCATATCATATCATATCATATCATATCATATCATATCATATCATATCATATCATATCATATCATATCATATCATATCATATCATATCATATCATATCATATCATATCATATCATATCATATCATATCATATCATATCATATCATATCATATCATATCATATCATATCATATCATATCATATCATATCATATCATATCATATCATATCATATCATATCATATCATATCATATCATATCATATCATATCATATCATATCATATCATATCATATCATATCATATCATATCATATCATATCATATCATATCATATCATATCATATCATATCATATCATATCATATCATATCATATCATATCATATCATATCATATCATATCATATCATATCATATCATATCATATCATATCATATCATATCATATCATATCATATCATATCATATCATATCATATCATATCATATCATATCATATCATATCATATCATATCATATCATATCATATCATATCATATCATATCATATCATATCATATCATATCATATCATATCATATCATATCATATCATATCATATCATATCATATCATATCATATCATATCATATCATATCATATCATATCATATCATATCATATCATATCATATCATATCATATCATATCATATCATATCATATCATATCATATCATATCATATCATATCATATCATATCATATCATATCATATCATATCATATCATATCATATCATATCATATCATATCATATCATATCATATCATATCATATCATATCATATCATATCATATCATATCATATCATATCATATCATATCATATCATATCATATCATATCATATCATATCATATCATATCATATCATATCATATCATATCATATCATATCATATCATATCATATCATATCATATCATATCATATCATATCATATCATATCATATCATATCATATCATATCATATCATATCATATCATATCATATCATATCATATCATATCATATCATATCATATCATATCATATCATATCATATCATATCATATCATATCATATCATATCATATCATATCATATCATATCATATCATATCATATCATATCATATCATATCATATCATATCATATCATATCATATCATATCATATCATATCATATCATATCATATCATATCATATCATATCATATCATATCATATCATATCATATCATATCATATCATATCATATCATATCATATCATATCATATCATATCATATCATATCATATCATATCATATCATATCATATCATATCATATCATATCATATCATATCATATCATATCATATCATATCATATCATATCATATCATATCATATCATATCATATCATATCATATCATATCATATCATATCATATCATATCATATCATATCATATCATATCATATCATATCATATCATATCATATCATATCATATCATATCATATCATATCATATCATATCATATCATATCATATCATATCATATCATATCATATCATATCATATCATATCATATCATATCATATCATATCATATCATATCATATCATATCATATCATATCATATCATATCATATCATATCATATCATATCATATCATATCATATCATATCATATCATATCATATCATATCATATCATATCATATCATATCATATCATATCATATCATATCATATCATATCATATCATATCATATCATATCATATCATATCATATCATATCATATCATATCATATCATATCATATCATATCATATCATATCATATCATATCATATCATATCATATCATATCATATCATATCATATCATATCATATCATATCATATCATATCATATCATATCATATCATATCATATCATATCATATCATATCATATCATATCATATCATATCATATCATATCATATCATATCATATCATATCATATCATATCATATCATATCATATCATATCATATCATATCATATCATATCATATCATATCATATCATATCATATCATATCATATCATATCATATCATATCATATCATATCATATCATATCATATCATATCATATCATATCATATCATATCATATCATATCATATCATATCATATCATATCATATCATATCATATCATATCATATCATATCATATCATATCATATCATATCATATCATATCATATCATATCATATCATATCATATCATATCATATCATATCATATCATATCATATCATATCATATCATATCATATCATATCATATCATATCATATCATATCATATCATATCATATCATATCATATCATATCATATCATATCATATCATATCATATCATATCATATCATATCATATCATATCATATCATATCATATCATATCATATCATATCATATCATATCATATCATATCATATCATATCATATCATATCATATCATATCATATCATATCATATCATATCATATCATATCATATCATATCATATCATATCATATCATATCATATCATATCATATCATATCATATCATATCATATCATATCATATCATATCATATCATATCATATCATATCATATCATATCATATCATATCATATCATATCATATCATATCATATCATATCATATCATATCATATCATATCATATCATATCATATCATATCATATCATATCATATCATATCATATCATATCATATCATATCATATCATATCATATCATATCATATCATATCATATCATATCATATCATATCATATCATATCATATCATATCATATCATATCATATCATATCATATCATATCATATCATATCATATCATATCATATCATATCATATCATATCATATCATATCATATCATATCATATCATATCATATCATATCATATCATATCATATCATATCATATCATATCATATCATATCATATCATATCATATCATATCATATCATATCATATCATATCATATCATATCATATCATATCATATCATATCATATCATATCATATCATATCATATCATATCATATCATATCATATCATATCATATCATATCATATCATATCATATCATATCATATCATATCATATCATATCATATCATATCATATCATATCATATCATATCATATCATATCATATCATATCATATCATATCATATCATATCATATCATATCATATCATATCATATCATATCATATCATATCATATCATATCATATCATATCATATCATATCATATCATATCATATCATATCATATCATATCATATCATATCATATCATATCATATCATATCATATCATATCATATCATATCATATCATATCATATCATATCATATCATATCATATCATATCATATCATATCATATCATATCATATCATATCATATCATATCATATCATATCATATCATATCATATCATATCATATCATATCATATCATATCATATCATATCATATCATATCATATCATATCATATCATATCATATCATATCATATCATATCATATCATATCATATCATATCATATCATATCATATCATATCATATCATATCATATCATATCATATCATATCATATCATATCATATCATATCATATCATATCATATCATATCATATCATATCATATCATATCATATCATATCATATCATATCATATCATATCATATCATATCATATCATATCATATCATATCATATCATATCATATCATATCATATCATATCATATCATATCATATCATATCATATCATATCATATCATATCATATCATATCATATCATATCATATCATATCATATCATATCATATCATATCATATCATATCATATCATATCATATCATATCATATCATATCATATCATATCATATCATATCATATCATATCATATCATATCATATCATATCATATCATATCATATCATATCATCCCTGGGGGTAGTCCTCACATGTGACCCATAACTTGTCACCCAATAAGTTAATGGGAAGAATGGATGAAAAGTCCATCACCCGCCTGCCCCCTACAGGCTGTAGTCAGAGTCAGCCTGAATTGATAGTTCTGCTTTCTACAGTTTTCCTGGTTATTGTTTACTTTTGTCTGCTGCTGGAAAATGTCTTTTGCAATAGTGTGTGAAGATCCAGGAGCCTGAGTTATGAATATTTAAATCTCCCTGGCCAACCACTAGGAGGTTTATTTCCAGTGGTGAATGCTGGGGAAAAGTATAATTATTTACAGTATCCCTCTGGAAGCTCTCTTCCCTCCCACGCTTTGCCTAAATAGGGCCTATGGGTATAGCTGTCCCTGACCCCCTAGGCTTGCTGTCTGGGGAAGGCACATGTTATTGAGAAAGTGACATGGACTTTCGTTGTATTGTTCATTTAAGCGCAAGAGACTCCATCTTGTTCTCAATGTTGAAATGTGTGCTGAAACCTTCACATATCACACAGACACAACTGTGACAGTGGCGGGTATCAGACCCCTGGCCTTCTCATCCAACTCGTGACCAAACACTAAGCAATCTCACACCCTGCCGTCAGTTGCGTAACAATGCCACTCTCAGCTGCCCCTGGCACACAGATTTTCCAGCTTGCGGGACCTCAATCCAGATGCCAGCAGCTTGAGAGCAATTGTCACCGGGTTAATTAAACAATTAACCCTTTCTCTGCCACTACATTTGAGCCCAGCGGATGCTTGTAATTTTAGAAATACCAATTATGACTTTAGAATAATCATCTGTAACCCGCCCAATCATCTGTAACCCGCCCGATCACCGCAGACAGGGAGGTCCAGGGGATTTATTCTAAACGGTAGCACGCTTCAAGAGGCAGGTTCTTTTGGGTAGTTTGCGTTTAAGAGCCTAGAGACAAAATTAACACTTTTCTAAATAAGGTTTAATTATAAGAAAGGTTAAGATTAGTGCAGATAAATATATTGACAGAAAAATGGGTTACAAAGAAATAGAGACACAATACAGCAATTTATGAAGATAAAGAGTGAATATACTTGCATTTAAAAAAGTCCTGGTATTATCAGAGTTCCAAAAACTGAACATGCGATCGGCCCTTCTCTTAAGCGATGTTATTGCTTGGATGGTAGAATAAAGACTGACTGCTCTATCAGTTCCTGTCTTTTTCAAAAGGGGTGGTGACGGACACCCCTGACCAATTGCAATCAAAATGGCAAAAGGGCTGTCCAGTGGTTTACGACTATTTCAAATGTACTTTTGGGGACAGAGTCATACCACTCTTAATATCTTGACAAATGTAAGGGTTACATGCTTGAAAATGATATTTTATTTTCCGCCCGTGAATGTACTATTCACTAAACATGGATTATCTCGGAATAACCTCTGACCTGTGAGGCATCTGATCACTAGCTTGTCTCCCCTAGCAAAGATAGTGATCAAGTTTGATCTTAATTCGATCAGTATTTTATCTGGCATCCAAATATTTACTTTTTGACAATGTGTCAGGTTTGGGTAAAAAGCTAGGACTTGTAAATGGATTTGTGAGATTTAAGGGTTAACTTTTAATTAGCAACTGGCTTTGGGGGGGGGGGGAAATCCCACACAGCCTGGTCAGGCAGCCTTAGTGAACATCTGTGCTGATAAGATTTTACAACCTGACCTTATGCTGTGTTTTTGGAGACACCATTCCTGCTTGAATCTGCAAAGGTTGGGGGCTACTTTCGCTCCAAGGAGGGGGGAAGGAAAGGACAGACTTTAATGAACTAGTCGCCTGTGTCACTAGATAAAATGGACGCCATAGACAAAATGGTGTCCTAACGCTCGACACCAATACAACAACTTCTGCTAGAAGCTCTCCCTATCTTTACTCCCCCTCCCCTCTTAGGATTATACTTTTCCTATTATTTCTATTCACTAGTCTTTAATAACATATTTTTTTTGTTAGTTTTTAATAACATCTCACACCACCCCTTTCTTATCTATGTATAAAATAACATGTAATAATACATTTGGTCATGAACTGACATTTCACACACAGAGATTGCGTCTTGTGAATCTGTTCCTGCATATGCAGAGTTAACTTTTATTTACATCTTCAAACAGAAATTTCTACAACAATCATGGCAAGTCAGATATAAGGAGCGGACAGTCTCCAGAAGGATCAGCACATTAATTGGCATCATCAGGAACGCAGACCTCTAAATGCCAGCTAGGTAAGCTGTCCTTAAGCTAGCTTATATTTTCTGCCTTTCCTATGTGTCCTATCTGTCAGCTCTCAAGGAAACCAGACCCAGTCTAAGACCTTTCTGGTTGGGTAATGTGTGTGTATGAATGTGTTTGTGTCCCCCTTCCCCTTCCACGGGTTGGACTGTGTGTGGATAGGGAGAAACTTCTGCATTTCCCTGCATTCACTCCTTGTGGGCAACCTGGGTCAGAGGCACATGGTAGGGTCAGATAAAACCCACAGAGAACAGACAAGGAAGGTTTCATAGTCAGTGTTTTGTCTATTGTCATAAACCCTTTCTATCCACGTAGATTAGTGGAGACTACTTACTCTTGTAAATCTGAAGATTTGCTGTACTATTTGTTTTAGAGGCAAGAGGGTATAGGCACAAGTAGAGAAAAAAAAAGACTGGCTAGTCATTATGGGCATTACATTAAATAAATAAGTAAGGGAATGAAGGGTGAGAGACCCTCCGAAAATACCCAGCACAAAATAAGCTCCTGTCACCAACTCTAGACCAGGGAAGTCCTTTCTGCCTCTGTTATGGTCAGTGATCACCACAGATGCCAGCCTGACGGAAAGGACTGCTGGACACTCTGTGTGCCCAGGGCACGTGGTCGGTGGAGAATCCTCCTTACCGATAAATGTCCTGGTGCTCGGGGCGATCAAACTCTGCCTGCTCCATCGGACGACTCGGTTACAAGGTCGCCCAGTTCGTGTTCAAATGGACGATGCCACAGCTGTGGCTTACATCAATCACCAAGGGTGCACCAAGAGTGCCCGCATGACCACGGAAGTGGCCAAGATCCTGTCTTGGGCCGAGGCGCACATTCCAGTTAGCTCTGCTGTTCACATTCCTGGAGTGGAGAACTGGCAGGCGATCTATCTGAGTCCTTGGAACAGGGGTATGGTCCCTGTATCCTGAGGTGTTTCACCTCCTGTGTGCCTGGTGGGGACTCCAGACGTGGATCTGTTCGCGTCCCATCTCAACACAAAGGTGGGAAGGTTCGTGGCCAAGGCCCAAGATCCTCTGGCAGACGCCACGGACGCGTTGGTGCCCTGGCACCAGTATCGGCTGTTTTCTGCCTTCCCCACAATTCAACTGTTGTCCAGGTTCCTCTGCAGGTTGGCGTTGGAACCGGTGCAGGTAATTCTGGTAGGTAGCTCCAGATTGGCCTCATCGATCTTGGTACGCGGAACTCGTAAAGATGGTGTTTGAGCCTCCCTGGTGACTGCCTCTAAGAGAAGATCTGCTGTCTGGAGGGCCGACCTTCTGTCCTGCTTTCCAGTCTCTGGCTTTAACGGCGTGGCTGTTGAAAGCCAGGTGTTGAGAGACAGGGGCCTCTCTGATGCTGTCATTCCTGCCTTGCTGAGGGATCAGAAGGCTACCTTCTGGAAGATTTACCATCTTACCAGGAAGGCGTACGTTGCCTGGTGTGAGTTGCAAGGGTTTCATCCTCATTCCCTTTCAGTGGCGAGGGTTTTGGCCTTCCTGCAGGAAGTTGTGGAACAGCGTCTGGCACTGGGCACGATCAAGGGTCATTTGTTGGCCTTAGCCATTTTCTTCCAGCATCCCTTGGTGACTAATTACTTGATTCGCACCTTTATTCAAGAGGTGCATCATCTGGCTCCCCTACAGAGGGCTCCGTTGCCTCCGTGGGACCTGAATTTGGTCTTGTCCGTTTTGCAACAGCATTCCTTTGAGAACATCAGAGAAATAGCTATGCCGGTATTGTCCCAGAAAGTGGCATTTCTGGTGGCTATCACCTCTGCTCGCAGAGTGTCTGAAATGGCGGCTCTGTCTTGCCATTCGCCTTATCTGGTTGTCCATAGGGCTAAAGTGGTCCTGCAAACTAATCAGTCTTTTCTCCCTGAAGTGGTGTCAGATTTCCACCTCAATGAGGATATTGTGTTGCCTTCACTTTGTGCGAAGCCCAAGCATCCCAAGGAATTTGCTTTCTTTTTTTTTTTTTCTCTTCGTGGGGTGAATTTTGTTCTGGGGTTAGCTCCTGTTGGCTCAGTTTTCTCTGGCCTTTTTAACACATTGCCATTATTTGGTTGCGTCTTTTCCCACCCCTCACACCTGCACTGCTTTGGGACATCCCAATAGTGAAGAACATATGGAAGGGCTACGACTGTCAGAGGACGTAAGAGAAAATAGAATTTTTGTAAGAACTTACCGTAAAAGTCTTTTCTCTGTGTCCTCTAACAGTCGCAGCCCCCGCCCCTCTATTTTGGGGTTGGTTGTCTTCCTGTACTGCTTGCTACGAAACTGAATAGCTGCACTGTGTGGCTGAGGGTAATGTCGAGAGGGACAGCCCCTAAAGGTGTGTCTTTGTTTAACCCTTTTTTGTCAAGTTTTTTCACTACCTAGCCTGCTCCTGCAGACGGCACCATTATCCAATAGTCTAGAACATATGGAAGGGCTGCGACTGTCAGAGGACTCAGAGAAAATAATTTTACAGTAAGTTCTTACAAAAATTATATTTTTTTACACAAAGGTGTCACTAAATGATATTTTTCTCACACATGCCATGGGTATATGTGAAATTCCACCTCAAAATACATTCTGCTGCGTCTCCTGAGTATGGGGATACCCCATGTCTGAGACTTTTTGTCAATCTGGCCGTGTACAGGACACTGAAAGCCAATCACCGCCTTCAGGCTTTCCAATCGCGTAAATTGTTGATTTCACTCCTCACTACCTATCACAGTTTTAGAGGCCATGAAATGCCAAGAAAGCACAAACCCCCCCAAAATGACCCCTTTTTAGAAAGTAGACACCCTAAGCTATTTGCAGAGAGGCATGTTGAGTGTTTTGCAGATCTCATTTTTTGTCACAAAGTTTTGAAATTAGAAAAATTAGAAAAATAAATGCATTTTCCTCTATTTTATTCATTTTCCACAATAAATGAGAGCTGCAAAATACTCACAATGCATCTTAGCAAATACCCTGGGGTGTCTATATTTCGGAAAGTGGTCTTTTGAGGGGGGGTTTGTGCTATCTTGGCATTTCATGGCCTCCAGAATAAATAAGTAAGTGTCGGCCAGTATAGGCCCCAAAAATTAGCCCACATTGGTTTAACTGATAGCTAAAAACGTAGTATTCTGTGGCTTAAGGTTCATTAGGCATTCACAGGATACAGAAGTAAGTGTCGGCCTGTATAGGCCCCAAAAATGAGCCCACATGGGTTTACCTGACCACTAAGAACGTAGTATTTGGTGGCTGAAGGTACATTAGGCATTCACAGAAAAAATAATTGTCGGCCCTGAGAGGCCCCAAAATTTTGCCATTCAAGGACCAGGAATTGTTGTGGGTGGATGGCGGTCTGGCGGATATTTGTGGCCTGGCATGAGGAATTTAGATGAAACCTGGTCTACTGGTCACATGTGTTGAATTCCTCAGAGATCCATGCCTCATTCATTTTTATAAATGTGAGGTAGTCTACACTGTCATGAGCTAGGCGAGTGCGCTTATCGGTCACGATCCCCCCCTGCTGCGCTGAACGTCCTTTCAGACAGGACACTGGACGGGGGCAAGCCAACATTTCCATTGCAAATTGTGCAAGCTCTGGCCAGAGGTCAAGCCTGCCCACCCAGTAGTCCAGGGGTTCATCACTCCTCAGAGCGTCCACATCGGCTGTTAACCCGATGTAGTCGGACATGTGTCGGTCTAGGCATTCCCTGATGCTGGATCCGGAGTACAGCTGTCAATGGTTCGGCTGAAAGAAGGGTCTCATATCTGAAGTGACTAAGACATTTTCAAACCGCCCTCTTCTTGCAGGCGCTGTTGGATTGCTACCCGCAACTGTCTCTCTGTGACTGGAGATTTCTCTGCCAGCGCACGCAAAATCAGAATGCAGCATTTCGCGCAGCAAGGCTTGGAAGTGCTGAATTCTTACCGCCCTCTGTGATTGTGGTAACATTTCGGCCATTTTTCATTTGTACCGGGGGTCTAAGTACGTTGCCACCCAATACTGGTCCTTGGCCTTCATGCTTTATGGTCCCCCTCAAAACACTGGAGCATGAAGGCCCCCATTCGCACTAAACTGGAAGCAGTGTAGTGGCCTGCTTCCAGCTCATCATCCAAAATAATGTTGTCCTCGTTCTCCTCCCCCTATCCACAGATTACACCAGGGAACCCAGAAAGGTTTAAAGCATGCTCTTCTTGCTCCTCCTCATCCCCCCAGCACCATCCTCCTCTGATTCCTCTTTAGACTCCTGCTGTTGACTTGTCTCAGATGGAGTAGCACCCACTGGGAATTCATCCAACATTGCGACAATTTCCTGCTCCTGGCTCCTCAACAGCTTGATCAATGACACGAAGCAATGCACGCTCCAGAAAGAAGGCGTAAGTACGATGTCACTTATGGCGCCCTGGCCGTGACTGACCAGTTTGATCTCATTGAATGGCCGCAGAAGTCTGCATGCGTCCCACATGAACAGCCACTGGTGAGGTGAAAAAAACCCAAGCTCCCCAGAACCTATCCTGCCGCAGAGTTCGTACAGGTAGTCGTTAACTGCACGTTTCTGCTGGAGCAGCCTATCAAGCATATGCAACGTTGAGTTCTATCGCGTCAGGCAGTCACAAATAAGACGCCTGACGGGCAGGTTGTGTCACCGCTGAATGTCAGCAAGGCGAGCCATGGCTGTGTAAGATCTTCTGAAATGGCCCGAGATTTTCCTGGCCTGCCGCAAGACATCCTGGACCCCAGGGTATTTGGCAACGAATCGCTGCACCACCAAGTTCAGGATGTGTGCCATGCATGGCACGTGTTATTTTGCCATGTTTCAGCGCGCTCAGCAGATTGGCACCGTTGTCGCACACCACTTTACCAACTGTCAAATTCAGCGGTGTCAGCCACTGATCTGCCTGTGAACGCAAAGCTGAAAGGAGCACAGGACCAGTGTGGCTCTTGGCTTCCAGGCACAACAGACGCAGCACAGCATGGCAACGTATCACCTGGCATGTGGAATAGGTTCTGGGTTCTTGGGCGGCGCAGCGTAAGAGACGGTAGCAGCGGAAAAGGAGGAGTCAGCCGAGGAGGATGGAGGAGGAGGAGAGGGAGGATGGAGGAGGAGGAGGAGGAGGAGAAGAAGAAGAGGCAGGCCTGCATGCAATCCGTGGCGGGACAACCAAATCTACACGGGTGCCACGACGGCCATCAGAAGGTTCACCCAGTGGTCAGTAAAAGCGATTCCCTGCCCGTGTTTGCTAGACCATGTGTCTGTGGTCAGATGTATCTTGGCACCAACAGTGTGTGCCAGAGATATATTCACCTGCCGCTGAACATGGCCATACAGCTCTGGTCCGAGTCCACCAGTTGATATGGCAGTAGTTGGCGGGCTATCATTTCCGACAAGCCAGCAGTCAAACATTGGGCAAGAGGGTTATCCGGCGTCATCATTTTTTTACGCTCCATCATTTGGGCCACAGAAGCCTGCCTTTTTCCAGAACAATGTGACGACGGCATCGTGGAAGGTGGAGTGGAGGACAAATGTGAGGAGTGAGAAGGAGAAGAGGCTGGACGGTGAGAGCCAGGAGTGTGACTTTGTGGGTTCTGACGGTGTTGCTCCCACTGGGCTCGGTGATGGGAGTTCAGGCCGTTGTCCCTAGGTGAGTGTTGGGCTTACCGCGACTTATGCGTTGACTGCAAAGGCTGCAGATGGCAACACTGTTGTCAGCAACGGACACATTAAAAAAGCCCACACTGCTGAGCCATGTCGGCGTCCTGGGAGCGCCAGATGTGACCGTACATGGTTGATGGCTCGCTCCTGATACATTTGCAGTCTGCTTTGTACCTCTTGTGCAATGCAAGTTCTGCCTGCCTCTCCTCACTATCTAGTCTGTCTCTCCCTCTGAACTTCCCTCCTCTTCCTCTCTTGTGGGCACCCACGTGACGTCCATAGACATGTCATCATCCACGTCACCTTCCTCACCACTAACAATCGAGATCTCGAAGTAGGCAGCAACAGCGGGGACCAACCTCCTTGGACTGATCTGGGTACTGTCGTCAGACTGCTGAGTGGCGGCTGTTGCTACCTACTCTTCCTGATCCGATGCCAACAATGGCTGCGCATCGCAAATGTCTTGTGATGGATCAGAAAAAAATTCCAGTGACTGAAGCGGAGGGTATGTGGTGGTGTTGTTTGTGGTGGTGTCTTTGGGGGTGCACACAGCAGAGAGGGAAGAGGGTGCAGATAGAGAGGATGAGGAGGGTGTGTAAAGGTTAAGGAACCTCAATCAGGTTCAAAATAGATTTCTTGCTGCTGGATCTGATTAAATAGGTAATTAGAGTGCATGCACGTGGATATCATAGACTGACACATTGTTCAGGTAAATGATAATACTTTGATTTCTAATGGACAGTATATTATATAGTTAGTAGGCGGTGTCATATGTTAGTACATCATAAGCATAATATTAGCATAATACTGATTATTTGCAGCTTTCTGATTAGTCAGGTCCGTTATAAGGTGGTCCCTTTCGAGTTCATGAATGTTATCTTCTTTTGAAGGCACTGTGCCAAGGCTCCATCTTTCTTTTCACGTTCCATCTCGGTGGGTGGGGGCGAGTAGGTATCTAGTAACGGCTATTTTGAGTAAGGACGACAGAGGAAAAATATATATGTACATGTAGAGAAAAATACACATAGAAAAATAGACATTTTGCTTAATTCACAAGTGTTCATCACATTCCTTCACAAGCCCCCCTAAAATGGCTATTTTTCTTCTGTCCCTCATACTAAACTGTCTACTCACCTGGCCCAAACTCCTCCGGAACTTTTTTTAGGGCTGTACATAGAGAAGAGCAGTAACTAGTTCACTACCCCCCTCGATACAGCCTGGAGAGGGCAGTCAGGTGCTATCTATCCCTACATCCCTATAGAACTGTGAAATTATGAACAGGGAGTGACTGTAGAGGGGTGAAGGGTTTGTCCTCTTCCATCATAAGGCGGTCTTCTTCTTCTTGGTGGAGAAATGTAGGTGTGCTATTGTCTACAGCTTTACTCATTAGCTTCTTTACAAATGGTAGAATACAGCATACAATCAGGGTTAAAAGAACTAGGATTATCAGTATTGTTACTCCTATCTGGGCGAGCACCTTCTGCCACCCACTCATCCAGCTAAAATATTGATCCCAAGGGTCTATAATACCTGAGTTCTTCTTCAACTCAAATGACAGATCTTCCAATTTCTTGATAGCTAGAGTAACCTTCACAGGTGCAGAAGAGGAAGGCTGAGTGAGCCACTCAACCAAGTCTGGTGTGTCCTTTGACGTAATTGCACACAGCTTTTGAAACTTCACACTTTGGCTCCGGCCTACTGCTCCTGCCCTACCCCTACCACCCCTGCGTAAGTGTCTGCCTCTTCCTCTGCCTGTCATGTTTTTAAATTATCCTGTGACAAAAGTCTCTAGAGAATCGCAGTATATCTGGAAAAAGGTATATAACTCCGCGCTTCAATCTGTGGTATTGGGGGGGGGGGGGGGCACAGGTTTATCACACCAGTTCTACAAATAATTGGCCAGTAACTGTTGTCACTGTGTGTGTAGCACAGTTAACACATCAAAAGAGGCCAAATTTTTGCAGGACTAAAATACAATCTTAGAAAAGTATACTGGTAAATAACACCCCACTTCAATATGTGGTATTGGGGGGCCACTGGTCTATCACACCAGTTGTTCCAAAAATTGGCCAGTGAGTTTGACACTGTGTGTATCAGAGTTAACACAGAAAAAGAGGCAATATTGTTGCAGGACACAAATACATTTGTAAAAGTATACTCGGATAACACCCCACTGCAATATGTGGAATTGAGGGCCACTGGTCTATCACACCAGTTATAATACATTAAAAGTGCTTTTGTCACTGTTTGTAGTATTGCTGCAGCAACGCTCAGTCACCACACATGTCACAATGCTGCACAGTGCACAATACTAATCTACTATAATATGCTTTCTACCAAGTATATTATACCATGGATTACCCCCTCCCCCCCCCCCCTATATAGTGCACTGCACACCAATGCCAAAAAAATTGAAGCCCTTTAAATTACTTTGGTGGACATTAACAGAGCAATTTGTGTCACTGCTGCCGATCTCTAACTGCCCCTAAAGCACAGACTAGATACCTATCCCTAAACTCAAAAGAGACTGTAGTAGACCCATATCGAAATACCAGCCCTGAAAAGGACTTTTGTGGACATTAACAGAGCAATTTGTGTCACTGCTGCCGATCTCTAACTGCCCCTAAAGCACAGACTGGATACCTGTCCCTAATCTCAAATGAGACTGTAGTAGACCTATACCGAAATACCAGCCCTGAAAAGGACTTTTGTGGATCTTAACAGAGCTATTTGTGTGTGTGTCTGGCAATCTCTCCCTCATTAACACAGCAGACCTTTCCCTACGCTGACAAAAAGCAGAATGTGAAATGGCCAACAGCTCAGGTCTATTTATAGGGTAGGGGGCATGTCCATGTGCTGAAATGTTTCAATTGGCTGTCCCGTTCCACCTGACGGCTGTGTCATGGGTCAAAGTTCTCCCCAATGTAAACTAATATGGCCGCCGCGAATAACGCCATGTGTTCGCAAAATTGGCAGGTAGCGAACAAGCAAAATTCGCCGCAAACCGCAAGGCCATCTCTACCCCCAAACATTATATATTTTTTAAAGCAGAGACCCTACAGAACAAAATGGGGGATGTTGCAATTTTTTGTCCTCACACAGTATTTGCGCACAGATTTTCCAAACACAATTTTGGCGAAAAAAAAAAAAAACACTTTTTTTTCAAATTGAATGCACAAATGCACTATATCATTTCTAATTGTTTGGTAAAATTTAAAAGATGATCTTATGCCGAGTACATTGATACCAAACATGACATGCTTTAAAATTGCACATGCGGGGGCGTGGCTTGCCGGCACCAGAGATGGCCGCTTGAGTCTGTGCTCTGAGGGGATAGAGGAGTGCTTCCAGCGACGACCGCCCGCCGACACCCGCAGCGCCACACAAACCGGCTCAGAAGACACCCGCTGACAGCCTGTCCAGAATGTCCCGCAAAAGAAAGGGCGATCATAGGCCGAAAAAGCTCACGGCCTTCTTCTCTCGTCCTCCGCCGCGGGTCCCTTCCCGGCGCCGGCGCTCCTGCAACCTTCTTCTCCACACAGCCACCGGAGGACATCGGGATCCCTTCTGAGGTACTGCCGCCCCAGACTTCCCCATCATCTCCCACCAGACCAGGAGACTACTCCCCAGCCTCCTCTAGCCCTGCAAAAGCCCGCATGAGACTGGAGATGCAGCCCCCGGGCCCCTCACACAGCGGCCTGGACACTAGCCTCCTCTCCATCCCCACAATGCAGGCCTCATTTGCTGACTTCCCCACCACGGGCCAGCCTGTTCTGGACACTACTTTAAAGGACATGTTGCTCTCGTTTTTAATCCTCCCTGTTTCAGAATCTGTCCTCCTTATTTGGCAAAATTGCCTCTGATGTGCAGGGGATGGATCACAGGCTGAGCTCTGTGGAGGCACAGATGGCTGACTGCACTGACACCATAAACGACATCATTGACACCTGTGATAAGACTAGAGATGAACAGCACTGGATTAAGGCTAAATTGGCAGACTTAGAGGACCGCTCTAGACGTAATAATGTGAAACTGCGTGGTATCCCTGAGTCTGTCCCTCAGAGCGAGCTCCACAACTATGCCAGCTCCCTTATGGCGGCCATGCTCCCTGACTGTTCAGCTATGGACCTTACTATCGATCGCATTCACAGGCTGCCCAAAGCGTCCCATCTTGCCGACTCGGTACCACGGGACACCCTTATGAGAGTGCACTTTTATCAAACTAAAGATCATCTCCTGGCTGCATCCCGTCTCCAACGCACGCTCCCAGCCCCTTATGAGGGGATACAAATATTTGCAGATCTGTCCAAATTCACACTCCAAATGCGGAGGCAACTTAGTTCCATCACTAAAGCATTGATGAACCACAATATCCCCTATAAATGGAGACACCCGGCGACTATCCTAGTTACCAAAAATGGGATCCCCCATACCATCTCCTCCCTACATAATGGTATGCAACTGCTCAACTCTTGGGGTATCATACCCACCCCTCCAAGAGAAGAACCTATGCAAACCATGTCCTCCGGAACCCGCCAGCCCAGGAACCACCCCACTGGGGACTCCCGCCAGCGCCCATGACCATCATGTGTAGCGGGCCCATGAAGCTCCAGCGCTCTCCTCTACCCCGCTCTCAGGGATTCTTTGAAAAACTCTTCCCCCCGATCCACTGGTAGTACACTAAGGCAGTGTCTCCTACTGGTGCTTCTCCGCTCTTGGTTAAACTTTCTCACTTCACGGAGCTTTGCCATCTACCTACATACTAAGTGCAGTTATACAAGCACCGGTTCCGTGTCACTCACCACGAAGCTACACTACCTGCTCATACTTATTCCCCAGCCTTACAGGCGCTGCCACAGGGGCGTCTTCTGCAGCGTAGTTTCATTCTTCTGAGTTACTGTTCTTTTATTTTTGCTTGTTCTTTTCTTTTTTTGTTGTGTTGTTTTTACAGCTACTGGTCCACGCACGCTTTGTTCCAGTGCCTTGGACAGCGACGATCTCTCACCAACCAGGCTCTACGTGATCCACTGGACTTGATCACCCACGTCTCTCTTCGGAGTCCACTCATCCAACTCTGAGTACTTCTACTACACCATCCACCTAGCCACCTCCGCAACATGCCTATCACGATTTTATCTCTCAACGCACGGGGATTAAACCACCCAGCCAAGCGCAAATCGCTATGGTCAACTGCCATCGCTCACCATAGTGACGTTCTCTGTGTCCAGGAGACTCATTTCTCGCAATCACCACTACCATACTGCCACCATAAGAACTTTCCACACGTCTTTCATTCATGCTTCATTGCCAAGAAGCAGAGGGTGATGATTGCTGTCAGGGACTCTGTTTTATTCCAGCAACACCACCTTACAGCGGATGTCAATGGCCGCTTCCTTATTCTTGTATGTTCTATTAACAACGTGCAATACACAATCCTCAACGTATATGCACCCAATCAACAACAGATAACCTTTCTATCCAAGGCTCTCAAAGCCGCTGCCAAGGTTCACAAGGGACATTTAATTGTCTGCGGTGATTTCAACATAGTTCCAGATGTGACTTTAGACTCTACTGCGGATAAATAAATCCGCGCTAAGGATATCAAGGGATTGTAACAATATATGCACAAATAAGCTGCAGCCTCCCTTAAACTATAGCCAAAGGCTATAAAGAGATAAATAAAATGGAAGGTGATGGCGCTGCTTATTTAATAAAGTGCAAATAAATATAAGATGCTAAAGTATAAATATGATTGAGGAATAAGTTAATAGATAAAAGATGCGGAGGTGAAAAACCAAGTAAAAAGATCAAACGTATAGTGTTATAAGGGATATAAATTATTCTAAAAATAAATTTAAATATATAAAAATATTCCAAAGGTATATGAGAGAAACAACCACCAGAGGGCGTAATAAGTGGCAAAGTGTGACAATAAATATGCTTGTGTATATGCCAAAATAAAATAAACAATGTGAATATATGACAATGCTAAATAAATAAATAAAATTTATACAAGGTGTATATTCCACAAGTGATAATATAAATAATAGTGAATAGATAAGTAAATAAATAGGTGATAAATGTGCGGGAAACTATTATGCACGGGATGGGTGTGCAAAACAACAGTTGGTATACAGTGCAACAAAAAGTGATAACAATAAATATATCAAGGTGAGTCAAAGATAAATGTGCCAAAAATAATTTTTTATATAAATATGCAGGTGAATATAAAGGTGCGGGAAGTCTATTTGTGCAACGTGCAAAAAAATCCAAAAAATTAGTCCATAAAATAATGGTGATAGCAAAAAATATATAGGTGTACAGGATATCTTACGGTGACCCCCAAGGTGGGTGACTGGTGAGTGGCAAAGTGGCCCCTGGTAAAAAGACCTACTCACCAGATGTACCCACCCAACACAGGGGTATAGAGCGGGTACTGAAGAGGTATCTTTTAAGCCTGGATCTGTGTAGTAGTTCCCTTCCTAGGGTAGATGTGTTATGGAGTCCGGAGTGTCCTGAGTGGGGTCCGGTAGTGAATTGTGGTATCCAAAATCTCGTGGGTAAATCAAGTGTGGCCACTCAAGGGTATATGGATGGAGGAAAAAAAGGAGCTCGATAGTGTATTATCGTTAAGCTAGAAAGTTTATTGTAAATTACAGCAGCAAAATGGGTACTCACATATACAATGTGGGAAAACAGCGAGGTATCAGCGTCCCGGAACGCAATGCGTTCCAACCAGAGACCGGAACCGGAAGTGACGTGACGGCGCTGTACGCGTTTCGTCATGTGACGTCTTCTGCAGCGTCCTATCACTTCCAGCGTAGGCCCTTTTGTACATGGTGGTTGCTAGGCAACAAAGTAGGCGGAAATCAACAAAGGAAGAATGATGCCGTGGGTCGTAGTATAGGGAACAGGGCGTAAGATAATCTTAGCCAAATAGAAATCAGATGGTAAGTATAAATAACAAAAACCCAGGCTAACCATTGTTGAATACTAATTAAATGAATATAAAATATAACAATATAAGAAATGTAATGTTCCGTGCCTAATAATTGAACCACCGTGTATACATACAGGGAAGGATATCTCGTACATGTTATTAAAATATATACAACAATACTTTATTAACAAATAAGATTAAGAATATGTTAAAATAAAAAAGTATTAAATTAAAATATATTACGCCATCTGGTGGATAGAATAAATAAATGAAGTGCATTTGATTTAAGAACGTAGACATTGCGCCATCTAGTGGATAAATTGTTAATTGTATAAACTATTCATTTGATATAAAAAGTATATATACGATGTAAAGGTTATTAATGTTGTTACCATGAGTTTGTTAGTATGTGATTACTATCAATATGTACCAATTTATGGAAAACATGATAGATAAAATATATAATTAAGGAGGACATCTGATTTGATATATGCTATATTGTAAAAAACATTATGGATAAAATTAGCATCAATATAAATTATTGTGTAGAAACCTTATTGGATAAGATTTTATGAATAAAAAATATTATGAATAAAAAATATATAATAATATTTTATAGGAGGATAGTACATCTAATGTGTGGAAAAATATATGTCTATTGATTATTGGAAGGATGTATCAAAATATATAGAAAGATGTATATAAAAATAAAAAATATATATATATATAAAAATTAGGAAATGGAAGGTGAGATGACAATAGTGTGTATCGAACATTAGAATCCAGTATAATATATTAAGTTTAATACATATGAATATGAATACATAGAGTGTAAGAATGTAATAAATGTGAATATAAAAATTAATAAATGGGAAGTGATATAGTAAAAAATAGTAAACAATAAAAATATGTGATTATAAAATATATTGTGATGATAGGATGGATACTATATTCATATATAAAAATTGATAGGAAAAGGATTAAAAATTAGAAATAAAACAGTTGAGGTCTATATCTAGGTTTAATCCCCTAGGCTGGAGTGTATTAAGCCGATATATCCAGCTGGTTTCATTTTTGGAAATTTTAATTCTTTTATTTTCACCTCTCCAGTGTCCTGTAATAGAGTCAATTCCAACAAATGTAAGTCCCCTGGGATCCTTGTTGTGTGCCTCTGCAAAGTGCCTAGAGAGGCTATGTTTCGGGAATCCATTTCTTATGTTCTTGATGTGTTCTCTAATACGCACGAAAAGAGGTCTGGTGGTCCTACCGACATACTGAAGTCGGCATGGACACTCTACCAGGTAGGTCACATGGGTGGTCTGACATGTAATTAGTTTGTTAATCTTGAATTCCTCTCCACTCCATCTGGATTTAAAATATAACGTCTTTCTGGGTTGTTTGTTCGTTGATTTGCAAGGTAAACATCTATTGCATCGAATAAACCCTTTTAAATCAGGAAACAGTTTCACTGGTTTGGGGGGATCAATAGCATTATGTACCAATTGATTGCGTAGATTAGGGGCTCTCCTATAGATAAACCTCGGTTGTCTAGGGAGTAATTTGGACAAGGTCTTGTCGGATTTTAGGATAGGCCAATATTTTTTCATAATCTTCTCTGTTTGTCTGAAATTTTGATGGAATCCCGTAATAAAAGCTAGCTCATTGGATTTTTTGTTGGGGACATTTTTCTTTTGTAGGAGTTCTTCCCTATTGATATTTAATGTTTTATCTCTTGTCATAATTAACTTTTGTCTGTCGTAACCCTTTTCCTCAAATCTTGTTATTAGAACATCCGTTTGTGATATATAATCTTCCACATTGTCACAATTTCTCCTGATCCTGACAAATTGGCTCTTTGGGATTCCTTCTTTCCATACAGGATGGTGACAGCTGTTAGTAGGTATGTATCCATTCCTATCTGTAGGTTTAAAATAGGTCCTACTTTTCAGTATATTATTGTCTTTAAAAATATTAAGATCCAAATAATTTATTTGATTAAAACTCCAGTCTCCTGTGAACTTAATGCCATATGGATTCTCATTCATTTTTAAAAAGAAATTATTCAAAGATTCTTCAGTCCCTTCCCATAAAATGATAATATCGTCTATATATCTTCGGTAGAATGTTAATTCTGGTATATCCTGAGTGTAAATCATCTTTTCCTCTAACATGTCCATAAATAGGTTCGCTACGCTAGGTGCGTAGCGGGCTCCCATTGCAACTCCCTTTGTTTGTAGGAAATATTCTTTTTTATGCCAAAAGAAGTTGCTACTCATGGTGAGTTTTAAACCATCCAGGATATATTTTATTTGTGTTTGTTTTAACTTGCTACGTTCGTGTAAGGCAATATCTACCGCTTTTAATCCATCACTTTGTTTGATGCTGGTATAAAGGGAATTAGCATCTATTGTAGCCAAGATACATCCTTCTGGTAATTGTACTTCTTTGAGTGCTTTAATCAACTCTGAACTATCTTTAAGGTAAGATTTCCCCATCTTTACAGCTGGTTGTAGGTATCCATCCAGATATTCGCCCAATCTAGAAAACAAGGAGTCCACCCCACTCACAATGGGTCTCCCCGGGGGTTTGACAGGGTCCTTATGTATTTTAGGCAAATAGTACAATACTGGGATCTTACTTGAATCAGGTATCAGGTATTGTGCTTCCTTTTTATCCAATATTCCTATTTCTTTGCCTTTGTTAATGAATTCTTTAAGTTTCTTCCTATATATCTTGGTTGGATTCCTTTTCAGTTTTTCATAGGTGCCTTCCACTCTTAATAGATTGTTCATTTCTTCTTCGTAGTCATTTTTGTTCAGAATTACTAATCCCCCTCCTTTATCTGCGGGTCGAATAATAATTCCTTTTCTGTCTTCTAGTTGTTTGATTGCAGATTTAACCTGATTGTACTTTTTATGTGGTTTTTTAATCTTCCTCAGGTCCTCCTCCACCATTTTCTTGAATGCGCTAATACATTCTCCTCCAGGTACTTTTGGATTAAAAATTGAGTTATTTCTGAGACCTGAGTGTACAAAATTGGGGTCAGGAATAGTGGGTGTGTGTCCTTTTAGTTTAAAAAATTTCTTAATATTCAGTTTTCTTAAAAATTTGTGAAGATCAATAAAAATTTCAAAGGGGTCCGCATCTTTGGTGGGGGCGAATTTAAGGCCAAGATCTAAAAGCTGAAGTTCGTCATCATTAAAAACTATATCCGTGAGGTTAAAAATACCTTGCCCTAAAATTCTCGCCTTCGTTTTCTTCCTCCCACCTCTCTTACCCCTCTTACGTCTTCTTCTTCCCAATAATGGTTTTGTTGATTGGGTCTCATGTATCCTCCTGGGGGTAGTGGTCCCCTCCATTGATTCTGGTAGTCTCCTCCTCTGTATGTATTGGGTCTTCTGTCTTCGTGATAATTGTGGTTCCATCTCGTCTGTTGGTCTTGTGGTCCTCTCCATCTCGTTCCTCCTTGTGGCCTGTACCACCCTTGTTGTCTGTAAGAGGGTGGTGGTCTTCTTTGGTGGCCTCCACGGAAAAAATCCCTTTGCATATTGTAGTTCGGTCTATCCCTATAATCTCTGCCTGGAGTATATGTATCCATCCTGGCTAACGGAGAAAATCTGTTATGCATAGGATATCTTTGGATATATAAATAATCGGAAAATCAATATTGAGGATATTTTCAATCAGGAAAGAGTAACCAATAGACAAGACATGGACGGGCTTTTCAAACAACTTAAACATGCCCTTGAAAAACAACTTAGGGTCTGGTGGGACATTTCCACTTTAGAAATGTACATTAGAGATAAAATTACCCCCAGACGACTAAGGTGGGATGTCAACCCCAATGATGGTCTTAATGATATTACCTTAACAGAAGAATGGTATATATTCTTCAATCGGTGCGAAACAGATCTCCTTACACTCATTATCAAAAGGAGACAGACCAAACTAAGGAATATTGAAACACAGATAACAGACCTGAAAACGGCACTCATTCCATTTTCACTGCATAAGGAATATAAAGACAAAGAAAAAGAACTCCAAACATATATTGCAAAATATGACTCGGCTATACAACAGAAAAAGCAAAAAAAGTATAGCAGAGATGTCACTGACTATAAAAGTTCCAAAGTGTACAAATGGCAAGTAGCGGAAGAAGAAATGGAAATTCCTACCACTCCTAATGCTTTTGAGTCCAGAGATACATCAGTAGATGAAGATGAATACGAAGAATCTATAGCTACTCCAGCTCCTAGGACCCCACAAGTTTTCACCTTTAGACCCAATAGAGACATAGAAGACACCATACCTACTACCCAAGAAAATAGACTCATACCACCCAGGAATCAACCCAGAGTACTAGAAAGACCACGTACACCACCCAGAGATTTTAATAGAAATGATACACCCAATCACAGAAATTTTAATTTACCTATGCATAACAGATTTTCTCCGTTAGCCAGGATGGATACATATACTCCAGGCAGAGATTATAGGGATAGACCGAACTACAATATGCAAAGGGATTTTTTCCGTGGAGGCCACCAAAGAAGACCACCACCCTCTTACAGACAACAAGGGTGGTACAGGCCACAAGGAGGAACGAGATGGAGAGGACCACAAGACCAACAGACGAGATGGAACCACAATTATCACGAAGACAGAAGACCCAATACATACAGAGGAGGAGACTACCAGAATCAATGGAGGGGACCACTACCCCCAGGAGGATACATGAGACCCAATCAACAAAACCATTATTGGGAAGAAGAAGACGTAAGAGGGGTAAGAGAGGTGGGAGGAAGAAAACGAAGGCGAGAATTTTAGGGCAAGGTATTTTTAACCTCACGGATATAGTTTTTAATGATGACGAACTTCAGCTTTTAGATCTTGGCCTTAAATTCGCCCCCACCAAAGATGCGGACCCCTTTGAAATTTTTATTGATCTTCACAAATTTTTAAGAAAACTGAATATTAAGAAATTTTTTAAACTAAAAGGACACACACCCACTATTCCTGACCCCAATTTTGTACACTCAGGTCTCAGAAATAACTCAATTTTTAATCCAAAAGTACCTGGAGGAGAATGTATTAGCGCATTCAAGAAAATGGTGGAGGAGGACCTGAGGAAGATTAAAAAACCACATAAAAAGTACAATCAGGTTAAATCTGCAATCAAACAACTAGAAGACAGAAAAGGAATTATTATTCGACCCGCAGATAAAGGAGGGGGATTAGTAATTCTGAACAAAAATGACTACGAAGAAGAAATGAACAATCTATTAAGAGTGGAAGGCACCTATGAAAAACTGAAAAGGAATCCAACCAAGATATATAGGAAGAAACTTAAAGAATTCATTAACAAAGGCAAAGAAATAGGAATATTGGATAAAAAGGAAGCACAATACCTGATACCTGATTCAAGTAAGATCCCAGTATTGTACTATTTGCCTAAAATACATAAGGACCCTGTCAAACCCCCGGGGAGACCCATTGTGAGTGGGGTGGACTCCTTGTTTTCTAGATTGGGCGAATATCTGGATGGATACCTACAACCAGCTGTAAAGATGGGGAAATCTTACCTTAAAGATAGTTCAGAGTTGATTAAAGCACTCAAAGAAGTACAATTACCAGAAGGATGTATCTTGGCTACAATAGATGCTAATTCCCTTTATACCAGCATCAAACAAAGTGATGGATTAAAAGCGGTAGATATTGCCTTACACGAACGTAGCAAGTTAAAACAAACACAAATAAAATATATCCTGGATGGTTTAAAACTCACCATGAGTAGCAACTTCTTTTGGCATAAAAAAGAATATTTCCTACAAACAAAGGGAGTTGCAATGGGAGCCCGCTACGCACCTAGCGTAGCGAACCTATTTATGGACATGTTAGAGGAAAAGATGATTTACACTCAGGATATACCAGAATTAACATTCTACCGAAGATATATAGACGATATTATCATTTTATGGGAAGGGACTGAAGAATCTTTGAATAATTTCTTTTTAAAAATGAATGAGAATCCATATGGCATTAAGTTCACAGGAGACTGGAGTTTTAATCAAATAAATTATTTGGATCTTAATATTTTTAAAGACAATAATATACTGAAAAGTAGGACCTATTTTAAACCTACAGATAGGAATGGATACATACCTACTAACAGCTGTCACCATCCTGTATGGAAAGAAGGAATCCCAAAGAGCCAATTTGTCAGGATCAGGAGAAATTGTGACAATGTGGAAGATTATATATCACAAACGGATGTTCTAATAACAAGATTTGAGGAAAAGGGTTACGACAGACAAAAGTTAATTATGACAAGAGATAAAACATTAAATATCAATAGGGAAGAACTCCTACAAAAGAAAAATGTCCCCAACAAAAAATCCAATGAGCTAGCTTTTATTACGGGATTCCATCAAAATTTCAGACAAACAGAGAAGATTATGAAAAAATATTGGCCTATCCTAAAATCCGACAAGACCTTGTCCAAATTACTCCCTAGACAACCGAGGTTTATCTATAGGAGAGCCCCTAATCTACGCAATCAATTGGTACATAATGCTATTGATCCCCCCAAACCAGTGAAACTGTTTCCTGATTTAAAAGGGTTTATTCGATGCAATAGATGTTTACCTTGCAAATCAACGAACAAACAACCCAGAAAGACGTTATATTTTAAATCCAGATGGAGTGGAGAGGAATTCAAGATTAACAAACTAATTACATGTCAGACCACCCATGTGACCTACCTGGTAGAGTGTCCATGCCGACTTCAGTATGTCGGTAGGACCACCAGACCTCTTTTCGTGCGTATTAGAGAACACATCAAGAACATAAGAAATGGATTCCCGAAACATAGCCTCTCTAGGCACTTTGCAGAGGCACACAACAAGGATCCCAGGGGACTTACATTTGTTGGAATTGACTCTATTACAGGACACTGGAGAGGTGAAAATAAAAGAATTAAAATTTCCAAAAATGAAACCAGCTGGATATATCGGCTTAATACACTCCAGCCTAGGGGATTAAACCTAGATATAGACCTCAACTGTTTTATTTCTAATTTTTAATCCTTTTCCTATCAATTTTTATATATGAATATAGTATCCATCCTATCATCACAATATATTTTATAATCACATATTTTTATTGTTTACTATTTTTTACTATATCACTTCCCATTTATTAATTTTTATATTCACATTTATTACATTCTTACACTCTATGTATTCATATTCATATGTATTAAACTTAATATATTATACTGGATTCTAATGTTCGATACACACTATTGTCATCTCACCTTCCATTTCCTAATTTTTATATATATATATATTTTTTATTTTTATATACATCTTTCTATATATTTTGATACATCCTTCCAATAATCAATAGACATATATTTTTCCACACATTAGATGTACTATCCTCCTATAAAATATTATTATATATTTTTTATTCATAATATTTTTTATTCATAAAATCTTATCCAATAAGGTTTCTACACAATAATTTATATTGATGCTAATTTTATCCATAATGTTTTTTACAATATAGCATATATCAAATCAGATGTCCTCCTTAATTATATATTTTATCTATCATGTTTTCCATAAATTGGTACATATTGATAGTAATCACATACTAACAAACTCATGGTAACAACATTAATAACCTTTACATCGTATATATACTTTTTATATCAAATGAATAGTTTATACAATTAACAATTTATCCACTAGATGGCGCAATGTCTACGTTCTTAAATCAAATGCACTTCATTTATTTATTCTATCCACCAGATGGCGTAATATATTTTAATTTAATACTTTTTTATTTTAACATATTCTTAATCTTATTTGTTAATAAAGTATTGTTGTATATATTTTAATAACATGTACGAGATATCCTTCCCTGTATGTATACACGGTGGTTCAATTATTAGGCACGGAACATTACATTTCTTATATTGTTATATTTTATATTCATTTAATTAGTATTCAACAATGGTTAGCCTGGGTTTTTGTTATTTATACTTACCATCTGATTTCTATTTGGCTAAGATTATCTTACGCCCTGTTCCCTATACTACGACCCACGGCATCATTCTTCCTTTGTTGATTTCCGCCTACTTTGTTGCCTAGCAACCACCATGTACAAAAGGGCCTACGCTGGAAGTGATAGGACGCTGCAGAAGACGTCACATGACGAAACGCGTACAGCGCCGTCACGTCACTTCCGGTTCCGGTCTCTGGTTGGAACGCATTGCGTTCCGGGACGCTGATACCTCGCTGTTTTCCCACATTGTATATGTGAGTACCCATTTTGCTGCTGTAATTTACAATAAACTTTCTAGCTTAACGATAATACACTATCGAGCTCCTTTTTTTCCTCCATCCATATACCCTTGAGTGGCCACACTTGATTTACCCACGAGATTTTGGATACCACAATTCACTACCGGACCCCACTCAGGACACTCCGGACTCCATAACACATCTACCCTAGGAAGGGAACTACTACACAGATCCAGGCTTAAAAGATACCTCTTCAGTACCCGCTCTATACCCCTGTGTTGGGTGGGTACATCTGGTGAGTAGGTCTTTTTACCAGGGGCCACTTTGCCACTCACCAGTCACCCACCTTGGGGGTCACCGTAAGATATCCTGTACACCTATATATTTTTTGCTATCACCATTATTTTATGGACTAATTTTTTGGATTTTTTTGCACGTTGCACAAATAGACTTCCCGCACCTTTATATTCACCTGCATATTTATATAAAAAATTATTTTTGGCACATTTATCTTTGACTCACCTTGATATATTTATTGTTATCACTTTTTGTTGCACTGTATACCAACTGTTGTTTTGCACACCCATCCCGTGCATAATAGTTTCCCGCACATTTATCACCTATTTATTTACTTATCTATTCACTATTATTTATATTATCACTTGTGGAATATACACCTTGTATAAATTTTATTTATTTATTTAGCATTGTCATATATTCACATTGTTTATTTTATTTTGGCATATACACAAGCATATTTATTGTCACACTTTGCCACTTATTACGCCCTCTGGTGGTTGTTTCTCTCATATACCTTTGGAATATTTTTATATATTTAAATTTATTTTTAGAATAATTTATATCCCTTATAACACTATACGTTTGATCTTTTTACTTGGTTTTTCACCTCCGCATCTTTTATCTATTAACTTATTCCTCAATCATATTTATACTTTAGCATCTTATATTTATTTGCACTTTATTAAATAAGCAGCGCCATCACCTTCCATTTTATTTAGACTCTACTGCCCCCTCCAAACGCCACAATTCCCAGCTGAAAAAGCTACTTCATTCCCGCGACCTACACGATGCGTGGCGGTGCCAGCACGCTGAAGAGCGTGACTACACGTACTTTTCCCCGAGCCACAATACCTATTCCAGGATTGATCTATTTCTGCTAGATAAGTGGTTACTGCAAAATGTTCTGTCTTCGGAGATCCACACGATAGCCTGGTCGGACCATGCTCCACTGACACTCACCCTGTCAGACAAATCGTCCCAATCATCCCATTTCATTTGGCGAACCAACAACTTTTTACTCCAACAACCACATGTGGTCTCCTACCTTTCTGACCAACTTGACCAATTTTTTGTACACAACCAGCATTCTGTATCCGACCCGGCTATGGTGTGGAACGCCCACAAAGCGTTTGTCAGAGGGCTCCTTATTCAGGTGGGCTCTAGGGAAAAGAAAAAGAGAACCGCCCCGTGTGGACTCTCTTCTTTCTTCTATAGCGGACCTGGACGAATTAAATAAGCGGCACCCTGATCATAAGCACAAATTACAGCTCGCTACTATGAGACAAGAATTGAGGACTTTATTGCTGGTGGACTTCGAACGCTTCCACCGCGGGTGTAAGGCAGCCTCTTATTCCACCTCCAATAAAGCTGGGAAGAGCATGGCACAAAAAATTAGGGGGCAAAGAGTCAAAACATGGATAGAATACTTACACAACCCCACGTCCTCCAAAAAAGAATACAACCCACAAGCTATAGCAGACGCGTTCAGTGTATACTACGAGGCCCTCTATAACATTAAACGAGACCCGAACACTCACCAGCCCTCTCAGGAAGAGATTGATAAGTTTCTGACTGCAGTCTCACTCCCTGCCCTCTCTACAGAACAATTGGCACTCCTTAATGCCCCGTTCACGACACAAGAAATAGCAGACGTCATATCGGCCCTGCCAGCCAACAAATCCCCTGGCCCTGATGGTTTGTCGGGCGAATACTTTAAACGCTTCTGTTCCGTCCTCTCACCCCATATGTTACCTGTCTTTACCCAAGCTGCCACCTCCTCTAAATTTCCCCCTGAAATGCTTCAAGCCTTGGTCATCACCCTTCCGAAACCGGGGAAAGCCCCTACTTCCCCTCAAAACTTTAGGCCAATATCCCTACTAAACATAGATGCCAAAATTTAGGCTAAATTGCTCGCTAACAGGATCAAAACAGTCCTCCCCTCCATTGTCCACCTGGATCAAACGGGATTTACACCCTTCCGCCAGGCATCAGATGCTACCAGGCGACTCATTAACATCATTTCTCAGGCTGAGACCTCTCGAACGCCTTCTCTGCTTCTATCTTTGGATGCAGAGAAGGCGTTCGACAGGGTCCACTGGGACTATCTCAGAGCTGTTCTGACCAAATTCGGATTCCAAGGCACTATTCTATCAGCGGTTCTTGCGTTATATTCCACCCTATCAGCGAGAGTTTACACCTCCAACATGCTGTCCCGGCCCTTTGATATCACGAATGGCACTCGCCAGGGATGCCCACTATCCCCCCTGATCTTTAACCTACTCATGGAACCATTGGCGGCCCATATACGCTCTAATCCCCTTATATCGGGGTTCCAGTTTGACACGGTTACCCACAAAGTTAGCTTATTTGCGGACGACGTGATAGTAATGCTTACGAATCCTACGACGTCCCTACCTGAAACGTATCGGATCCTTCAATGGTTCAGCGAGGTATCTTATTATAAAGTCAACGTGACAAAATCTACCATACTTGATCTACATCTTGACCTAACGACTAAATCCATCCTCCAACAAAGCTTCCCGTTCTCATGGGCAGACCATTCCATTCCATACCTTGGTACCCACTTGACCAAATCTGTAAAATCCCTTTTCAAATCTAACTATGCCCCTTTCCTTGCCAAAATGCAATCTGAACTCCAATCGCTCCAACATCACGAATTCTCTTGGTCAGGTAGGCTTTAAAATGATGATTCTCCCCCAGCTGTTGTATTTATTCCGTACGTTGCCTATTCCCATACCCACCTCGTATTTCACATCTCTACAATCCATTTTGAGAGCATATATGTGGCAACATAAGAAACCGCGTTGTGCACACTCACTTCTGACCAAACACCATCTAGTAGGGGGGACGGGCTATGTTGATTTCCAAGATTATTATCTTGCTACATTGACAACCCAACTGAAGGACTGGTTCCGCTCCTCACCCGCTACTAGCTGGGGTCAGATCGAATCTACTCGAATACCCAAATTGTCCTTACGAACTTGGTTATTAAGCGCCCCCTTTGGCCCCAAAATCCCGACGACCTTCTCTCCCACTATGGTAGCTTCGCTATCTGCATGGCGTAAACTCCTACCATTGACTGACACCTTCCCCAACAAAACCCCACTGCCGACACCATTGGAAATCGTTACCCTGTTAATCCCTGATATTTCTGTCATCGCATGGCAGACTCATGGCATCATAACGTTACAAGCTCTTTTTCACGACAATGTCTTGAAATCCTTTCCATCCCTGCAACAAGAATACAATCTCCCCCCCTCAACGCTCTTTACTTATCTCAGGATTAAACATCTTCTTTCTACTTATCCCTCCCCGGGGTATGGCCTTCCGACCTGCATATGGAACTTCCTGAACACCCCTACCACCTCGTTGAAGGGCATCTCACTGATTTACTCGACCCTACACGACAGGTCCACATTTTCCAAATCTCGTCCTCTCCTACAATGGGAGGCGGACCTGCAGCAATCTTACACACCATGCCAATGGAAAACGGCACTCCGTCATGCATATAAACACACAAAGTGTTCAGCGCTTTGGGAAGAAACAGTCAAGATTACCCTTCATTGGCACTTGACACCCTACAAATTGGCTACGTTTTACAAATCAACATCCCCACTCTGCTGGAGACACTGCGGCCACACAGGTGATATATTCCATATCCTTTGGGACTGCCCACTCCTGCGCCGGTACTGGCTAGACATTTTCAACAAATTAGAGGAAATCACACACACACTACTATGGCACCCTCCCCAGCCCTTGCCCTGCTAAATTTTACAATAGAGAACAACCCTCCTGATTCTAGACATATCATAACCCATGTGCTTCTGGCGGCCAGATTGACTATCACCAGGAACTGGAAAGGTTTACATCCCCCTTCTGTTCAAACTGTCTTAGACCTGGTCCACACCCATTGTACCTATGAGCTGATGTTTGCCTCCAGCAGAGGGAATTACCTAAAGACCCTCTCAGTGTGGCAACCATGGCTAGGTTGGTCCCGCTCACTTACTAAGCCTGCTCTTCCGTGAACTCTACGAGGTCCTATATGGTGAAACTTAACAAGTCCTATTGTTTGTATGATGATCCCATGTTTCTATATGGCAATACCGTTTGTTTAGTTTGATGCCTTTAAACCTGTTACTGCTGTATTTAATACTTGGAACACTGTGTATGTTATATTTGTCTTCATTTCTTGTATTTGTAAAAATCAATAAAAACTATTGAAAGTAAAATTGCACATGCCCGTGCAGTGGCAACAAACTACATACATTTTTAAAAGCCTTTAAAAGTCTTTACGGGTTACCACTTTGGACTTACAGAGGAGGTCTACTGCAAGAATTACTGCCCTCGACCTGGCGTTCGCGGCGATACCTCATATGCAATGTTCCCTCTAATTTTTTACTGTGCTGAGCAAATAAAAACATTTCTGAGCGCAAACCTTTAGACCCACAGCATTGCCCCCAATCAACTCGCAGACTTTTAGACCCACAGCATTGTCCCCAATCAACTCGCAGACTTTTAGACCCACAGCATTGCCCCCAATCAATGCAGAGTGCCCACAGCATTGCCCCCAATCAATGCAGAGTGCCCACAGCATTGCCCCCAAAAAATGCACAGATGCCAGCGGTCCCCCCGCGGGACCCCCCCCCCCCCAGCGAGACCCATGCACTTACCCCACGGTCACGGCAGCTTCTCTTCAGTCCCACGTCCCCGTGTCTCCTCAGTCCTCCCGCCTCCTCCTCGGATTGGCATGGGGTTTGCCTTTCGGCCAATCAGGAAGCGGGAGGACCCACTCCCTGATTGGCCAGGAGAAGGGTCCGTGTGACAATAGCGAATTTTTGTCACACAATGGGCGGGCTCGGGGGCGCAGTGCTCTGCTCCCCGGCCACCGTCGTCTGCGGCTGCGCGGTCTGAATATGTGCTGCGCGGGATCGTCAATTAGACTGCGCGTCCGCGCATGCGTGCAGCTTAAAGGAAACATTGCTCACATGCATGCTGCAATTGCTTTTTATATATGACACTAGACCAATGCCTGCGTGAGCCTTTGTGCGCAAGCACGGGGGGACAGGGGTGCTTCCATTTTTTTTATTATTTATTTTGCTTTTTTTTTATTATTAATTTTGCTTTTTTATGTTATTTTGACACCTTCCCTTTAATTTTTTTTTTAATCATTTTTATTGTTATCACAGTGAATTTAAATATCCCCTATGATAGCAATGTGTAGTGACAGGTACTCTATTTTATTTTTTTAAAATGGGGTCTTTTAGACTCTAGATCTCTCCTCTGACCTTAAGGCATCTGACTACACCAAGATTGGTGCGATAAGATGCTTTCGTAATTTCCTAATGGTGCTCTTTATTTCTGGCGAAACCAAAGTCATGAAATGCTCGTAGCTTCCGGTATCTTAGGCCATAGAGATGATTGGAGCCATTCTTGTCTCCAATCAGCTTTATGGTTAGATAATTGAACCACCAGCTGCACTCTCTGGTTACCCGGTGGGACAGGAGAGCCCGAGAAAAACCGCTGAAAGAGTTGGGGGGGAGTCCCCTCCCACTGCTTGTAAAAGCAGTCTAGCAGCTAATTATCCACTAGGATCACTTTTACATGTAACCTGACTGCTGACTGTAAAAAAACGATAACAAGATGATGCCTAAATCTGCAGGCATCGTCCTGGTATAACCACTCAGAGTCCAGCAACGTATCAGTACATTGCTGGTCCTTGTTTGGCATATATTGCAGGTTTTTTTTTTCCATGCAGGCTGTGGGCTGAACAGATTCCTTCATCCACGTCGATCGCTGTGGATGAAGAAATCTCCGCCAGAAAATGTGTAGTATACTCCTCATTAGACCACCCAAAACATCCACCCACTTCTCTTATGATGGGCATACATGATGAAAGCGATGTATGCCTATTTTTTTTTTTTTTAACTGCCTGCGGTGGCGAAATCACCTCCTACAGCGCTGCCATCATAGATTTCCATATATGCTGAGCGCAAACGCTGTTTGTGTCAGAATATATATAAATCAGTGGCAGCTGATGGGTGTACTTGCAAGGCAAACTGGATAGATAGAACAGTAAAAATAAAACATTACATTGGTACCTGAAAAGTAAAAAATGGTTACCAATGAAAAACAGTAAAAGTAGAAACAGTAGAAGTAGAAGAGCAGAGTAAGAACAGAAAAATAACTCAAACGACAACTATTTTTTGCACTTTTTTTTTACACTTTTTTTCTTCAACTGTAAGAGTTAACTGTGTTCCAGCTTAGGATCTCTCAAAATGATGATAGCCATCGAACATCTTCCGAGACCCTGTGTAAGTGTGCCCTAGACTGTGCCGTGCTGTACCCTATGCTAATACTCCACTAGTGTGTGGTAGCGTTCGAAACATTCCCCAATGCAGAGACCAGGTTGGCCAGGACAGGTGAGACAATAAGTGCGGGTGTCATGCCTAAATCCGCGCTTCCTACAGACACGACATCTTCTTTGGGGGTATGTTTGGGTAGGGGTACTCGGGATGGCATAAGAAAAATGCCTCTCATGCAGCTGGCTCACTGCATCTGGTAGGGGAAGTTGGGCAGGAGCACCTCCTGGATACAGGTAGGCACTGATGATCTCAATTGGAATTGTTGGAAGGATCCACTTCGTCCTGACGCTTTGTATAGCACAAAAGCGATCAGCAAAGCTAATTGGAATTAATAAACAGACACTTTTTTGTACCAGCGTCTGGCTTTACGGGCAACTAAGTATGGCGACAAAAGCTGGTCGTTGAGGTCCACCCCTCCCATATTAAGGTTGTAGTCGTGGACACCAGCTGCCGTAGAAATTTGGACCGTCGTGTCTGCATGAAGGGAGGACAGAACGAAAACATTCAGTGCATCCCTCCACTTCACTACATTGTCAGTTTTCAAGCAGGCTCCCCCGACTAAGACGGAAATCTACAAGCCGTTGGGGGAAGCCCCAGGGATTAGGTCACACGGTGCCACATGCGCCAATTTGAAATTGAAGAAGGTGACTAAAAAGTCGCACGCTTGAATAAAAATTGTCCACGTACAAATGGTACCCCTTTCCGAATAAGGGTGACACCAAGTCCCACACAATCTTGCCGCTGCTCCCTATGTAGTCTGGGCAGTCGGGGGGCTTCACAGTGCTATCTTTTACCCTCATAAACACAAAAACTAACTGTATAGCCTTTGGCCCTGTCACAGAGCTTATATAGCTTGACCCCGTATCTGGCACGCTTGTTGGGGAGAAACTGCTTCAAAGCAAGGTGGCCAGAAAACTTAATCAGGGACTCATCAATGCAGACAACTTGTTGGGGGGTAAACAAGGCTGCAAACCGCTGATTGAAGTGGTTTATGAGGGGCCGAATTTTGTGGAGCCGGTCATATCCAGGGTCTCCCCGAGGATGACAAAGTTCATTGTCACTGAAGTGCATGAACCGCAGAATTTGCTCGTATCTCCCCCTGGTCATGCATGCAGAGAACACGCGCATATGGAGGATTGGGTTAGTGGACCAATATGACCGCAATTCACTCCTTTTAGTTATGCCCATGTTGAGGGAAAGGCCCAGAAAAGTTTTAAACTCGGAAACCGTTATAGGTTTCCAGCTGAATTCTCTGGCAAGGGACGAATTTGGATGTGTGTCGATGAATTTACCAGCATATAAATTGCTTTGGTCCACAATAGATCTGTAAAGATCTTCCGTGAAAAACAGCTTGTAAAGGTCAATTGGCTGTTTCCACCTGAGTTCCGGGTTGGGCAGTGAATGGGGGAAGTACAGGAGCGCTGTAGAATCTGTGGGCTGCCAATTAGGATATGCCAGCGCATCAGGGAGGACACTATGGGCTCTACGGGCCTGTGTTCGAATTCTCGGTGGCTGCGGGCCACTACTTGTGCTAGCCACTGCACCAGCTTGAACTGCACTTATGGGATTCGCCACGTCACCAATTGTTACTGCAGTGCTGGTTTGTCAATGACCAGGATGTCCTAGGTGCTTGCCAGTTCACCAGAAGTTTGAGCGGCACTAGTACCAACACTCTGATGCATACGAGCACCCTGCAATCTCTGCACCGCATCTGACATGGACAGTATCCTGTAGGCCTCATCACTAGTGTACCTCCGTTTGGACATTTTAGCCACCAAATTTATAGGTACCTAGTGTAACTCACAAGTAAAAAAGAACCTGGTTGTCGAGGACTATTTGAAATGCTACAAAAATAAACTGCTAGTGCTAGCAGAGATCAGGCCTGACTCTAACGCTGCAGTTTTGTGTGATGTGTTTTTGGAAGTGACAGTAATCTATTGATTACTGCACTTGCCTATTGGGCGGAGGGGCTAAACGCAGGTGCTGGCAGGTGTCGTGACCGATCCTGCTGACTCTGCGTTTTGGGAACCCTAAACTATTGGGGGCACTAGTATAGTTCTGATCAGATTAAAGATATTGATCCATTCAGATACTATACTAGTAATGGAGGTGTTTAGTGTGTGTATGTGTGTGTTACTGGTATATAAAGAGTTAAATTATATTTCTAAATATGCAGCAGGGATCTGAGCTGTCCTATACTGACGGTAACTAGTGTTAACGCTAACTAATGTCACCTGTGACACTAAATAGTGATCAGAAAAAAAATTGTACACTATAAAAGTGACCCGGTGACAGGGCAATGAAGGGGTTAACTGGGGGTGATCAGGGGGTTAAATCTTTATTGAGGGGGATGGCGGGTACCCTCAACTTATTTTGGACAGAAACTAACTGTTGCTAACGCTAAATGCAGTCACAAGGCAGACTTTTACAGAAATCAGCAAAACCACTATATACTGTATATAGTGTGCACTGTGACAGGGGGTGTAGGGATTAACTGCGGGGGGTGATCAGGGGGTTAAATTATATTTATAACTATGCGGTGGGGATCTGCGCTGTCCTTGACTGACGCTAACTAGCATTAATGCTAACTAATGTCACCTGTGACACTAATATAGTGATCAGAAAAAGGATCTGTACACTATAAAATTGACACTGTGACAGGGCAATAAAGGGGTCAACTGGGGGATGATCAGGGGGTTAAATCTTTATTGGGTGGATGGCGGATACCCTAAACCTATTTGGGACAGAAACTAACTGTCACTAATGCTAAATGAAGTCACAAGGCACACTATTACAGAAATAAGCAAAATCGCCATATACTGTATATCGTGTGCAATGTGACAGGGGGTGTAGGGGTTAACTGGGGGTTGATCAGGGGATTAAATGTGCCTAGCTAGGTGTATCTATGTGTGCTGTTGGGTGTACTCACATTTGATCCTCTCTTCTCTCATGCTGGAATCCAAAAGGACTCTAGGAGGGAAGAGAGGACCTTTTCTTGTGCCTGTGTTTACATTACACAGGTACAGGTCGGCTTGTCATTGGTCAGACAAGATCACCAGGTCCAGGCCATAAAAAAACATTGCTGGTGAAACAAAGGTTTCTTGATGGTTCAATACCCCAGTTGAAAGAAAAGTTGTTTACAACAAGGCCTGAGGCAGGCAATATGTCTATTCAAGACCTCCTGCCTATATTGTTATCCATAGAAAACAGGATTAACCAGAAAGAGAGCAAACCCAAAATTATGTACATGGGAAAGCATAGGGGAAGAGGAAGAGGCAGAGGCAATTTCAAAAACCATGGCAATCGGGGACCAGTCATATGCTGCAATTGTAATGGGAAAGGACACATAGCCATCTGTCATCTTACTGACCGTAGACTGGAAAGGAGCTCAGAGGCACCTCATGCTGATCCCAGTTCTCTGCCAAAAGCAGTGGATCAGGCCTAGGAAAATGGCATGCCAGTGTCAATCATGTTAAATAGGGGAGACAATGGTCCAAAGAACTCCCCTATCCTGGAGGAGAAACAGAATTATCCTGTTTAATTGATACTGGTGCAATCCAAACTGTTTTCAATAGAGGACATACCTCCAGGATTATTATTTGAAAATGTTATCTCTGGTGTTGGCCTAACCGGGACCTCTACTGATTTGGTCCAAGCCACTTAAACTCAGGCTAGGACAGCAAACAGAAATTGTCACTAAAGTGTTAGTTTCAGACACAGTTCCTACTAATCTTTTAGGAGCCAACATTCTGAACCAAATTTTAGCAAACACAGACTACAAGTAAAAAATTGGGGGAGCAAACCCTGAACATGTATATCTAAAGCCAGTGCAGCTATGGACCAAGCAACATGTATATTAAAAAAGAATAGCGCACACATGCAAAAGAAATGACTATCAAATATGGAGACAATCCATAAATAAAAATGGGGGTTTAGTCCCACCATATGGCCATATCGTGCTCAAGCCCACCACTGCGTCAAAGTACCCCATTATCAGTGGGTCCTACACTATCCATAAAAAAGGATGAATCCAGCCTCTCTTACCCTTGGAGACAACACTCCTTGCTGGGAAAGATGTGCTAATGCACTACAGGGGACTCCTCCTATATCTATTTGATAGTGGACACCAATAGAGTACAGGTGTATGTGGGGGATGGGATGCTCAACCTCAGAAGTCTGGTCCATATGCTACAATCGACCAGGTCGCCTGACAGGTCGCCCCAGTGTGAACCGGCTCTAAATGTACACAGTTGGGAAATTCATATTGTACTGGAACAAAAATTACAGTTTATGGAGGAAACTATGGTCAGTATTATTATATTCCAGATCCAGAACTAAATAGAACCCTTTATAGTACAAATTGCTCACAGTTCCCAATATGTAGAAATATTGCTTACCTGAGATTCCAAGTTTTTGCATCTAGTTTTTTAGGAGCAGGAATACCATCCATACGTAGAGGGTTATATTTTATATGTGGAAATAAAGCCTATGCCTGGCTTCCTACTAATGGTACAGGTACATGTTATATTGGGAAGTTATTAGTTGCTTTGGCTGTTCACAAAGATACAGCAGCTGGATCAAAGTCCAGAATACCCTTTAGTGTTTAAAAGAGAGCTGTTCACTGAAGGTGACATGCCATGGTCATGGTTCCCTTCCTGGACAGGATGGGGAATTGAAGCAATGAAAAGAATAAATAATTACACTACAATTGTAGATGAGATGATTAACCTTACTACCACTGATATGGGTTTATTAAATGGAAAAAAAAAAAAAAGTAGTTTTAGAGCATAAATTAACATTAAATTATCTCACTGCAGCTCAAGGTGTGATGTGTAAGGTTATTCATACAGACTGCTGTATATACATTTCTGATAATGAGGACATTATCAAAGGCCATCTTGCTAAAATAAGAGAATTACAAAATAAGGCCAGAGATATTGCTAAAGATGGATGAAACCCCTTTAAGAGGGATTAGGAGGTTTTGATGACTTTTTATATGGCATAGCAACAAAGTTACAGAAATTAGGCGCTTACATTGTGATGTTTCTGTTTCTCATACTTGTTATTTACTTCCTCATCAGGCTATGCCTCTGTGTGACAACCCACTGAACCGGCAGATGGTCCACCAGCCCTGATGAACCTATTATATTGAGGAAGCTAGGAGAGAGCTGAACAGGACGCCGTCTCTCTGCGCCAATGTAGCAGGAGCTACCAGCAATCAGCTGAATGTAACGTGGAGAAGAATGGTGTCAGAAGAATGGTTACAGAAGCTGTTTAGCAGGGAATGCCGTGCCTGCACCGGAAGTGACGAGCGGGGCCGGTACAGGCGCATTGACTCCTGGGAGCGATGACGTTCAGCTCCCAGGAGTCATCGCAAGCCGGAAGAGATGGCGCGGGTCGTGGCCACAGAGGGAGGAAGTGGAAGGAAGGTGAGTATATTTTCTTCAATATTAAGGTAAGTGAACAAAAAAAAAAAAAAATCGGGAGCATCCATTTATTTTTCAGGTGACCCTCAGCAAGCGGATGGCCCAAAATACATTTTTTCGATTTTGAGGCCAGAACTCCACTTTAAACACAAGAGACTCATCTTGTTCTCAGTGTTGAAATGTGTTCTGTAACCTTCACATATCACACAGACACAACTTCTGCTAGAAGCTCTCCCTATCTTTTTTTTTCTCCCCCCTCCCCTCTCAGGGTTTTACTTTTGCAATTGTTTCTATTCGCTAGTCTTTTAATAACATATTTCTATTTGTTAGTTTTTAATAACATCTCACACCACTCCTTTCTTATCTATGTATAAATAACCTGTAATAATAAATTTTGTCGTGAACGGACATTTTAAACACAGAATATGCGTCCTGTGAATCTGTTCCTGCATATGCAGAGTTAACTTTTATTTAGAGTCTCAACCAGAAATTTCTACAACATTATCATATCATATCATATCATATCATATCATATCATCCCTGGGGGTAGTCCTCACATGTGACCCATAACTTGTCACCCAATAAGTTAATGGGAAGAATGGATGAAAAGTCCATCACCCGCCTGCCCCCTACAGGCTGTAGTCAGAGTCAGCCTGAATTGATAGTTCTGCTTTCTACAGTTTTCCTGGTTATTGTTTACTTTTGTCTGCTGCTGGAAAATGTCTTTTGCAATAGTGTGTGAAGATCCAGGAGCCTGAGTTATGAATATTTAAATCTCCCTGGCCAACCACTAGGAGGTTTATTTCCAGTGGTGAATGCTGGGGAAAAGTATAATTATTTACAGTATCCCTCTGGAAGCTCTCTTGCCTCCCACGCTTTGCCTAAATAGGGCCTATGGGTATAGCTGTCCCTGACCCCCTAGGCTTGCTGTCTGGGGAAGACACATGTGATTGAGAAAGTGACATGGACTTTCGTTGTATTGTTCATTTAAGCGCAAGAGACTCCATCTTGTTCTCAATGTTGAAATGTGTTCTGAAACCTTCACATATCACACAGACACAACTTCTGCTAGAAGCTCTCCCTATCTTTACTCTCTCAGGGTTTAACTTTTCCAATTGTTTTTATTCGCTAGTCTTTAACCACTTGACGACTGCCCGCCGCAGATTTACTGCGGCAGGCAGCCGCTCCTGGGCAAAGCAACGTAGCTCGCTCTCAGGGGGCGAGCGCACGGCGGCGGCGCGCTCCCACCCCCGCTTGTCAGCTGGGGAGCCAGTGCGTGTGTCAGGCGGCTCCGATTGCCGCCTGAAACCCTCGATCTCTCCCCGCTGTCAGAGAAGGACGGACAGCTGTTGTAAACACAGCCGTCTGTCCTTCTCCCTGTAATGATCACAGAGGTCATGTGATCCTGCTATATAGGATCGCATGTCTCTGTGATCATCTCACAAGCCCACCCCCCCCCCCCACACAGTTAGAATCACTCCCCTAGGCTTACATTTAACCCCTTGATCACCAATAGTATTAACCCCTTCCCTGCATTATGGCATTATTACAGTAACAGTGCATATTTTTAGCACTGATTACTGTAGTAATGTCACTGGTACCCCCAAAAGTGTCAAAAATGTAAATTAGGGGTCCGATCTGTCCACCGCAATGTCGCAGTCCCGCAAAAAATCGCAGATCGCCGCCATTGCTAATAACAAAAAAAATTACATACATCTTTCCCGAAGTTAGTAGACGCAATAACTTTTGCGTAAACCAATCAAAATACGCTTATTCCGATTTTTTTTTTTTTAACAAAAATATTTAGCAGAAAACAAATTGGCCTAAAATGTTAAAAAATTTAGATTTTTAAATTTTTTTTTTTTGGGAATGTTATATAGCAGAATGTGAAAAATATTGTTTTTTTTTCAAAATTGTTGCTCTTTTTTTGTTTATAGAGCAAAAAATAAAAATTGCACAGGTGATCAAATACCACCAAATGAAAGCTCTATTTGTGGGAAAAAATAACGTCAATTTTATTTGGGTACATCATCGCACGACCTCGAAATTGTCCGTTAAAGTAACGCAGTGCCGAATCGCAAAATAGGGTCTGGTCATTAAGCAGGAAAATCTTCCGGTTTTAAAGTGGCTAATAACATATTTCTATTTGTTAGTTTTTAATAACATCTCACACCACCCCTTATGTATAAAATAACATGTAATAATATATTTTGTCATGAACGGATATTTCACCCACAGAGATTGCGTCCTGTGGATCTGTTCCTGCATATGCAGAGTTAACTTTTATTTAGAGTCTCAACCAGAAATTTCTACAAAAGAAAGGTAGGCCCAAGTCAGGGCCTGAAGATTGCACATCTTGGGTGGTGTAGTTAAGTTGGATCCTAGATAGGAGAACAAGGGGTGAACTTCTACTGCAGGAAGAGTGTTCTGAGAAGCTGGGTACACTCTCAAGAAGTTTAGTGGCTCCTCCAGTTGAGTTAAGTGGTCCTACTGCTTTTAGCAGAACACATTGCCGGAGCTTTTTCTGTGTAGCACTGTCCCCGTAGAGCTTGCTGTATGATGACTTGTTGGGCCTCCTCTGATTAACGGCAAACAGTCAATTAGGGTGCACTTCACACATTCATCCTTACTCCCAATGGCTTGTTTCTCAATAAACAGTCCAGGGGTGTTGGTTTTTAGTATTTATTGTGGAACTTGGATGAGAGAAGGGAATAGTGGGCATTCCAACATTAACACTCTATACACATTAAAGAGGTTGTAAACCCATGAAACTTTTTTATTTGGAACCTGAAAGACAAACACTTAATGAGCTAGTATGCATCGCATACCAGCTCATTATGAAATACCTAAGAACGAGCCCCCGCCGTGCTGCCCACTTACCTGTATGATGGGCGATTTCCAGTCGCCCGTCTTCCGGGATCGCGGCATCTGGCCATCTGATTGGCCGGAGCCGCGGTGACGTCACTCCCACGCACGCGCGCGGGAACCGACGGTCACGCACCAGCGGCCGTTCCTTCAGAGCGCATGCGCCAGTGACGTCACTGGCTGCATGTAAGGTAAATATCTCCTAAACGGTGCAAGTTTAGGAGATATTTACAGTACCTATAGGTAAGCCTTAATATAGGCTTACCTATAGGTACAAGTTGTAGAGGATGGTTTACTTCCTCTTTAAATCAGTGCTAATGCAAATAATCAATACAAGGATTCTAGCTGATAGAAATAAAGTGCAAAAAAAAAAAAAAAAACCCCCGCAGTGATTCTTTAATTTGTGCAAAAATCCAAAGTCTCTATTGCAATGATGTGCTTCCCAATTTAAAACTCGGTGTAAATCCACTCCTTTAAATGTGCTCCAATCACCAGGTGCAGTGCATGCTCACCTCCATTTTAGACCCACAAGGGGTCAACACAGCATAACTCAGGAATACTCTCTGATGTGCAGGTTCCTAAAATGGCTCCATACTGTTCACAGACCGCTCCAAAGCAACATATAGAAAGAAAGAATTGCTTCCAATAGTGCAGTTACCTGAGTTAAGTGGCTCAATAAACCACAACACCCCCAGCTTCATAAAATACAATCACATCTATTTAAAGCAATATTACACACAGATAAAAATTCCAACAGCTCTCACGTGTTCCATAAATATGATCTCACTGCAAGGCTCCATCTCTACGCGTTACGCCACCATCACACATGGCTTCATCTGGAGGAAAAACCGAGCGGTTGTGACGGGGTGAAATTTTTAAGGAGAAGACTGATAATCTTCTCTATTTACTCCGTTTCGCGGAGTCAAAGACATATCTGTGCTGTGCTGCCTTTATAGAAGTCAACCATGGTTTGAAGGTACCTCTCTCTGTACCATTCACAAACAAAAGTCTGAACTTGTGTTTCTGTGTAGGTTTCTCAACTCCAACGCAGTAGAAGAGACTCTTATAGTAATTCCTTATGATGTGGTTGTAACTGTTTATGAAATTATAGCATGCGTTAATTGTTTCTTCAGAACCAGAGAGACAGTTCACGCAAACATTTTTTTTTCAACTTTTATTCTACAAATCAGTAAACTGATTCATATTGTCAGTGTAAGGCCTCATTCACACAGGGTGTACTATACCATGCAGGGCCATGTTTACTCACACGAGGGTTGCAAAGGCGTTTTGTGCACCCCCGTGCAGGAAGTCCAATTGCTGTCAATTAGGATGCCGTGACAAGTGGCAACATGGACCCAGTTGCTGTGTCCCAATATGACATCCATATGGGTGCGTATCCATGAACTCACACTGTCTGCATTTGGAGGGGGGCTATTAGGAGACACTATCCCTTTGTCATTAAACATTTCTATTACACATTGATAACATTAGGTAAAGGTTAACTCCACTTTTGTTGAGAAAAAAACACTTCCATCTGAGTGATCTCTGTACATTGCAAGGATTTTAACAAACTTTGTTGCAGATTCCTACCTTTTGTTGTTCCGAAGAAATCACTGTTTGTTCCTCTGTGCCCCTGGGCTCAATGGGTCTAATGGGAGTGGTTTAATAATTATCAATCAGCTGTGCAGCTTCTGGGCACTAATGAGGAAAGCTGCTAGGTCTGCATCCCTTTGGACGTGTTCCTTTTGGGAGTATCTCACTAAAAATTACACTTTTGTTCCAGGGAATGCCTGAAATCTGACTTGTATCTTAGGCAGACTTCTGGGAAAATCAGTGAGCCAATCACACAAGCTAAAAATGATGTTTCTGTGTATAGAATGCCTCCAGGTAGCCATATTGCATTGCATTTTCAGAAAATTACAGAAGCTGCAAATTGAAAAGGAAAGGTAGTTTTTAATCACATTCAATTACAATATGACTTGTATCGCAATTCTTTTTTTTATTTTGTAACAGCTTTCTGGGTCACCTCTTTGCTAACTGGACCATTAATCAGTATCATCACGCTGCTGGTTCATTGTACAGTTAGCAATTAGGTGATACATGTCATGGCCCGACTCCAACCTCCCAATATTTTTCGAGGTGTGATTTATTGGGTCTAAGAGAGTCACCCCACTGTATCCAATAAGGGAGCTTGTTGGACAGTGGAGACCTCACCAATAGTGCACCAGGGTTTATGGCTGTCCCAGTAGGTGGGCATTGCTGCAATGCATCCTGGGATTGGCTATAAATCTGGAGGGAGCATGTGACAGTGTGTCTTTTGGTGGGAGCAAAGTCCCAGGAAGAGGTGGACGGCTGTCACTCCTCCTGCTAATGTGAGGAAGGTGGTTCAGGCAGTAGAACCAGGTATGGAGCAGGGCTGCAGAGGATCCAGTGTGCTGACCAGTGGAGCTGTTGGGCAGAGTACTTTGGGAAAGACACAGTGGTGGGATTCAAAAATTTTAGTAACCAGTTCCGACTTTCCCAGCAGAATGACCAGCGTGCCCCCTTTCAATGCACAGTGACCAGCATTCCCCCTTTCAATGCAGAGAGACCAGCGTGCCCCCCTTTCAATGCAGAGAGACCAGCGTGCCCCCTTTCAATGCACAGTGACCAGTGTACATGCCCCCTTCAATGCACAGTGACCAGAGTGCCCCCTTTCAATGCAGAGAGACCAGCGTGCCCCCTTTCAATGCAGTGACCAGTGTACATGCCCCCTTTCAATGCACAGTGACCAGTGTACATGCCCCCTTCAATGCACAGTGACCAGAGTGCCCCCTTTCAATGCAGAGAGACCAGCGTGCCCCCTTTCAATGCAGTGACCAGTGTACATGCCCCCTTTAATGCACAGTGACCAGCGTGCCCCCCTTTCAATGCAGAGAGACCAGCGTGCCCCCTTTCAATGACCAGTGACCAGCATGCCCCCTTTTAATGCACAGTGACCAGCGCTGCGTGCCCCCCTTTCAATGCACAGTGACCAGCGTGCCCCCCTTTCAATGCAGAGAGACCAGCGTGCCCCCCTTTCAATGCACAGTGACCACAGCATTGCCCCCAATGATTGCAGAGTGCCAGCCATAGCATTGTCCCCAATGATTGCAGAGTGCCAGCCACAGCATTGCCCCCAATGATTGCAGAGTGTCAGCCACAGCATTGCTCCCAAATTGCAGAGTGCCAGCCACAGCATTGCCCCCAATGATTGCAGAGTGCCAGCCACAGCATTGCCCCCAATGATTGCAGAGTGCCAGCCACAGCATTGCCCCCAATGATTGCAGAGTGCCAGCCACAGCATTGCCCCCAATGATTGCAGAGTGCCAGCCACAGCATTGCCCCCAATGATTGCAGAGTGCCAGCCACAGCATTGCCCCTAATGATTGCAGAGTGCCAGCCACAGCATTGCCCCTAATGATTGCAGAGTGCCAGCCACAGCATTGCCCCTAATTATTGCAGAGTGCCAGCCACAGCATTGCCCCTAATGATTGCAGAGTGCCAGCCAGAGTATTGCCCCCAATTGCAGAGTGCCAGCCCCAGCATTGCCCCAAATTGCAGAGCGCCAGCCAGAGCATTGCCCCCAATTGCAGAGCGCCAGCCACAGCATTGCCCCCAATTGCAGAGCGCCAGCCACAGCATTGCCCCAAATTGCAGAGCGCCAGCCACAGCATTGCCCCAAATTGCAGAGTGCCAGCCACAACATTGCCCCCAATTGCAGAGCGCCAGCCACAGCATTGCCCCAAATTGCAGAGCGCCAGCCACAGCATTGCCCCAAATTGCAGAGCGCCAGCCAGAGCATTGCCCCCAATTGCAGAGCGCCAGCCACAGCATTGCCCCCAATTGCAGAGCGCCAGCCACAGCATTGCCCCAAATTGCAGAGCGCCAGCCACAGCATTGCCCCAAATTGCAGAGTGCCAGCCACAACATTGCCCCCAATTGCAGAGCGCCAGCCACAACATTGCCCCCAATTGCAGAGTGCCAGCCAGAGTATTGCCCCCAATTGCAGAGTGCCAGCCAGAGTATTGCCCCCAATTGCAGAGTGCCAGCCACAACATTGCCCCCAATTGCAGAGTGCCAGCCACAGCATTGCCCCAAATTGCAGAGCGCCAGCCAGAGTATTGCCCCCAATTGCAGAGCGCCAGCCACAGCATTGCCCCAAATTGCAGAGTGCCAGCCACAGCATTGCCCCCAATTGCAGAGTGCCAGCCACAGCATTGCCCCCAATTGCAGAGTGCCAGCCACAGCATTGCCCCCAATTGCAGAGCGCCAGCCACAACATTGCCCCCAATTGCAGAGCGCCAGCCACAGCATTGCCCCCAATTGCAGAGTGCCAGCCACAGCATTGCCCCCAATTGCAGAGTGCCAGCCACAACATTGCCCCCAATTGCAGAGCGCCAGCCACAGCATTGCCCCCAATTGCAGAGTGCCAGCCACAACATTGCCCCCAATTGCAGAGTGCCAGCCACAACATTGCCCCCAATTGCAGAGTGCCAGCCACAACATTGCCCCCAATTGCAGAGCGCCAGCCACAGCATTGCCCCAAATTGCAGAGTGCCAGCCACAGCATTGCCCCCCAATTGCAGAGTGCCAGCGATCCCCCCCCGCGAGACCCATGCGGGGGACACCTCATGGACGGTCTCGCAGTCGGCTCCCCGCGTCTCCGAGTCCTCCCGCGGCGCCTCCTCCTCGTCCAATGGCACGGTGTTTGCCTTTCGGCCAATCAGGAAGCGGGAGGACCCGCTCCCTGATTGGCCAGGAGGAGGATCATGTGACAATAGCTAATTCTCATTCGCTATTGTCACAGAATGGGCGGGGAGGAGCGCACTGCTCCGCCCCCCGGCCGCCACGTCTGTCCGAGCGCGGGACATTCAATTGTCCTGCGCTTCCTCAGACGCGCAGAGGGATTCAGCCGGTTCTGCGAACTTGCAGAAAGTTAGCAACCGGTTCTATGGAACCGGTGCGAACCGGCTGAATCCCACCACTGGAAAGACAGTATCATGAGTGCTGGGGGATCTGCTCAAGGGTCTGCCTAGGAGGGTAGACCACTCCAGAGAAGTCAGGGGATCAGGGAGCCAGCTCACACAGATTGTTACAGGAAAGGGGGTGCCAAGTAGTTAACCCTGAAGATTGGGGACAAAGGGGGTGCCAGGAAGGGCCCTGAAGTTGTTCAGAATTACAGTTTACCTCAAAGTTCATTCAGTTCTGCGTCAAAGCTTGTGAAAGACTGAAGCAGCGGCCTAGCCATGACTAGCTATATATTTAGCATTGCTCAGTGTCATACAGCGTTAATCAGCGCTATTCAAGTTGTCCCAGCCTATTGTGCATAGTTCTTTAAGTTGGATTATCCCACTCATTCCCTTCTCCTATCCAAGTTCCAAATAAAACCTAAAAAAACAATGATACTGGACTGCTTCTTGTCTGAGGCATGAGGTCCAGTGTGAAATTTGCACAGTCAGTGAATGAGCTGAAAGCTGCTATCAAAGCAACCTGGGCTTCCTAACTCCTCAGCAGTGTCACAGACTGATCTCCTCCATGCCACGCCACATTGATGCAGTAATTCATGCAAAAGGAGCCCCGACCAAGTATTGAGTGCATACTACACTGTACATGGACATACTTTTCAGTAAGCCAACATTGCTGTCATAAAACCTTTTTTTTATTGGTCTTATGTAATCTAATTTTCTAGGGTACTGAATTTTGGGTATTCACTAGCTGTAAGCCATAATCATCAAAAATAAGAGTAATGCTTGAAATATATTACTCTGTGTGTAATATATCTTTATAAAATATATACGAGTTTCACTTTTTGAATTGAATTACTGTAATAAATTAACTTTTTTTTTTATGAGATGCACCTATATATTTATATAGACATATAGTTCCAGATGATCCAGTGTGTAGTCTGGGATAGTATATACCTGGTGGTGGGAGTGTAATTGTCTGGGGCTGCATAAGTACTGCTGGCAATGGGGAGCTATAGTTCATTGAGGGAACCAACGTGTATTGTGACATACTAAAGCAGAGCATGATCCCCTCCCTTCGAAGACTGGGCCGCATGGGCAGCATTCCAACATGATAACCACCCCAAACACACCTACAAGATGACCACTGCCTTGCTAAAGAAGCTGAGGGTAAAGGTGTTGGAATGGCCAAGCATGTCTCCAGACCTAAACCCTATTGAGCATCTGTGGGGCATCCTCAAACGGAAGGTGGAGGAGCGCAAGATCTCTAACACCCACCAGCTCCGTGATGTCCTCAAGGAGGAGTAGAAGAGAACTCCAGTGGCAACCTGTGAAGCTCCGTGAACTTCATGCCCAAGAGGGTTAAGGCCGTGCTGGAAAAAAAATGGTCGCCACACAAAATATTGACACTTTGGGCCCAATTTGGACATTTTCACTTAGGGTGTACTCACTTTTGTTGCCAGCGGTTTAGACATTAATGGCTGAGTGTTGAGTTATTTTGAGGGGACAGCAAATTTACACTGTTATACAAGCTGTACACTCACTACTTTACATTGTAGCAAAGTGTAATTTCTACAGTGTTATCACATGAAAAGCTATAATAAAGTATTTACAAAAATGTGAGGGGTGTACTCGAGATACTGTAGCTGGAAGTGAAAATGACTTTAGCTGGTGGAAAAGCTGACCAAAAGACGGAGAACTTTGTCTTTATTTTATGGACCCCTGGTGAGGGAGGACATTTTCTGTTTTCCATAGCTGACAGAAAATAAAACTGTATACAGAAACGAAGTGTAAATAAACCCAAAAAGAACAAAAATGTAATATATTGCTATATCTTACTAGTCTTTAGATGAGGTATCTGCATTCATTGTTTGTTTTTTACTTTCTTTACCTGGTAAACCTGCAAAAAAGGACACTCGCTCCTCAATAAAATCTGGACCCTGGGACTTGTTGAGCCAAAATTACCTGTTTACCTGGAATCACATTAATTTACTCATCAATGTTCCAGGTTGCATTTAATGTATCTCTCTTTCGAGAGTAGGTCTTCAAAAAAGTTTAGGCTTTGCTGACCTTTCCTAAGCTAGGAGTATACATAAAGATTTCTTCCCTTTAGCTCCCAAGCTGAACAGGAAAAACCTGATAGACATCGCCATCCATGCTAAGGCCTGGTTCACACCTATGCATTTTTTGTGCATTTGCAGTTTTGCAGAAACACCCTACAGCCCATTAAAAATGGTTTCCTATGGATCACTTTTACATCTGTGCATTTTATAGGTAGGGCCAGCAGATTGTGTTTTGGGTTCCATAGACTTCAATAGATCAAAAACGTGTATTGAAAAGTGCAAAATGCACCTGGAATATGCATCAACTGCAACCTGCATAGGTGTGAACCAGGCCTAAACACACAGCATGGATGGAAGAAGCTCCTTTGTCAACTATTGCATTCTAGCCCCTGGGCATTGGAATATCTGAAGATTGGCCATGTCTGATTGGCCCTGTCCTTGTTCGGGCCAACAATTTTCCACTGTACTTTAGTTGAGCCTGGTGATCGGGGCCGCTGATAGAAATCATGGGGTCCTGTACAGCCTACCTGATGGGGGGGCCCCCTTCAGCCCCACCCTCAACCCTACCTCAGACCCCACCTTGAAACAATAATCGCATGTAAAAATGGGACAGGCAGGTTGCACCCAACTCAATCTATCACTTGGGAACAATCAGCCTGTCTATATATGGTTCAAATCTTAGCCAGTCCCTGCTAAACTGGGCAAGATTCTAACCATCCATCTGCCCAGGCTCACCCCCCCCCCCCTTCACAAAGCTGAGTACGCTGGGCCCCGTTCAACAGGGCCGGATGCAGTGGCGGCCGGTGCATAGGGGGCGCCAGGGCGCCGCCCCCCCTGAAAAAAGGAAGAAAAAAAAAAGATAAAAAAAAAAAAAAAGATTGCAAAACGAGCAATAAAGTTTGAAAAAAAAAAAAATTGCGTTCGCCGCCGCCGCCAGCCGATGTGGAGGGGGTGGGGGGGTGGGGTTACCACCCAGAAGAGGCGCCGATTGGCTGCCTTCTGGGGGGCGTGGGGGGCGTAACCTGGGCGCAAGGCAGATTCCTTGGAAACCCCCACTTCGTGGATTCCTGGCTGTGATTGGTCCAGCCTCCAGCCTGGACCAATCACAGCATCCAGGACATCCAACGCTGACCCCGCTGACGTCACTCGCAGCAGTGGACCGGACCGCGGGCGATGGAGTCGGGTGGACACCGGACGGGAGTGACGGCGGCACCGGAGAGGAGACCAGACCACCGGAGGTCATCTGCTGGAAGAAGACATCACCACCGGTGAGTCCTCGTGGTCCTCCTGTCCTGTCAGTCCTCCATGACCACCCATCCAGCTTTTCCACCGCCATCCCCCTCTGCTCTGCCTCATCCCATGAGTCATGGGATGAGGCAGAGCAGAGGGGGATGGCGGTGGAAAGGCTGGATGGATGGTCATCATGGGCCATGACCATCCATCCATCCATCCAGCCTTTCCACCGCCATCCCCCTCTGCTCTGCCTCATCCCATGACCATCCATCCATCCAGCCTTTCCACCGCCATCCCCCTCTGCTCTGCCTCATCCCATGACCATCCATCCATCCATCCATCCAGCCTTTCCACCGCCGTCCCCCTCTGCTCTGCCTCATCCCATGACCATCCATCCAGCCTTTCCACCGCCATCCCCCTCTGCTCTGCCTCATCCCATGACCATCCATCCATCCATCCAGCCTTTCCACCGCCGTCCCCCTCTGCTCTGCCTCATCCCATGACCATCCATCCATCCAGCCTTTCCACCGCCATCCCCCTCTGCTCTGCCTCATCCCATGACCATCCATCCATCCAGCCTTTCCACCGCCGTCCCCCTCTGCTCTGCCTCATCCCATGACCATCCATCCATCCATCCAGCCTTTCCACCGCCATCCCCCTCTGCTCTGCCTCATCCCATGACCATCCATCCATCCATCCAGCCTTTCCACCGCCGTCCCCCTCTGCTCTGCCTCATCCCATGACCATCCATCCATCCAGCCTTTCCACCGCCATCCCCCTCTGCTCTGCCTCATCCCATGACCATCCATCCATCCAGCCTTTCCACCGCCGTCCCCCTCTGCTCTGCCTCATCCCATGACCATCCATCCATCCAGCCTTTCCACCGCCATCCCCCTCTGCTCTGCCTCATCCCATGACCATCCATCCATCCAGCCTTTCCACCGCCGTCCCCCTCTGCTCTGCCTCATCCCATGACCATCCATCCATCCAGCCTTTCCACCGCCATCCCCCTCTGCTCTGCCTCATCCCATGACCATCCATCCATCCAGCCTTTCCACCGCCGTCCCCCTCTGCTCTGCCTCATCCCATGACCATCCATCCATCCAGCCTTTCCACCGCCATCCCCCTCTGCTCTGCCTCATCCCATGACCATTCATCCATCCAGCCTTTCCCACCGCCATCCCCCTCTGCTCTGCCTCATCCCATGATCATCCAACCATCCAGCCTTTCCACCGCCATCCCCCTCTGCTCTGCCTCATCCCATGACCATCCATCCATCCAGCCTTTCCACCGCCATCCCCCTCTGTTCTGCCTCATCCCATGACCATCCATCCATCCAGCCTTTCCACCGCCATCCCCCTCTGCTCTGCCTCATCCCATGACCATCCATCCATCCAGCCTTTCCACTGCCATCCCCCTCTGCTCTGCCTCATCCCATGACCATCCCTCCCACTGCCATCCCTCTCTGCCTCATGCCCTCATCCCTCCCACCGCCATCCCTTTGCCTGATCCCATCTCTCCCACCACCATCCCTCTGCCTGATCCCATCTCTCCCACCACCATCCCTCTGCCTGATCCCATCTCTCCCACTGCCATACCTCTGCAGGGGGCATGTACGCTGGTCACTGTATTGAAAGGGGGCATGCACGCTGGTCACTGCATTGAAAGGGGGCATGCACGCTGGTCACTGCATTGAAAGGGGGCATGCACGCTGGTCACTGCATTGAAAGGGGGCATGTACGCTGGTCACTACATTGAAAGGGGGCATGTACGCTGGTCACTACATTGAAAGGGGGCATGTACGCTGGTCACTACATTGAAAGGGGGCATGTATGCTGGTCACTACATTGAAAGGGGGCATGTACGCTGGTCACTACATTGAAAGGGGGCATGTACGCTGGTCACTACATTGAAAGGGGGCATGTACGCTGGTCACTACATTGAAAGGGGGCATGTACGCTGGTCACTACATTGAAAGGGGGCATGTACGCTGGTCACTACATTGAAAGGGGGCATGTACGCTGGTCACTACATTGAAAGGGGGCATGTATGCTGGTCACTACATTGAAAGGGGGCATGTACGCTGGTCACTACATTGAAAGGGGGCATGTACGCTGGTCACTACATTGAAAGGGGGCATGTACGCTGGTCACTACATTGAAAGGGGGCCTGTATACTGGTCACTACATTGAAAGGGGGCCTGTATACTGGTCACTACATTGAAAGGGGGCCTGTATGCTGGTCACTACATTGAAAGGGGGCATGTACGCTGGTCACTACATTGAAAGGGGGCATGTACGCTGGTCACTACATTGAAAGGGGGCATGTACTGTGTGGTCTGTGCTAGGGGGTCTGTACTGTGGGGTTTGTACAAGGGGCCTGTACTGTGGGGTTTGTGCCACTCTGTCAGTGTATCCCATAATAGGGCCCCTGCTCCCTATTATGGGATATACTAGTACTGATGGAGCCCTTAATATGTGATATATTGGGAGAATTGGTTCACGCAAGCAAAATACAGGGGACAAAATGGGTGGGGTCTATAAGGGGTGTGGCTTCTGAGAAATGGGAGGGGCCAAAATAGAAGGGCGGGGTCTTGCGCCCCCCCATCTTAAAACTTCACCAGCCGCCACTGGCCGGATGTACTAGCTTATCAGCAGCACTGCTGGTAAACCTGACATTTTGAGGTGTCTATGGCAGCCTTTAGAGAACTTTGGTTGGATGAGGGATCTTGTTTTGTTCAGAACCAGGAACCCAGACAAACTGGCATATAAAGCTTGGGAACAGGGAGTACACCTAATACAGCAAATATTTTCCGAGATGTGATTGCTGCCAGAAATGATAGTACAGCCACGGAAAGAAAAAAAAACTGTGCTTTGGGCTGTGAGATAAACACTGATATCAGTGCAGGTTTTACATTGGAGAGAAAGAACACAGAAAACATTATCTCTGCATGTGATGAAAGAGTCATACGCCAGTTAACCACCATTTGATGATAAACTGATTTGTAACATCCGAAAACTGATAATTTTGCACAAGACTGTAAGTTGGTAAACCGACTAAATAAAAGGAGAATTTGCTAATTATTACCTGTCGTTGGTTGTAATCTTTTACCTGCAAATCACATAGGTATTTATTTACTAAAACTGGAGAGTGCAAAATCTGGTGCAGATGTGCATGGTAGCCAATCAGCTTCTAACTTCAGATTGTTCAACTAAGCTTTGACAAAAAACCTGGAAGCTGATTGGTTACTATGCAGAGCTGCACCAGATTTTGCACCCTCCAGTTTTAGCAAATTAACAACATATAGTGACCTGTACAAGTGTGCTTTGCGGACATTTTTGAAACAGATTAAGAATATATATATATATATATATATTATAGTAATGGTGGCAGCCTTGCCTTTGATGATAGATAGCCTTGAAATAAAGTTATGTACACATTGGGATTGATTTACTAAAACTGGAGAGCGTAAAATCTGGTGCAGTTGAGCATGGTAGCCAATCAGCTTCTAACCTCAGCTTGTTTAATTAACCACTTGCCCTCCGGAAGTTTTACCCCTCTTCATGACCAGGCCATTTTTTGCCATTTAGCATTGTGTTACCTTAACTGACAACTGCGCAGTTGTGTGACACTGTACCCAAATAACATTTTTGGCCTTTTTTTCCCCCCCCCCACAAATAGAGCTTTCTTTTAGTGGTATTTGATCACCCCTGCAGTTTTTATTTTTTTGCTCTATTAACAAAAAAGACAGACAATTAAAAAAAAAAAAACAATAGTTTTTACTTTGTTATAAAACATATCAAATAAAAAATGTAAATAACCACATTTTTTCATCAATTTAGACCAATTTGTATTCTGCTACATATTTTTGGTAAAAAAAAATGTGTATGTCCCGATTTTTTTTTTTTTTTCTTTCAGGTTTTTGCAGCGGATTGGGGGGGTTTTCATGCAGGGGGGCTGCTTTTTTGCCGCCCCCCTACAAAGTGCTGCCCTAGGCCTAAATACAGCAGTGGGTGGATTTACTAAAGGCAAATTGGCTGTTCACTTTGCAAGAGGAGTTTCCCCAGAGTTTAGTGAATGAGGTGAAATTTCATTTTGCAAAGAAAATCCAATCGTGCAAGGAGAAAAAAAAAAAAAAAAAACATAACCTTTGCTTGCACGTGATTGGATGATGGAAGTCAGCAGAGTTTTACCTCATTCATTAAGCTCTGGGGAAAACTTCCTTCTAAAGTAAACAATCTTTTTCTATAGTTAATAAACCCCATAGGGAGAGTCCATAGTAGTCTCTGTTTCAACCAACTCCACTGTCCTGTACAACATAAGCAGGTTGTCCACAACATGCACTAACATTCTCTTTCTACCAAGAAAACAGACCTAATGCTGAGATCTACTAAAAACAAAAGTTCATCAAAGCTGCCACTACACAATGGGGTTGATTTTCTATAGGCAAATAGGTTGTTCAGGTTGCAAGGGAAATTGCACTTTGCATGGGAATTGTCAGCAGAATTTAGTGGATGTGGTGAAATTTCAAATGTAAGAAAAGTAAAAAAAAAAAAAGCATTTTTTGCTTAAACGCGATTAGATTATGGAAATCAGCAGACCTTCGCCGCATTCAGGAAGCTCTAGGGAACATTTCCATGCAAAGTGTAACTTACCTTGCAAAGTGAACAGTCTATTTGTCTTTAGTAAATAAACCCCAATGTCTCTTGGGAGAACAGCATGCTCTGGCTTCTTCCAGATTCTTTTTTAATTATGAAGGAGCTTTGTGAAAGCAGCTTCCTCTTCAATTTGGAACAATAGTAACAGTGGCCTAATAGCCCTTGATTATACCAGCTTCTTAGGACCTTGCCGCACCCTTTCCAATCCAACTGGCTTTCCCGGTAGTTTGAAGCAGACTTAAAGCGGAGTTCCACCTTCAAAATTAACTTTTCACTGTCCGCTTGCTTTAACTTACCTGAAAAACAATTGGATAGTTACATTTTTTTTTTTGATTCACTTACCTTGTTTTTTAAAGAAAATATACTTGCCTTCCTTCCTCTTCCTCCCTCTGCGGCTGCGGCCCCGCGCCGTCAATTCCTCCTTGCATTGACTCCTGGGAGATGAACGTCATCGATCCCAGGAGTCAATGCGCCTGCACCGGCCCTGCTCATCACCTCCGTGATTCCCTGCTGAACAGCTTCTGGGCATGCCCAGAAGCTGTGCAGGGATGACGCGCCTGCACCGGAAGTGACGAGCAGGGCCGGTGCAGGGCATTCTGGGACTTTGACGACACCGAAGAGGACGCTCCGGCTTCAGCTGCCCACACCTGAGATGGCAGCGCTGGACAACACATTTTCAAGGTAAGTATTTCTTCTAAAAGGTAAGTGAAACGGGACAGTTCAGAGGCTATCGATGCTTAAATGCATTAGCCCTGACTGTCCCAGGGGTATTTTTTATCTAAAACATTTTTTTCAGGGTGGAACTCCGCTTTAAAAAAACATCCTGGGAAACATAAACCCTTTTATCGTCCTCCTAGTCCCAGTGCTAATATATATTATAAAATACTAAACAGACGTTTTACAACTTTAGTAAGGGTTATACCCATGACAGTTTCCCAAAGCATGCACAACTCCGTGTACACTCAAGAGGTTGCAAAAGGGCAGGAGCATTTATTTTATTGCAGAAGAGACATAGGCCAGAGTGGGGGCACTCTCATACCGGAGGTGTGTTACTGGCCTATGGGGTCAATTCACTAAGCATGCGTTAAGGGTATCATGTTACTTATTTGCATTAATTATCACATGCAGAAAAATTTGGTCCAATTAAAAAAAAAAGGATTGTTAGTGAATTTAAGTCTGCTAGTGCATCTAACACTCCATCAACCCCCCCAACTGACAATGCTGTTGTCCAAAGATGCCCCCTGTGTTCCTTCATCCAAAGTGGAACCATTGTAATACAGGAGGTGTGTTATTGGCCAGATCACCAGGGGAAAACAGAGGCAAAAAAGCCTAAATAAGTAAACGAATGCAGCCACCACATCTAATCAGAGATGTATAGTAACGAAGTAGAACTACTTAAGTACTGTACTTAAGTACCGAAATGCGGTATCTGTACTTTCCTAGAGTAGAATTTTTTTCTCCTACTTCTACTTTTACTTCACTACATTTTTCGATGATTTCGATACTTCTACTCAAGTATTTTATTTTTGTGCTGCATAGTTACTCGTTACTTTTAAAAAAATTACCACTGCCAGAACAGTAGATGGCAGGTTGCATAAAGCTCAAAAAAATGTGTATAATGTCATTTGTAAATCAGCGCATACGGAAATAAAGGCTGTGTATAATAAAAGCTGCTATACCAAATCTTTCCAATAAAAAGAAAATATGAAACAAACAAATAAATGGTGCTACAGCGCTTAAAGTGCATCAAGAAACTACTAACAAACACAGGTTAATCATTTGAAATAATAAAAAACAAAATGATGTTCAAACGTTTGACTTCTTTCTTTAATAACTACATAACACAGTACTTGTACTTCTACTTTCAGTACTTGAGTAGAATTTTTTTTTCAAAACTACTGGTACTTTTTACTTTTAGTACTTAAGTAGCAAATTTTTTTAAAAAACTACTTGCAATACTTAAGTAAAAAAAATGTTGAATACTTTAGTACTTCTACTTAAGTAACTTTTTCTGCGAGCACTTCCACTTCTACTCAAGTCACTTTTTGATCGAGCACTTCCACTTCTACTCAAGTCACTTTTTGATCGAGCACTTGTACTTTTACTCAAGTAGAACTTTCGAGTACTTTATACAAGTCTGCATCTAATGACAGATAAGCTACACTACATTAAAGCAGTATTAAACCCAAAATAAAAAATGTAAAGTGTTACTAAACCCAGGAGCCTGCATTCACTATATCTGGTCTCCATCAGTACACAGAACATGGAAATGCAATTATTCTAGTAAATATAAACTGCTAAATATCTTTTCTCATCAGCAGTATATAGAAGTCTTGTGACTTCTATCAGTGTCTGGCCAAGCACTGGTTCAAGCTTGGAGGAGGAGTTTTCATTCTCCTCTGACTGTCCTATGAGGCTGCAGGACCCCTGACTCTCTGTTTTTATGCAGATTCGCGGATATAGAACCTCACATACACATATACTTACTCTCTACCTTGTCCCAGTCTAATCTCTGTACTTATTTTCCGTACTTTTTTTCAGCCTTCATTTATTTAACAGACCTATTTCATAATTCCATTCATCCCCATGTGTTGACCCTACGTTGAGCCCGCCTGGTCTTGTCGGAGAAATTGTTGCTTGTAAGGGATCTTGGGATGGTCATTCCCATCTCCTCTTCTCCTCTTTCTGCTGCCAATCATCCCGCTTTTGGTTTTAAGTTTTGGCTGTTCTATATGTTTCTAATGACTTCCATTATGTAAGAATATATGGCAGCCAATAGATGCTAAGTTGGTTGCTACTAGAATGGCAACTTATATACAATTAAGTTTTTACTTGCTCTAAAACAACATTCATTTATTTTTCTATAGAAGCAACTAGGTGATTACAAGACGCATGTTACCCCTGAAGAAGGAATAATTAATCATTCCGAAACGCGTTGGGTTTGCTTGCCTTGTACCACATTTCTTCCATTTATATGAGCCACCAATCATTATGGAAAGTCTATGTGTGCATCTATGCATTAGACATGTTTATGTCCTTGCTATTTGAACAACCATATTCTATTTGTTGTTGGAATCATCTATGTTTTTACCACTACCTATCTATTAAAATGTACACCTTTTTATTATTTTTCTACATCTACTCTTTGGACTTTGCATGTAGGTTGCTACAGTCCCAACTAGTGGGGAATCTGTTTTTCTTGACTCTCTGTCTGGACAGTGCTGATTGGCCCTGTGCTGATCACATGCACCCTCCCAAGAAAAATAAAGAATTTTTTAGCAATACATACCAAACTGAGCATGTGCAGAGTGACTGCAAAGGCTCCGTACTATCAGGAAATGGATTGGGGACTGTGGAAGAAGGGAGGATACGAGAAGACAGGATCAAAAAGCCTTTATATACAATGCAGAAGATAACCCCTTAGGTTCCACAGTGAGTATAACAAGCATGCTTTACTGCATATACAGACTGCTTTTACTGTTGTGGGTTTAGTAACACTCTAAGCTGCTCGCATTTACATATGATATATGTGTACACTATGTAAAAAAAAATACCTATAACTTTCCCTTAAATATTGTAAGCCACCTTTATGTTTCTTATGGCTGCTAAGCGCTTTGTATCAAAGCTGGCACACTGGGTTAATCTTCGACTGTTGTATAAACAAAGCATTATCTATGGACAAGCTTTTGTCATGTTGTCAGCTAAGATGAAATTCCCCTTTGACAGCTTTCAGTTTGTTGTACATTGTTCTTGCTGTACACAAGCTCAGGTGTGAGATCCACCTAGGAGATGCGGAATCCCCAGAGTGATATGCGGGGTTAGACAGCTTTATAAGCACAGCTTCATATTTCCATCCAGGCTGTCAGGAAAGCATATGCAGCCATCCCCGCAACATCCAACCATCTCACAATATGCAGCCATCCCCGCACTATGCAGCCATCCCCGAAATACGCAGCCATCTCCACAATACGCAACCATCTCCGCAATATCCAGTCATCTCCCAATATGCAGCCATTTCGCAATATGCAGCCATTTCCCAATATGCAGCCATCTCCGCAACATCCAACCATCTCCCAATATGCAGCCATTTCCGCAAAATGCAGCCATCTCCGCAATATCCAACCATCTCCGCAATATCCAACCATCTCCGCAATATGCAGCAATCTCCGCAATATGCAGCAATCTCCGCAATATGCAGCCATCTCCCAATATGCAGCCATCTCCGCAATATGCAGCCATCTCCGCACTATGCAGCCATCTCCGCACTATGCAGCCATCTCCGCACTATGCAGCCATCTCCGCACTATGCAGCCATCTCCCCAATATCCAACCATCTCCACAATATGCAGCCATCTCCCAAAATGCAGCCATCTCCGCAATATCCAACCATCTCCGCAATATGCAGCCATCTCCGCAATATGCAGCCATCTCCGCAATATCCAACCATCTCCGCAATATGCAGCCATCTCCGCAATATCCAACTATCTCCGCAATATCCAACCATCTCCGCAATATGCAGCCATCTCCGCAATATGCAGCCATCTCTGCAATATGCAGCCATCTCCGCACTATGCAGCCATCTCTGCAATATCCAACCATCTCCGCAATATCCAACCATCTCCGCAATATCCAACCATCTCCGCAATATCCAACCATCTCCCAATATGCAGCCATTTCCGCAATATGCAGCCATCTCCGCAATATCCAACCATCTCCGCAATATCCAACCATCTCCGCAATATGCAGCAATCTCCGCAATATGCAGCCATCTCCCAATACGCAGCCATCTCCGCAATATGCAGCCATCTCCGCAATATGCAGCCATCTCCCAATATCCAGCCATCTCCGCAATATGCAGCCATCTCCCAATATGCAGCCATCTCCGCAATATGCAGCCATCTCCGCACTATGCAGCCATCTCCGCACTATGCAGCCATCTCCGCAATATGCAGCCATCTCCCCAATATCCAACCATCTCCGCAATATGCAGCCATCTCCCAATATGCAGCCATCTCCGCAATATGCAGCCATCTCCGCAATATGCAGCCATGCAGCCATCTCCGCACTATGCAGCCATCTCCGCACTTTGCAGCCATCTCCGCACTTTGCAGCCATCTCCGCAATATGCAGCCATCTCCGCAATATCCAACCATCTCCGCAATATCCAACCATCTCCGCAATATGCAGCCATCTCCCAATATGCAGCCATTTCCGCAATATGCAGCCATTTCCGCAATATGCATCCATCTCCGCAATATCCAGCCATCTCCGCAATATGCAGCCATCTCCCAATATGCAGCCATCTCTGCAATATGCAGCCATCTCTGCAATATGCAGCCATCTCCCAATATGCAGCCATCTCTGCATTATGCAGCCATCTCCGCATTATGCAGCCATCTCCGCAATATGCAGCCATCTCCCAGTATACAGCTTTCACATAACAGTGTAGCATGTTTTCGCCCCGGGCGCATTAGTTAATTAATAACACTTACATTTGTTTTGTCAAAACAGTAAAATTGCCTTTTAAATGCATTATGTTTTTGTGCCTAAAGTAATTACGTGGCAAACTAGTTTCGTCTTCTAAACAACATGCAGCTTAGGAGCTAAAGAATGTAGTAGTGGGTTTGCAGCCCTGAGTTTCACCTTTATTAAGCAAACTAAATTAAAAATTGAAAGAAAAAAGCAGCACTGTAAACCCAGAAACAAAAATGACCAATTCTTGGATGTGGTTGCATTAGTTTTCTTTTTTCTTTATTTTCACCTGGTTGATCCAGTCAATAAGTCTGTTAATTTTAAATTTTACTTTAACAGACCAAGATGTCTGGACAAAGTAGCAGTTAGAGGAATGGGACACACCAGGGCTTTTTTTTTCTCAGATAATAGATGCAGGTATTCCCCCCATTCTGAGTCACCCCTTGTCTCAGCCCCCTACCCACCTCAGAGCACTGTCCCTTGGTTCACCTCCTACCCACCTCCCGGTATCATTTTTGGTGCTAATTAATTTGTATGGAATTTGCTAATAAAAGTAAAATAGGTCCCCTGGAGGCAGCAACAATACCTCCCCAGCAAAAATAGATCCACACCAACAACAATCGATCTCCCAGTAGCCAGCATTAAAAAATGACTCTCCAGCAGCCAGAGACAATAGACCCCCTTCCTCAACAGTAGATCTTTCCTATCAACAAACCCCCGCACAACAATTTACCTTCACTAGCAACAATAGATCTCCCAGTGTCAGGAACTGGACTTGAACCTGGGACCTCTGCTGTGTCTGGCAATGACTTGCTGAGCCATCTGGAATGCTGGACAGTTTGCTGGACAAATCCTTGAATGATCCTGCCATGAATCCTAATTGCCTTGAACCTTGAACCCTTTGCTCCTCCCATGAACTTTTTGATTTAAGCCATGTCTCTGCACTTCCTAGTTGCTAGAATATTGTGCTTTCTCTAGCCAATATCTCACTTGTCTCTCCTGCTACTGTCCGTATCTTCGCTTCCATTCGTTTTCGACATTGGCTTGTTCCTCGACTTTGCTTGATCCCTACCTGCTATATCTGCTATTGGACCCTGGCTTGCTCACCTCCTGGTGGGGTGATTCTGAGGACCGTGATCTGGAAGCAAAATCCATCTCCACCATCAGGAGCTCTGGTGAACACCAGTTAGTACTTGGATTCCACACCTCAGTTGAAACTGCGTCATCCGCCAGGGTGACTTGCTTGTGTTCCTATCCTGTGGGTTCCTGTTTGAGCTTCCTCTGCTATAGCTACTGGTCTTCAAGCCTGACTCCTGATCGTGACACCCAGTTGCCAGCATTAATACAATCCCCAGCAGCCAGCAACAATAGATCCCTCCCTCAACAGTAGATCTTTCACATCAACAATTGACCCCCCCCTAGCAACAATAGCTCCCCCCCACCAGCAACAAATGATCACCCAAACCACAATAGGCCCCCACAACAGCCAGCATCAATAGACCCTCCAACACCCCTTGGCATTATACACGCTCAGTGCTGAAGGTGCCGAAAACTACGTTCCACTGCATTCCCACTAAAAAAAAGCTTTGCTTACAATGGTCTGTTTTCATTTCTTTATGTAAAACCTTTATCCCAAAAGAAAAAAAAACTGTAGCTGCTTATAATGTGTAAGCAGTTCAGCTTTCATTTGTTAGTCAAGGCCATCGAAAACTGCTAGTCAAATATTACCCCCTCCCAAGATTGACAATGCTGCTGTCTAAAGGTTTCTGCTTTACTACTTCATTTAGAATGCAGACACCCTAATGCCTGGTACACAATATGAGATTATCGGAGGAATGATCACACTTTTTTTTTTTTTTTTTTTTGCATGCTAATCTCATATCGATAATAAAAGAGGTTACTAAAGTTACGAAAATTCCCATACCCATACCAAATAAAAATTTGGAGGTGATGTCAACTGTACTGAATAAATGAAAATCATACAATCTGGTATCCTACGAAAAAAATTTTTATGTTTGTCCCTTCGGATTATATAGGATGAATTGTCATGATTGGGTCTTGAAAGCTGTGTACTAACGATCAGATTATCATTCATTTCAAAAGCGGTATTTTTTGTACGATTTTCTGATCGTGTGTATGGCCTTAAGACAGGAAGTGTGTTACTGGCTGGATCACCAAGTGAAATAAAGGAAAATAAAAAGAGAGCCTAAAAAAGAAAACAAATCCAGGCACCACATCGAAGGATTGGTAAACTACAATTTAATATCTTATTGTTTTGGGGTTTAATACAGCTTTACGTGAATTAATGATCTTTGCAATAATTTTACATGGGAGCAGCCATTTTGGTGAATACATTTAGCTTAGCTGGGTATACACATACTGAAATTCGGTCAGCAGGAACTAGCCAAATTTCTGTAAATGTGTACCGCTTTCTGTACTCTGTTCAACGGAAGCCAGTCATCACAAAAGGTCAGCAAGGGCCATCAGAGATTTCATGGGACTGGTCTTTACAACCAAAACTTGCTGGGAGGAAGACTGTGAGAGTATGGATTCAGGTAAGTATTTCTCTCTGTTGAATCATTCTAGGTTTCTTCCAGAGGATTCTTGTTGCTGACTCTGCCAACACCCCATGGTAGAGTCAGCAACATGACGCCAATGATCTTTTTAGCTGTCTGTAAGGGTAGCATTCTGACCACCACTGTAAGGGGCATTCTTCTCACTAACCATCAATGTAGGGGTATTTTCCCAATGACAACCCATTTATTTTTATTTTTTTTTTGTGGGTGTTCCCTGAGACCTGGAAACAATTTTAAGGGATCCTCTTTGGTAAAAGGTAGAGAAAGACTGTTCTGGACAAAACTAGCACCATATTCTTCATCTGCTGGGAAGGACCAATTTGTTGTTAGACTTTTCAAATTCTATATGTACAGTTTACTAAAAGGGTTTGAGGTGAAAGGAAAATTACAAAGGGGTGCACTGAAAGTAGGGAAAGAAACTGCAAAGTAACTTGAGTGACAAGAGGATTGAGGCCACATGGTGGGAGAGAAGAAGACAAGATCCACATACGTCTTGCGGCTTTCTATACCTCGTCATTAACATCAGGATGCTTTAGTACAAAGTATTTTACACCATACAGGTTCTCCCGGTTAATGTCAAACACTCTGACCCAAAATGTTTTTACAGAATGTTCCATTAGTTCATTTGGGGCGGTAGAAGAGTGAGCACAAACCTATGCATTTTGAAGCCACCTTCAAGTAATGGGGAACCAAATTTTCCCGATGTTAAAATACTGTAACTAAGTTGGCATCATTAACAAGATACACAAGGGACTGGATTCATGGCACCTCGGTTTACACAGATACTGAACTTGACCAGAATATGATACTCTGCATTAATTTGTTATGTGTTCTCCACACTTCCCTCCCCATATACCACATTGTATTCAGCACTTGTATGCTAAATAGCCATGCATACCTTTTTTTTCCACTTGTGGAAAATCCCAGACCTCTGAGAGTCCACAGCACTTACCACTTTCAAAGCATGGTACAACAAGGGTCTTCCTTATAGCAAATTCTTAGTAAACACCAAACAGCTGCTTCCCTCCAGGGTGGCCATGGAAAACTCTTGTATTTATACAATAATTCATTCTACCTTTTAAAAGTGAAATCCTATATTACCTCTATTGCGAAAAAACCTTTTTGAACGAACTGGGAAAACTCACTGGACACACTCCTAAACTACCTCAATCCAAACAAGAAAGCCGGTTCAAATTCATACATTTTTTTTTTTTTTTTTTTACAACCTCTAAGCTACAGTATATCTCTATGATGACTAGACTTAATAACTGGACCCAAACTTTCCCTCAGCTTCAAGTGGATACCATTTAAAGATCTTTACGTCTATCCTGGGGAATAGTCAAAACCATAATGTACCACGAATTGTTGCATACATCTACATTTTGCACCACTCCTAGATTTCTCCACACGGATCATCCCTCATGGGCCTAAGTTCTTCCTTGCCTTAAATTTGGACACCTAGACACTGACCTGTTTTGTGCCTTCAGAATATGCTCCAAAATCAAACTATTTTCTGTCACAGTTTTACATTACACTGCTATACATCTAGTAAATGATCTGCCTCTAACCTCAGAATGGGCCCTTTTTGGGCTGATAGACATTCTTGGAGTTAGAATCACCAAAGACTGCAAACAATTGTTTACCGTTACATCCCTTGTGACAAAGAAAGCCATTTTGTATAAATAGGTGTATCATGATCCCCCCACCCCCTTTTATATAAGTTGTCTTATGTTTTTTGCATGGAATGGGTGGATGCCTCTTTACAAAAGAAAATCCAGGTCCTTCATTTTTTGATGTCTGTGAATATTTTTACATTCAAACTTTACATTCCTATTGATACACAACAGTCAACAGCACAGTGTTTTTACAATCAATGATATCAGACCAGACCTTAAACTGCAGACTTTCCAACTGAAACCCCACTTCCTACCTGAAACATTTCCTGCAATTTAATAGCTGGGTCCTTCTCCCCTTTCAACAATTACTGTCAGATATAAGACTGATTGCCACTACTATGTGCCATTCTAGATACCTAGGTGGGAGGTGCTAGGTAGGTAAAGCCTAGTAGCTCCATCTACTTATCAGGGGAGCCTGATCATTAGTTAGGCCTGCTCATGTGTTCCATGTGTGATTCATTTGGGCTGAGGGAGTGTCCCCACTGCATCCAATGGTGAGATACATTGGACAGTGGAGGAAACTCAGCCAATGACACACAGGCTTAGATACCGTCCCATGGGTTGGGCACACAGAGTGTGGTGCATCATGGGATAGGGTATAAAATCTGGGAGCACATGAGGCAGGGGGTCTTTGGGCGGGAAGCCAAGTCCCAGAAGGAGGGTGACGGCTGTCTCCTCTTCTGCAGCTGTGAGGGTGGTCGTAGGCAGTCGGCCTAGTGAACCAGTGGTGTGGCTGAACCCAGAGGTCCAGTGAAGCTGATTGTAGAGGTGAAGGCAGAGCAACTGTGGAAAAACAGTGTCCGAGAGTACAGGTGGGCTTGCCAACGGGTCTGCCCAGGAAGGGGACCACTCCAGTGGCTAGAGTCAGTGGACGGGTGTCAGCACACAGGCAGTGAGAGTAAAGGGGGTGCCAAGTTGTTAACCCTGAAGAGAATATTCAATACGGGAACAGTAATCTTTTCTTCACTTCTGTAGCAAGGTGAAGCAGCGGCCTTGCCGCATTCTACAGTCAATTGTCCTCAGATTTGTGCATAGTTACGAGTTGGAGTATCCCACTCATTACTTCTCCCATCCCAGTTCTAAATAAAACACAAAAACCAAATCCCCTGGACTGATTATTGTCTGAGCCAAGAACTTTTAATGCCATGTGTCTGCAGTCAGTTGCTAATGGTAGCCCAGGGGAACCGAAGAAGTGTAATTCTCAGCAGCTCCTTAGGGAGCAGTGCTACATGTCATATCATAAGAGAGGCATGTGATTGGCCCCAAAATTTTTCTGCAGCAGGACAATGACCCTATACATACAGTGTATCTTCAGTGTAAAGAAGAACAAAAAGTCCTGGAAGTGATAGTTTGGCCCCCACAGAGCCCTGATCTCATCATCATGGAGTCTCTCTGGGATTACATGAAGAGATGGCAGGATTTGAGGCAGCCTACAGCCACAGAAGATCTGTGGTTAGTTCTCCAAGATGTTTGGGATTCCTTAAAAAACTATGTGCAGGCGTGCCTAGAAGAATTGATGCTATTTTAAAGCCAAAGGGTGGTCACACCAAATGCTGATTTGATTTAGATGTTTCTTCTGTTTTCCCACTTTGCATTTTGCACATTGATAAAAAATAAACAATTCATATATATATATATATATAAATAAATATATGTATATATATATATATATATATATATATATATATATATATATATATATATATATATATATATATATATATGAAAGCATTCTTACTTTACAGCGTTTCTTCACACCTGCCTAGAACTTTTGCACTTTACTGTATGTATACATAAATATACAAATCCCAAACCCTTGGGAATATACTACTTGAATGAGCTGTGTAAGTAAATTGTTATTATGTATATACATTTGTTACATTATTATGTATATCAATTTATTATTCAAATACATTTCTAAATGTAATATTCAAAGCAAAGCACCAAAAGAAAGCTCTGTTTGTGGGAAAAAAGGATGTCAATTTCATTTGGGTACAGCACCGCACAACCGCGCAAATTGTCCGTTAAAGTCACGCAGTGCAGAATCGCAAAATAGGCTCTGGTCTTTGAGCAGCCAAATCCTCCGGGGCTTAAGTGGTTAAAATTAGCAGTGTCGTATCGCAAAATAGGGCCTGGTCATTAAGGGGGTAAAACCTTCCAGTCCAGAAGTAGTTAATCTAGCCAGTGGTGCTTGCTGATCGGTGGAGAGAGCTGCTGCTCCCTTAACATCCAATCACAGGCTTGGCTGAGTTTTATTGCTCTGACTGCAATGGAGAGAAGTGAAAGGTTAGGATTTTGAGTAGTGTTTGGCAGGGTGTCTGGATTAGAACTAGCTGTATATAGAATTACAGTTTTTGGCAGGTAAGACTGGTCACACTTGTATATCAAGTGTGTATTTAGCTGTTTGCTTACACTTACTTTTATTTAGAACTTTTAAAAAAAGAAACTGCAATGTATCTGTAAAAGGAGATAAACCAACGAGGCACCGTCAGCAATTACACCCTGTACACTGGGTTAGTATTGGATTTGTGCAATTGTTTTACCTTTAATATTTTTTTCCCTGGTGTTCACAATTATTTGTTTGCTGTGCTCTACTTTGCAGGTGATATTTCACATACAGATTGGATGGAGCATGTTCTAGTGAAGCCTTTTCCTACCTATTTACCCCAGAGGTCTTGGGGAAACCAATTCATTGGGGGTCAGTGGGCAAAATGCCTCCCTACTATTAACTAAGGGCTCATTCACATGTAAGGTTGGGGGCAGTAAGACACTGTGGTTGAGCTGCGCCTTTACTTCCCTTCACCTGCTACCCCTTTAGCTGCAGAGGTAGCAGCTTGGGCTGTAATCATGCTGCGGCCATGGCAGGAATTATACATATGCCATGCATTCTGATTACAACCTATTTAAGTGTGACTGTGGCTAGACTATTTTTCACCCTAGACAAGACCAGCTACTTGCACACCCCCCCCCCCAAAAAAAAGAAAAATTATAGAAAATATTACATCCCATTCCAGCAAATAGACATCTCATTCCAGCAAAGAGATGGCCCAATCCAGCAAATAATCATCAAAATCCAGCAAAGAGATGGCAAAATTCAGCAGCCATGCACCCCCCCTACAGAAGCGGGACTGTTTGGCTGTGACACTTGATCATTGTGGGGTTAAGTGCGCTCACCTTCCTCCCAGTATGTGACAGATGGCCTTCTTTACCCCAGTGCAGCTGTTATGGTGCGCCGGCCAGTGTTGTGAAGGAGAGAGTCCTCCGTGTTCCTTCAGTGCGGCTGTGTCTCCCGCTGCCGGCCCGGGAGGTGTGTGTCCTCCTGTAGGCAGCGCTTCCTGTGTGTCACTGAAGCCATCTTTCCTGACTTCTGTTTGCACCTCTTAGTATGCTGGCATCGGCCCTGCTTTAACCACTTCAGCCCCGGAAGGTTCTGCCCCCTTAATGACCAAGCCATTTTTTTGCGATTCGGCACTGCGTTACTTTAACTAACAATTGTGCAATCATGTGACGCTGTACCCTAATAAAATTGATGCCTATTTTTCCCACAAATAGAGCTTTCTTTTGGTGATATTTGATCACTGGGGGGACCAGTGACATTACTACACTAATCAGTGCTAAAAATATACACTGTTACTGTAATAATGACACTGGCAGGGAAGGGGTAAACTCAGGGGCGATCAAAGGGTTAAGTATATGCTTAGGGGGTGTTTTCTAACTGCGAGGGGGATGGGATTGTGGAATCAACACAGATCCTAAATAGGAGGATCACAGGCGCTCTGTGTTCATTCCAGAGAGAACAATGTTCTGCTGTGTTTACAACAGCAGACCGTCGTTCTCTCTCCACGGGAAGTGATCGCGGGGGCCGGTAGCAATCGCTGCCTAACGGGGGTGCGAGCATGCCCCCAGGAGCGATACCGCAAACTGCCGTACAGGTTCGGCAGTTCACGCAGCCGAGCCAGCCTGCCCAGTGTATCTGCGGCGGGCAGTCGACAAGTTGTTAAAGCAAGTCTGTGGCGGCTGACCCAGATAACCCCTGCCAGGTGGCCATGGCTGCACCCTAGGTGGCAGTGTGCCCTAAGGGGCTGCATAGTTTGCCTAGTGGTAGCGCCGGCCATGCCCGCAACAGTGTGCAATGCACACGGTTGCAGCGCACTGGTACAAGGATAAAGGGGTTAGAGCAGGCAATGAGGAGGTGATACAAGCCCTCCTCCCCCGTCTGGCAAGCGCTAGTGTGAACGAGCCCTCACAGTGGGGGTCAGAAGATCACACTTTCAGATAGCTAAAATGATCATTGCTGCATGCGGCTGGCTTGGCCAAGTGGCGTTGGCCCCAGAACTATACAGGAGCCATTACATGACCGGTCAATCAGCCACAGCTCAAGGAACCCCCTATGAACTTTTGGAGGGACCCTGGTTAAGAATGGCTGCTCTAGAGCATCAGTTGTCAACTTATAAGCTAAAGAAGGTCCCAAATGCGACCCCTTACATCACCAAAGGGCCGCACATAAAGTTCAGTATATGTAATGCTTGAGATGATGGTCAGAAACTGCAAACCTAATAGAGGAAAGGAGAGTCAAAGAGTGTGGACATTCTACATTTTGGGCTGAGTATTTGCTGCAGAATACAATACAAGACTGGGAACATGTTACATGAGGCTAGTAGAGATCAATGCTACTACCGTAATCAATGTTCCCACTGCAGACTGCTGAGGACTGCACATCATATACCAAAGGGCCGCATGCAGCCCTTGGGCTGCAGGTTGGGCACCATGGCTCTCTAGAGCATATTTGTATGTTAGACAAAACCATTCACATCTTTAATGAAACTAAAACGTTTACAGTATAAGCCACAGAAAGAGCAAATTCAGGGGAATCCAAAAAAGCTTTTCTGGCGGTAGTTTCCTTTAGAACTACCTGTGCCTAATTCAAGCAAGAATGTGCGCTAGTTTTGGTAGCATTGCCGTAACAAGTTCAGGTTTCTTCTAACTACCCCCTTTAGAAATGTATTGCTATGCAGGGCCAGATTTACATCTCACAAGCTCATAGGCAAAGAATTCTAGAGCGCCCCCGGAAAGAAAAAAAACAGCACTAATCAACACATCCACCCTTGTTCTGCAAGTTAAAATTCTACCCAAACAAAAATGCAAAAATTCCCCATCTCCACAGTCCAAATCCCCCTCCCGACACATATCTTTGCCCCCCAATCCCACCTTCTAGTTAAAATCCCCCCAATTCCTCTCAAATCACCCCTCCTAGCATGCATCCTCTTTTCTTCAAAATCCCCCCTCCTAGCATAACCCCCCCCCCAAATCCCCCCTCCTAGCACAAATCCTCTTCCACAAATCCCCACTCCTAGCAAAAATCGTCTCTCTCAAATAACAGCTCCTAGCTAAAATCCTCCCCCAAATCTCCACTCCTATTATAAATCCTCCTCCCAAATCCCCCCTCCTAGTGTAAATCCTCCTCCCAAATCCCCCCTCCTAGTACAAATCTTGGAAGCTGTTATGAATGTGAAAGCTTCCCCCGCAGTATTGTATTCCTGGCCCCTTTCCCCTGACAACCAGAAGATTCCCTGGACGAAAGCTAAATGCAAACAGAAGTGTGGGGGAAAGTGGTGACATCGTTACCCAAATAAGGCAATGCACATATTTTGAAAATTACTTTCCCTGAGTGTCACTGGGTGGGCAAGGCCTGATGAAGAATTGATAGACTGGTTCCTTATCAGGTCCACTTTACTTTAAATGACAATTGGCAATTGGATTGAATAATGGCTATGGACCCACCACCAGCTGCATCAACAGCCAGGCAGACCTGATGGGGAACTGGTCTCTCTGTTCCCTATCAGGCGCCGCTCACCCCTACTACAAAACCATACTCTGTGCCCAGCAGTGAAGTGTCTGTGACAGTTACTTGAATCAGCCACAAGTTCCCAGTAAAAGTAGGCACATAATTGTGGCTTTTCCTGTGCCTGTAGGTAGCCCTCAATTTAGGACTTTAAAAAGAAAAAAAAATCAGAATAAAGTTTACTAACAACTTTTAACAGTACAATAAACAAAGCACATTCCGAAGTATTACCTTTTACAATACATTCGCAGAATACAAAGTATAATATGGTTTTATACATAGCCAAAGCAGGTTTATAAAACAATCTGAACCTGAGATGTCATTAGTCATTATATCTCACAGTGTATGCATCATTAGGTATGGTTTAGGAAGACATTCTCATCATATCTCTTCCCCAGTTCTTTAAATTAAACTCACTCCAAGGGTGAGGACACACTGAGCGGTTATCACTTTAAGTTAATAGCCTATCAAGAATTAGGTCCAATAGAGCCAAGCAAGGGGTAGCTAGCTAGCATCTCCAGATCTTATTGAACCGGGTCGGGCTGCCTCTATGCTGATAGATCAAGCGCTCATATCTCAAAGTTAATCCCATGTTGGCTAACCACATCTCTAAAGTTGGAGAGGTTTGAGAGATTTAATGTTGCAAAATCAGCTTTTGAGCTTGGAACAGTGCTCTGGACACTAACCACATCCAGTATACCCAATAAGCAAAATTTAGGGTCAAGCGAGACAGTTACTTGAAAAGTATTGTTATTAGTGTTTACTATGCCAGTCAAAAAGCGGTGCAACTTTGGACAATGCCAAAGGGGATGCATCAGGTCCCCCTTAGCTACCTTGCATCTGGTACATAATGGGTCTTGGCAGAGTCCAAGAGTAAACAATTTAAGTGGGGTATGATGAATCCACAATAATGTTTATAGTTGTGACAGTTTTTGGGTTACATTTAAAGAACAGGCGTGGACAGATTCCAGGGCCTCCGACCACTGATTCCCATCTATATCACCCACATCCTCCACCCATTTTTCCATAGCCATGTTGGGAAAATTCTCCAGGTACTCTGGCAGCAGCATCGCATAGCACCTGGAGATGAACCCTTTAGTGGATGTGGATTGCTGCATCATATTGAAAAGAGGAGTGGGAGATAACACAGCCTGCTCTAAGGATGCTTGCGCTTTAATGCCGTGCTGCAATTGAAGGTAGGGGAAGTACATTTTGTTTGACAATCCATATCTGGCTTGCATCCGGGCAAACGGGAGCAACCTGCCATTGCTTAAAATGTGACGAAGGTGAGTAACACCATATGTTAGCCACCATGCTAACATATGCCAGTTCGGGGTAAGTATTGTTATTCCAGATGCAGATGTAACTAGTAAATCCTGACCCTCTTTGTAGTTGTTTTGCTTTGACCAAATCTTATGTATTAGTCTATACGTGGGATACAATTTAAGGACTTTTAATGAAAATGTTAACTTTCATTTTGGAAAGTCAGAGCTCTGGCATGCCCTCTGCATTACACACATTTCTGTTAGTTATGAAGGTGTGGGGCCCCACGGTGTGGACAGTGGGGAGAAACTGTTGGCGGATATTGCATGTTTAGAGCCCTGGATTGTTAGTGATTACCTAAATTTTAATAATTATTGCAATTTGCTCCTAAGACATAATTAGATTGTATCTACTTGGCATACTCTTGCTTTAAAACGGAATTCCAGGAATTCAGCCGCTTTGTAAACACCTCAAGCACTCTTTGAGTTAAGTGCAAGAAGGTGCATAACATCACCTGAACTTATCTCTATTATTTACAGTAAATCTGACAGGTTTATGGCTTTGCTGGAGCATACACTAACACTGGGGGCTATGATAGAGGGGAGAGAGGAGCACAGGGCAGCTATGCCCGCCCCTGCCCTCTGCTGCCCATTCAGAGAAGCCTTTGTAATTTGTGAATGAGTTCACATAACTCAAAGGCTTCTGTGATTGGGAAGGAAGAGGGAAGGGGCAGGTATAGCAGCTGCACCGACTCTAATGTTGAAGCTGCTTAGAGCTGTTGAAAGAAAGCCATACGAAGTCCTGTTTGCAGTTTGCGAGAAGCCATGTGGGGGACACAGCAAACATGTGGAAGAAGGTGCGCTTGCCAGATGAGACCAGTATTGAACTTTTTGGCCTAAAAGCAAAAACGCTATGTGTGGCGGAAGACTAACACTGCACATCACCCTGAACACACCATCCCCAATGTGAAACATGGTGGTGGCAGCATCATGTTGTCTGGATGCTTTTCTTCAGCAGGGACATGGAAGCTGGTCAGAGTTGCTGGGAAGATGGATGGAGCCAAATACAGGGCAATCTTAGAAGAAAACCTATTAGAGTCTGCAAAAGGCTTGAGACTGGGGCGAAGGTTCACCTTCCAGCAGGACAACAACCCTAAACATACAGCCAGATCTACAATGGACTGGTTTAAGTCAAAGCATATTGATGTGTTAGAATGGCCCAGTCAAAGTCCAGACCTAAATCCAATTGAGAATCTTTGGAAAGACTTGAACTAGACTTCCCTATCCAATCTGGCAGAGCGTGAGCTATTTTGCAGAAGATTGGGCAAAAATTTCACTCTAGATGTACAAAGCTGGTGGAGACATACCCAAAAAGACTTGCAGCTGTAATTGCAGCAATGTAATGTTCTGGTACCTTTGGTACCCTAATTCCACTTTTCCTAAGTGTATGCGCCCCACCATTCTCTTTTGGTAAGGTGCGCATACACCTTTAAGACCGATGCTGTCATCACTGAGCGCCGCTGGAGCGGCTATTTCAACCTCCGGCGGTCTCACTCACATGTTCGTTCAACGCCGCATAATCTGCCTTGAAGCTCTCATGCTTGCAAGCATACCTCGCTATCGGAACCACGCTGCTGATCCCTGTATCCCGTTACCGGATCATCCGCTCTTGCCGAACCTCTCCTCTACTACATTGCTACTAGTGATAAGTACCCCACAGGGGAAACCTCTATAACCTTCATACTAAAGCTTACACTATCTAGCTCTGCATACTAAGGACTATTACTACATCTGCATTAACTAAGATTGCTAGCTCTTGAGCCTAATACCATCTGCTCTTGCACTGGGTTGGTCTATCCTGTATGTTCACCTGCTACTCTATCATCTGCTACCATACATGATTGCTAAACCTATCTGCATCCCATCTGCTACTATCTTACTTTCAAGAACATTCCTTTCAAGTGTCTGTCATCTACCATCTCTACCCAACCTGTCTCTTCAGCCTATCATCACTATATTACTATACATATAAGTCACTCTAGGAACATCTTATTGAGTGTGTGTATTTACTTGCTGAATTGAGACTATCCACACATGATGAGTCTTGGGAGTTGGGATTGGTGTCTCAGCGTTTCTCTACATGACTACTGAAGTGGAATATTTCTGCAGCTGTAAATCCACATTATACATAAAACGCAGGAGCGTTACAAGCAAAAGGTGGTTCTACAAAGTATTGACTCAGGGGGGCTGAATACAAATGCCCACCACACTTTTCACATATTTATTTGTAAACAATTTTGAAAACCATTTATAATTTTCCTTTCACTTTACAATTATGTGCCACTTTGTGTTGGTCTAGTATATAAAATCGCAATAAAATACATTTATGTTTTTGGTTGTAAAATGACAAAATGTTGAAAATTTCAAGGTGGATGTATACTTTTTCATGGCACTGTACTTTCAGCTGATATAAACTGAAAGTTCAATAGGGCTTTAAAGAGACCCTGGCATGTCACTAAACAAGGCAAAGGCCAGTTCCCTGCAAGAGAAGAAGCATTACAATGACTACTGTTGCTGTCCTTGCCTGCTCCCTCCCTCTGTCACTCTCATTATAATTTGACACAATTTGTCAGATGCCTGGGTGCCCCACAGGCACATTAATGTGCATTAAGAAGAAATACTATAATCTTTTTGAAAGGGCTGCCAATGCTCTACAATGTACTACAAACTGGACCTAATTTTTTTTTTAACACAGTGCACATACATTGGGACCTACTGTAGTTGTGCGTTGGGGTACCATTGTAAATAACTGCTCATGCAATGCACCACACAAATTACTGTCCATTAGCTTGTATTGCAGTTCTTTGGAACAACACCCACCCTTTCACCATGACCACCAGTCACTGGAGCACCATGGCACACTTTTAACCTTCTGTCATAAAAGGACTGATTGGTTGAAATTTGTCATACAAATTGTTCCCAGTCTTTGCATTTTTCTTTCAGGTGTATTCCGCACAAAGAAACACATACACCTTCTGTTTATTCATGTATTATTTCAGTTCTAAGTTGTCAATAGAATAGAACAGTGGTTTGCAAAGTGTCCATTAGCTAAATATCAGCTTATGAAATAATCAAAGTACAGGCTCATAAATAAAGATGCGAGGAAGCCTTCAATAATAATAAATGATTAAGGAAAATGCAATCCTTCTCATTGGATAAGCCGAGTTCCTGTAATTGCATTTGAATAGCCTGGGGTTTTGAAAGCCTCTCCATCAATAATGTGAGTAGTGTGTGCTTGTGCTGTATAACTGCTAATCTACGCCATTATATCTCTCATGAGAGATCTCTCTGAATAAATCCCATTGCAATCAGATCCGTTCCTTTCTGAAAGTCCCAGTGTGAATCCAGGGCTGCATTGTGTCACCAACAAAGAATGAAAGGTTAAAGATGCTGAGATAGTTTTCAAGCCCTCTGTTATGTTTTGATGTTTGTTCTAAATTCATATTGCTAATATTGCTTCAGATAGATTACAGACCTCCAACCTGCTAATTGCTTCGGTGCGTACTGAGCTGGGGTTGATTAAGGACGACACTGATACCCCGTGTACTAAAAATATAGAAACAAGCCCCTACATTTAATGCTAACCTATAATTTGCCTATTCAGGTAACAGGTTAGCAGCAGGGCCATATCTTTTTGTGATGGATCCCCAAAGTAAAATCATTAAGAGTGTTGCTGCAAAGCAAATGCTAGAGCACGCAATAACACATAGAAGTGAATTCCAAAATCATTTGGAATAGCATCTCAAAATACAGGGCTGGCACAAGATATTGTGCTGCCTGGGTCTAAGAATGAAATGCTGCCCCCCCCCCCCCCAAAGAAAAATACTGTTATCTTCTTCCATAACTCACCACCGGACCGGCCCAACAAACGCCCACTGTCTGTCCTCAGTCCTCCTGTCACTACTCTGTCTGCCACACCCTAGAAGATCCAGCCGGACCGGCCCAACAAACACCCACTGTCTGTCCTCAGTCCTCCTGTCACTCCTCTGTCTGCCATGCCCTAGAAGATCCAGCCTGCCCTGCGTGAGATGGAGTGCACTGATGTCATTGCACAAACTACAATCACGCAAGGGACATTCCCAGGTGGAGACGCTCTGCCTCCTCATAGTCATCAGTTTGCACTACGGGACGGCTGTATGAGATGGGGAAATGCTGCCCGTAACACACCGCAAACTGGTTACATACAAAACTGCTGGAAAAAAAAATCTTGGGAGTCAATTTGCTTCCCCTCTCCAGGTTCCGCCTGGGTCCAATGGACCCAGTGGGACCCATGGTAGGGCCAGCCCTGTCAACATACATGCAGCACAGCCCACAGCAATGCATGGCAACATACTATTGTGTGTTGTGGCACAATTTTTTTAGTTAATTGGGACTTTTTGTTGCAGAAGCATTGCATTCAGAAGCCCTTTGATTTCAATAGTTGGTCTTCATGCAACACATGTTGACATAATGCACAACAATGTACCGCATAAATGTAAATGGGCCCTCGAGTGTATCCTAAACCCCCAAAAATATATATAATATAATGCAGCTTACTAGTCTTTAGATGTGGTGGCTGAATCGGTTTTCTTTTTTCAAGATGTTTTGCTTTTTTTTCACTCGATGATTCTGTCAGTATATAGCACCCTTCTAGTTCAGAGTAGGCTGCTAGGTATGTAGAAATAGAAATTCAAACATTACCGCGCTAATGTGTAACAGCTGTAAAAGCAGCCAGCACAACAGAAGACAATCCATGTAAAATGAGTAGCAAAAATGTGCAGTGTTAAACATGTACAATTATATGTGATAATATATTACTTACATAGATTGGAAATAATATCAATACAGGTTTAATTAAATGTAAATAAATAAAAAAATTCCAATGTGATATGAAGAAGTAAATCCTCTGTGTGTAATCTACATGAATATTCAAAAACACTGTGCATAGAGTAACCACCACCGACAACAGGGGGGGGTTTACCAGAAGATATAGACCCAGTTTGGAATACGCCTAATGGGTCAGTAAAGGCATCGGTATATACAGTATATACCCAAAGGGGTAGTTTGATTCTTTGCACCACTTTCCACTCCGCTGACAATAAGCCTAAATATTCCACTTGATGTGAATAGCTCAAAGAAGAGGTCCACCTAATCACTGTAAGATGTGGATAAGGTCTTCTCCAGAAAGGCTCAATCCAAAGACAAGAGAACTCTACATAGTGTAAAACCATACAAAAACTGCATTTATTTGAGATTAAGAACACTTACACTTAGATACCAAGCGCTTTTCATGGGATATCCTGAAGATCACACAGAACGCAGTGACATCAATGGCAATAGACCCGACACATTTAGTCTGATAAGACATCACCTTGGGTATCTGGCCATTACTGTCACTGAGTATTTATAGAGAAAATAGCCCCAATGTAAACCAATCACCTGTAATAAGAGGCCGTAATACATGGAACCGCATATCCGCTATGTTGAACTGGCAAGATGGCGTCATCGTGTGCGTTCCAGGCCTCAATGTGAGAACCGAGAACATCTTGCGATGTTACGAGCACATTAGAGAGTAAGACCCAAGCTTCGCTCACAGTTATAGTCACATCATGACAAACGGAAGCCAAGCCTCGATACGAATTGGCAATAGGTGAGGTATACCTGACTGTCCGGTTTCAAATCAATAAAAACCGGAGCAAAGTACAATATTAAATAAAAATTAATCAACGGACCTCTTAAAGAGGTATACATCGCTTCATCCTTCCGTTTGTGAACGTAATAGGTGAAAAAAAGGAAAAGTTAAAGTAATCCAAACAAACAATAAGTGTCAGTAGTAGATCCCCAAGGGCTATTATGACACAGACACAAGAATTGGTCTCCAGGCATTTATTATGAATCAAGTACAGCAAAAAAAAAGTGAATGAATTGTGTATAGACCAAAATATATAAAAAATATAAAAAAATTGCAGGCAATTGGGCCAAAATGTATAAAGAAATGTTACAGGCAATGGGTCACCATTGGTCACATTATAATCATCTGTACATGAAACCAAATAAAATATCTCAATAAAATGAATAAATCTAAATAGATTCAAAAAGAAAATTGTAAAAAGTATAAAATAAGAAAAATATTTTTTATTACTAGGCCTAATTAATGAAAGCGTTAATGTCCCATTCAATGTTCATACTGAATGGAAAAAAACAAGCGTAATTCATATATCCAAAAGGTCGCAAGATGTGTGAACCCCCTAGTGTTAGCACCACCCCTCCAAGGAGGGACATATTTATCAATAATAATAAATTCTGTAACTCTTGGGTAACGATTGTGGTACTTACGATAATGTTTAAGTACACCTTTTTGATGTTCGCTAATGTTCGTTCATCCTAATGTTAAAGGAACAAATGGTTATACCTACATACTGTTTAGCACAAGGATATGTCAAAAGATATACCACATTTTTAGTGGTACACATGAAGAAATGTTTTAAACAATAGGTGCGGTTGGTGGCCATAGATTTAAATTGCTGTGATTTCACTCTACCTTTACCATTGTGTTGGCATGTATTGCATTTTATACAGGGATAATAACCAATTATTTGATGAAAAAAGAAGGTCTGACTGGGGGATTTATAACGTTGGGGGCAATTTTATTTTGTAGGGATGGAGCTCCCCTGTAGATGACTCTGGCTTTTTCAGGTAACAAAGGGCCTAGAATTCAGTGGCTTTTAAGGACATCCCAATGTCTATTTAAAATCCGTTTGATCTGTCTATGTTGGACGGAATATAATATGAAAAAGGACCATTTAGATAAATTATCCTTGCCTTGTTGGAGCCTGTCTTCTAAAAGGGAACTCCTTTCAACTTCCAAGGTTCTCGTTTAAGAACTAAAGCCTGCTGTTTAAAATCATGTATACTAGTGCAATTGTGTCGTAAATGTAAAAACTGGTTCTGAGGGACAGACTGTACCCAAGCCTTATGATGGCAGCTATCAGTGGGGATAAATCCGTCACGATTTTTGGTGGGTTTGAAATATGTTATAAATTGAAATTGCTGATCACAAATTTCAATTTCGAGGTCAAGAAAATGAATTCTCTCCCAGCTGGATTCATATGTCAGTGTAATGCCTCTGTTATTCGTATTGAGAAAAATGAAAAATTCTTCAAGTGATTCAATGGTACCATCCCATAGGAGGAGGATGTCATCTATATATCTGGCCTATAGGACCAGATTGGGTCTTTGTTGAGAGTAGACAACATCCTCCTCCCACTTGACCATAAATAAATTGGCCAAACTAGGGGCAAATTTTCCTCCCATGGCCACCCCTTTTTGTTGTAAGAAGAATTTGCTATTGAAACAAAAATAATTATGTCCGGTGGAAAACTCCAACAGTTCCATAATATAATTGCATTGTTTCTAAGGTATAGAAACGTCTTGAGATAAAAAAATACTGAACTGCTTTGAGGCCAAGATGGTAAGGTATGCAAGTATATAAAGAGGCCATGTCTGCCCTTGCCAGTATGTAGTCCCTCTGAACATTAACACCTTCCAGTAATCTAATCGTATCCTTAGTGTCCTTTAAAAAGGAAGGGTTCTTTCTAAGCGTGAAGTTATGGATTCAATCCCACTAATAATAGGGTGCCCGGAAGGGTGCATTGGATCCTTATGTACCTTAGGTAGATAATATATAGTGGGAATTCTGGGTGCCAATGGTACTAAATGTGCTTTCTCTTTTTTATCTAAAATGTGTTCTTTATGTAGCACCCTCCTAGATAGGTGCTAGGAAAAGTATAGTTGTGGCCCTGTCTGCTCATCAGGAGGGCCTGATCTGTTAGCATCTGTCACATGCCCCCAGGTGTGATCTGTTGAGTCTGGGGAGTCTCCCCACTGTACCCAATTAGGGATTTTGTTAGGCAGTGGAGGAAACCTAGGCAATAGCACACCAGGGTTTATGACCGTCCCAGTGGGCGGGGTTTGGCGCAATGCACCCTGGGATTGGGAATAAATCTGTAGCGAGCATGTGACAGAGTGTCTTTTTTGGCGGGAGCATCAGTCCCAGGAGGAGGTAACGGCTGTCTCCCCTTCTGTAAAGTGTGAAGGTGGTCCAGGCAATCGGCCTAGGGACCGGAGGTTGAGCTGAGCCAGAAGGGATCCAGAGTTAATGGATCAGAATTCCTCAGGAAAAACAGTATCATGAGTACTCAAGAACTGCCCAGGGGTCTGCCTAAGAGAGGTGATCACTCCTGAAGGGTCAAAGTGGATCCAGAAGCCAGCTAACCAGTAGTGCACAGTGAAAGAGGTATGCTAATTAAACCCTGAAGTTGGGGAGTAAAAGGGGGCGCCAGGAAGGGCCCTGAAGTGTTCAGCAATACAATTTAACCTAAAGTCAGCTACCTCAGGAAGGAGTGCCTGGGGGAGCTTTAAGGGACTTTTCCTACAGTCAGAGGTGAAGTTCCAGTATCTGGCTTTGCAGAGGCCAGCATCAGTCAGCATTAACCAGCATCAGTCAGCGTTAACAAGGATCAGTCAGCATTAATCAGCGTCAGAGGAGCGCTAAAAAAATGCCAAGTAGCATTTTTCAGTGTCCCTGCCTAATTGTGCTTAGTTCAGTTGTTGGAGTATTCCACTTCTCCCTTCTCCCATCCAAGTTATGTCCAAACCACAAAAGGTAATCAGGGGGGTAGAGGCTATATCTCTCATAGAGATGGAGGGAGAGGACAATATAGAGATAATGGCAATGTCTCTAATCCTTATAATAGAGGCTATAATGAAGTACAAAGATCTCCGACAAGTTAGGGTGATCACCAAGGATCATATAATTCTAATTTCTATTATTCCTATCGACCACTTGTCGATACGTACAATAGATATTCCCCATTAAGGGAAATGGGAACAGAAGGTCAACAATTTTATGGGGAGAGGGAATATGACGATTAAAAAGCAGTTATTAGCTCACAACATTTTTGGCAAGATCAACAGGTACCTTTTTGAACTTATTAAACAGGTATAGCAAAATAGTATAATTGGTGTAATAAAGCTGTGTAAGCTCAAACCCCTTGCAGGGTCAAAACTTGCACAGAGATTACAGGGCAGAAGAGATTCTGAGTGGTGAACAGAGCAGCATGGAAGGTAAGAAAAGAATTCATACCAGACATTCAGAAGACCTATTACTTTGCCCATGCAGGTTTAATTTAGCCCTCCGCCTTCATTCAGAAGAATATTTAGGAGACTTACCACAATGATGCAAAAGTTTTCACCCCTTTTGCTCATTAGAGCACCCCCAAATATCTAGAAAAATTCTCACCATATATGACATGAGATCCAAAAGGGCTAAGGACACTCCCCCTACCCCCACATGACAGCACTCACACCTAGGGATTAGGCTGTCAGCCCTGGATTGTGGGAGGCATTGGGAAACAATTAAAATCTAAAACCAAAACTTATTTTAATTTTCAATGAATCTGGGAATGGCTACAATTCCTGTTATTTTCTCAATTTTCTTATTTGGGGGGGGGGGGGGGGGGGCAGGGGATCTGTAGAATAATAAAGGGATGAGAGCACCGCAAAACTTGAATAAGTCAAGAAAGAATTTACTTGTTCAGAACGTGGAATAAGCCAACATGTTTCAGGGGCTTAAAACTGCCCCTTCGCCAGGGCTAACAGACAAGATACCATAAAATAATATAAGCCACGTATCTACAAAAATGGGAAGGGGGGTTCACTTTCTGCTTTGTACAAACAACAAGAAATTAGAGGACTTCTCTCCGAAATAAAGGAAATAGGGAAATAACTTAAAAACACAGTAGGTGATAATGTATGTGCACTCCGTTACAAAAAAATACAGGTCCAGTTTTTCATACATTGCAGGGTTTTGGCAGCCCATTCAAAAAGATTATAATTGAAACTTCTTCTCAATGTGCGTTAACACACGTGCATGGTATGCAGGCATCTGACACTTCCGAAAGCATCAAATTCCAATGAGAATGATGATAGGGAGGTAGTAGTTTAGGTAGGTAGCTATTGAACCAGCCCTAAATTTGAGCCAAAGGTCGTCCTATTAGCACCCTCTCCCCCAACATTCTTCGATCTGAAAATTGATGGAGCCAGGTGGAAAATTGTCAGACGAACAGCGTCTGGATCCAAACAGATGCAGCCATTGTTTGAATATTTGGATATTCTGATAGCTGTCGGTGCCAGATATCACAATACAATAGCCAGCAGGGGAAAGACCTCCATCTATGCTGTGGAAATGAGAGAATCAACAGATTTCTCTCATTCAGCCCACAGTGTTGAATGAGAGAAATCTTATAATGACACAGAGCTTGCACTTTTAACAGGCTCTGCATCACTCAAGAGGTTGGCAAGGAAGCTCAGGAATGCCAAGTCTGCGATTTTATCAGGCTCAACTGAAAAATTGCACTGAGAATGGAATGTCTGGATACTCTTGCCTTAGTGGAGGCAGGGCCATCTTACCGAATGTACACGCTGGGCAGTTGCCCGGGGGGGGGGGGGGCCCCCTGCCCAGCGACCCAGCCCCAGCCAAGCATTAGTCCCGATTCCCGTGTGCATCCCGCCGCTGAACTTAGCAGGTGGCAAGTGCCTGTCAGCCCTGCGCTCCTGTCAGGCCACTTGGGCCGTGGAGGGGGAGCCCACAACTGCAGGAATGCCTGTCCGCCTCCAAACAGGACAGTCAAGTCTGACTCCCGTCCGTGTGTGTGTGTTGACCAGACCCAGCCGCCGAACTTGACTTGGAAGCTGTCATTAGCCTGGCACTGCTGTACCAATAAATATCGCCTTAACGATAATTTGCATTTTTTTTTTTTTTTTTGGGGTGGTTGTGTAGGCAGGGCCCCAGTGCAGTGCATTGCCCGGGGCCCTTTAATGCTCTTAAGATGGCACGGAGTGGAGGCTGCCTTAATTGGCCTGTTTGGCAGCATGGCTCTGTGTGTATAGCATAAAAGCATTTTTATTTTACAAACAATTTTTCCCCTTATTAACACATAGTTCTCTTCTTTTTTTAGCTATTTTTCTATGATTATTCATAGTGCCCCTTTACACTTATACTTTGCATTGCATTACCGTGTGCACATTAACTTGTGGTATTTTGTGAGTAAACCTGTGTTGTGCTAATTCTTAATTTAGAATGGATTGACAATGCACAGCAAAAGATGGAAACCCGACATGCATTTGAAAAAAACACATAGCATATAGGTTGTGGTGCACAGAAGGGAAAGTATATTACTGCGATGCCATGGCACTGCAATGCGCTGCACAGAGTGCTGTTACTGTGTATTGCTCAGCCAGTGTACATGCAGAGATGTAAGCTCCATCTGTCTTGGTATAGCTTCAATGATGCAAGAATGGTAGCCCAGCTCTTTATATAATATTCATTTGTTGCCATCAAGTGGTGAATATACTGTATTTATAATAATCAGTGTGTTAATATTCATTTGTTGCCATCTAGTGGTCAATTTATTTATTGCAATCAGTGTGTTGGTAATTATTTGTTGCCATTCATAATGTATTTATTGTAATTATTGTGTTTGATGAAGATTTGCTGTTTGATTCAGTTCACCACTACAAACCTTTTAAATTTACCGTTATTGATAATTTTACATCAGATTCCATTGGTACCTATTGTTACTGGATTTTCAATTGATAGTTTTCATTGAATACAGGTGCAGAATCCAAAAGGAATACATGTATGAAAGCTTAACCACTTTACCACCGGAGGATTTTGCTGTCTTACGTCTGGGCCACTTTTTGCGATTCGGCACTGTGCGACTTTAACTGACAATTGCGCGGTCATGCGACGCCGTACCCAAACGAAATTTACGTCCTTTTTTTCCCACAAACAAAGCTTTCTTTTGGTGGTATTTGGTCACCTGTGCGATTTTTACTTTTTGCGCTATAAACAAAAAAATAGCGTTTATTTTGAAAAAATAACAATATTTTTAACATTTTTTATATGAAATTCCCCCAAAAAAATGTAAAAATCAAATTTTTTAAAAATTTTTGGCCAATTTGTTTTATGCTACCTATGTTTGGTAAAAAAAAAAATCACAATAAGCGTATTTTGATTGGTTTGCGCAAAAGTTATTGCGTTTACTAACAAAGGGAAAGATTTCTGTCATTTTTGGTGTTTTTTTTTTAACGCGTAATGGCGGCGATCTGCGATTTTTTTTTGCGAGACTGCGACATTGCGGCGGACAGATCGGACCCTTGACTGACATTTTTGAAACTTTTTGGGGTACCAGTGACATTACTGCAGTAATCAGTGCTATAAATATGCACTGTTACTGTAAAAATTACACTGGCAGGGAAGGGGTTAATTTTATTGGAGAGGGAGGGGTTAATGTATGCCTGGTGCTTACTAACGTGTGTGGGGGAAGGTGACTGTGTGACACAAGGACAGATCGAGGGTTCAACTATGCTGAACCCTGCAATCTGACCCTGCCTGTCACTTAGGAGATCCGCCCGCTTGTGTTTACACAAGCAGGCGGATCTCCACACTCGATTCCCCGACGATCGGGGAAGAGCAGCGGCGATCACCGCTGCTCCTCCCCTGGCCCGACTCCCGCTGTGACTGAATACAGCGGGAGCGAGCCTCCGGCGGCGCGTGCACGCCGCCGAGAAAGGGGAGTGTCTGGCGACGTAGGTCTACGTCGCCAGACGATAACTAACCACTTTGCCGCAGTAGGCTCAACGTGAGCAGACGGCAAGTGGTTAAAGTGGTTGTAAACCCACTTTTATAACTTTTACCTATAGGTAAGCCTTTAATAAGGCTTACCTATAGGTACTGTAAATATCTCCTAAACTTGCACCGTTTAGGAGATATTTACAGTGCATGCAGCCGATGATGTCATCGGCGCATGCGCTCTGAAAAAACGGCCACCCCTGCCATTTCTTCAGAGCCCTAAGCCGTGACCAAGGGCTCCCATGCACATGCGTGGGAGTGACATCAGGCCAGTAATACAGCTGGAGTTCCCAGACCCGGAAGGAAGACGGGTGAAGATGGATGCAGCCGCCAGCAGGGACAACGCGGGATTTGTTTGCAGGTATGCGATGCATACTAGCACATTATGCATTTACTTTGCAGGGGGGTGGGGGAAGGAAGCGTTTACTTCCTCTTTAATGACTAAATTGTATTTGGGAACATATTTAACAATTTCTTTAAGTGGAACTAAACTCATCAATTTAATGGTATAAAAAAAGTTACATTCCTGGCGTGCCGGAATCGCTAACTGTCACGTTTCAACAAAACTGTCAAATCATCAAATAGCTGAGTCACAGGTCACATGTGCAGCATCTCTGCAGTTGCAGATCAAACCAAGGCTAAGGCAGGCCATACATGGTGCAAATTTCTTTCCTACCACAATGGATTGCAGGAAAGAAATTTGCACAATTCCCCCATCAACACAGACAGTTCTGACAGGGAAATCCCTCCTGCCAATCACTCCTGGCAAGCAACTGTCTGCTCCCGGCCAGGGAAAGCCATCCCCGTGAAGAGAAAACAGTGATTATGGCGAGCGGCTATAGCAACCACTAGCAATAATTGCAAGAAAATCAGGCAGGCTGGTTGTACCCAAGTTGATTGATAACAATTCAAACCGGGTATGGCTGGCCTAAGATGGCAGCTTCCTTGGCTGAAAAGGATAGGAGGGTTCAAAAATAGCTCCTGATGATGTCATTCTGACAAAACCCGTAAAGCGTCATTGCGTCACTTCCGGCCTCATGTTTCCTGTCCGTGGAATCCATCGCATTCTGGATACAGCATACGGACAGACTGCTTTTCACATACGGCTTTTATTGCTTTATTGTAAGTGCATTTACTTTCTTTAATACATTTGTAATATAGGGAGTTACACTATGAGATGCCTCTTTTTATCCATATATCCTGTGATGGGAGCCCCCAGGGACCTGACATACTGAGGTGGAGAAGGAGATAAACCATTTTTTAGTTACCTGTTGGTGTCTGTGACCCCTGTAGGGGTTTAATCCTCTGGTGAGTGCGTACCTGAGAGGGGGGAGCATGAGTGGATTCACCTTTGTATTTCACCACCGGAGACTGTTATTGCACTATTTTGCACTTATCACTTTATTATCCTACAAGGACTCATAAACACAGCTGACCATTTTTCTCCCTGGAATGATCATAGAGCCCATGTGATCCTTCTATATAGGATCACATGTCTCTATGTTCATTTCATAAGCCACGCCCCACGCCCCCCCACAGTTAGAATCACTCCCCTAGGCTCACATTTAACCAGTGGATCACCCAGAGGGTTAACTCCTTCCCTGCCAGTGTCATTATTACAGTAACAGTGCAAATTTTTAGCACTAATTACTGTAGTAATGTCACTGGTACCCCCAAAAGTGTCAAAAATGTCAGTTAGGGGTCTGATCTGTCCGCCGCAATGTCCCACAAAAAAATTGCAGATCGCCGCCATTACTAGTAAAAAAAAAAACAATAAAAATTACATAAATCTTTCCCGTAGTTAGTAGACGTGATAACTTTTGCACAAACCAGTCAAAATACACTTATTGCGATTTTGTTTTACCAAAAATATGTAGCAGAAAACAAATTTGCCTAAAATGTTAAAACATTTAGATTTTTACTTTTTTTTTTTACTTTTTTTTTGGGGGGGATGTTATATATCAGAATGTGAAAAATATTTTTTTTTTTTTGCAAAATTGTCGCTCTTTTTTTGTTTATAGCGCAAACAATAAAAATTGCACAGGTGATCAAATACCACCAAAAGTAAGCTCTATTTGTGGGAAAAAAAGGACATTCATTTTATTTAGGTACAGCATCGCACAAGCGCACAATTGTCCGTTAAAGTAACGCAATGCCGTATCGCAAATATGGCCTGGTCATTAAGGGGGCAAATACTTCCGGTCTTAAAGTGGTTAAAGCAGTAGTATACTCCGCTATATGACTTTTACCTACAGGTAAGCTTATAATAAGGCTTACCTGTAGGTACAATTAATATCTCCTAAACCGGCACGGTTTAGGAAATATTCAACCTGCATGCAGCCGCTGACTCCGGCGAACCTTCAGAGCTCCTTGCCGGATCTTGCCGGAAAGTGAAACTCCTGCTCGCATGCGTGGGAGTGCCGTCATTGCGGCTCCGGCCACTCACAGCACCAGAGCCACTGAACCAGAAAGAGACGCAGAGGGAGCATGTCAGCTCCCTGAGCGTTGTCCAGACAACCGTGCCGGGGCTTCGTTCTAAGGTAAGTATTTTTATAATGAGCTAGTATGCCATGCATACTAGCTCATTATGCCTTTGTCCTGCAGGGTTTTTTTTTTTTTTCTGAGTATACAACCGCTTTAAGAAGGCTATTCTTTATCCCTTGGATTAAGTTGATTAAACTTTATTTATTATACACTTTATGTACAACTAATATCGATTGCTTATTTCTGTTTTCACCTCTCACTCTTGTTCAATTAAAAATATGTCTTTAAAATATTTCTATGTACAATTTGATATACCTTTCCTATTTTGTATTACTGTATTTATCTCTTGTACCACCTATTTTCCTTTAATAAAAACGTTTGTATACAAAGAAAGGTTTATCCCAGACTTCCACTTTAAAAAGTAAAAGTCACTGGTAGTGAGTTAGTTTAATAGTTCAATGTGCTCTGTAAAGCATGGTGGGAACAGTGTCATTGCTTTGTGAATAAGAAAAATATAAAAAATTAGGGGTTTTCACGTTTTTAGATGAAGCATCGCATTGTAACGTGTGTCCTAATTCTACTAACCATTAAAAGTTGATGGCTAAAATGTAACTAGGTAGTTGCTATAAACAACACAAACACTTTTTTTTACTTTAAAACATGAGGCTCCTGGGACACATTGAATAAAGACACAGCCTTATGATTATGGAACAAGAAATATGTTAGACAGAAGGAAGATTCAGTGTGTTTAGTGAAAACTGAGGATTAATGAAGATGGAAATGTCTCTTGATCATGTCAAAGCTCTAAGGTGCTTTCCCAGTGTACAAAAGTTCTTACCTAAGACATGATGGATGACCAGCACTTTGAATACGAAGGAATCAATACTGATCAGTGTACATCAGCGTAATTAAGACAAAATACTTTTCCGCACTTGTCCCTTGAGAGAGATTTACTGCAGCAATCGCCCTGAATATTCCTTTTATGACTGCTCAACACATGCGGCATTACTTTGTCTTGTCAGTCAAAATATTATCTTTTGGTTTATGCGCAAACACAGTATAAGATTATTTAATTAGGCTTCAATCAATTTAGATGGATTACCTCTCTTTTACGTTAATACTTTCATAAACAGACTTGGTTATGATTAAATGTACACTGGACTGTGCATAGAAACTATAAAATGGACAACCAAAATTTGACATCATTTCTTTACTTGATGGAAACAATGAGCCCAGCACAGCTCTTCTAGGGCAGGACAAAACTGAGTTTTTGTTTCACTGATATTTCAGGAAAATGCATTTGGGTATATTAAAATCATAGCTTTGGTGAAATTGTTCAACATAACAACATAATAATACAGTATGGGCCACACCAGGCCTATAAGAATAAAGGGTGCCTCTTCTAGTTCACCTAAAATAAATGTTTTCTCAAGGAGTTTTTTTTTTAATTAAGATTCATTATAGGGATATATTTATTAAAGGGTATGTCAAAGCAAATAGAGAAAAAAAATAGTACATTTGTGCCATTGCTGTATCCTGGCCTAGGCCAACAAGGCCCAGGCCTAGGGCGGCACTTTGCAGGGGGGGAAGCAAAAAAAAAAAAAGCTGCTCCCCACATGAAAAAAAAAAAAAGACTCCTCCTGGCTCATGCATGAAAAGGGTCCCCACTGGCTAGTGTTGCACTTTTATTATAGTGCCAGGTTTATGGGGCGAATTGGGCCAGAGGGCAGGAGCCTGGTTATTCTTTGTTCGGTCTGTGTATACAAAGGTAAGCCTCTTACCTAGGACTTCATATTACTTCATACTTCATACTGTAATTTGAAATGCATATTTTGATGCATAGATACATGTGGTTTATATACCCGCTCATGCATCTTTATCTATTATATATATATATATATATATATATATATATATATATATATATATATATATATATATATATATATATATATATATATATATATTATCTATTTTTTTGATTCAGATATCTTTTTATCTTCTGATTAGATTATACTTTTTTGATTTTCTTGCTCAGCAGGGTCTCTAGCCTTTGTGGACTCCAGCTGCCCCCACCAGCTCATGCTGGATACATACACCTTGAATAGCCATTTTTGGGATCTTCATCAAACATCTATCCCTTTGCTCTTTGTCATGTTTTGCCAGTCAGGCTTTCCAGAACCTGGTTGTTTTTAACCTTCGCAAACTTGATAATCCCACACAAACGCAGTTGATGTAAGCGTTTCTATAATATATGAGTTATGTTCTCTTATATTTATATTTTGGACATATATTTATACTGAAATTCCAATTTAATATATTATTCATTAAAAAAAGAATAGCGCAACCATGCAAAAGAAATGACTATTAAATATGGAGACAATCCATAAATAAAAATGGGGGTTTAGTCCCACCATATGGCCATATCGTGCTCAAGCCCACCACTGCGTCAAAGTACCCCATTATCAGTGGGTCCTACACTATCCATAGAAAAGGGGTGAATCCAGCCTCTCCAACCCTTGGAGACAACACTCCTTGCTGGGATGGATGTGCTAATGTACTACAAAGGACTCCTCCTGTATCTACTTGATGGTGGACTCTGATAGAGTACAGGTGTGTGTGGGGGGTGGGATGCTCAACCACAGAAGTCTGGTCAGACTGAATACATAATAAACAAGCAAAAAATTGGTTTATATACCCGCTCATGCATCTTTATCTATCTATATATATATATATATATATATATATATATATATATAATCTATTTTTTTTATTCAGATATCTTTTTATCTTCTGATTAGATTATACTTTTTTGATTTTCTTGCTCAGCAGGGTCTCTAGCCTTTGTGGACTCCAGCTGCCCCCACCAGCTCATGCTGGATACATACACCTTGAATAGCCATTTTTGGGATCTTCATCAAACATCTATCCCTTTGCTCTTTGTCATGTTTTGCCAGTCAGGCTTTCCAGAACCTGGTTGTTTTTAACCTTCGCAAACTTGATAATCCCACACAAAAGCAGTTGATGTAAGCGTTTCTATAATATATGAGTTATGTTCTCTTATATTTATATTTTGGACATATATTTATACTGTAATTCCAATTTAATATATTATTCATTATCTATGATTGTATTTAATTGTTAACAGAATACCACCCAAGGTTACCCCTGAAGAAGAAGTTATACTATACACTTCGAAACGCGTTGGGTATTTACCTGCTGTCCTCTGTGGTCATCTTCTGCACCTTGTGACATGCATTATGTACTGCTTGCTGATTTTATTATTGTCATATTTATATTCATTCAATAAAGATCCATTGTTATTATATTCATGTTTTTCCAATTTTTGAAGTGCCTCTAAAGTCCCACCACCAGGGGAACCCCCTTTTTCTTTGTGGGGGGATGGGGGTGGATTGAACAGAGGCAGAGAGAGATCGGTGATTCAGCTTTGCTGAATCACACGATCTTTCCCTGCCTCTCTGGTATCTAAACAATGTAAGACGGCTCTCCTGTCAGACGGCTCTCCTGTCAGTTTTGCAGAAGATCGTAGGAGGCCAGCGGCGATCAAGCCCGCTCCTCTCGCGGTTCGACTCCGGTGGGGCGCGCGCATCGCCAAAACCGCGTGCACATAATCATGTAGATCTACGTCAGTAAATCTGCGTGGGGCGGTCGGCAAGTGGTTAAACATGTCACATTTTGTGTCAGTGTGCTGGCTAGAATAGTGTCCCAACTGATTTAAAAAAAAAAACGATGTAAAATTTTTTTTCTTTATATATATATATATATATATATAAATACAGTATATATGTACTGTACATTTTATGTGTCTGACCTATTGATATATTTACATGCAAATCACATGAAATGGTTTATCTCATGTCCTGAATTGCAGTTGTAATGGCTTCCTCTTTTGATTTGAAATACAATAATTAACAAGATAATGGATACATTATCATGTCTTTTTTTGTGGGAATTTCCTTCTCATCACACAGATTAAAAACATTAATCTGTCAATGATGTGTTATACAGTAATATATATATATACACACACTGCATATAAAGTCGGCGCTCCATCATCAGACTCAGATGAACAGAGATGGGGGGACGGGAAGTGTTGATTCTCTGTGTGTCGGTCATCAATGCTGTACTTGGGGCCCACATGTACGGTGGGACTATGTCATTTAAAGCACTTGGAAAGTATTCAAATGGATGGATGGTAAGAGCTCCTGATTTTGATATATGTATATATAATGTTTTCAAATTTTAGATTATGATTTGCTAAAAGCAAAACTGTCAGAATTTGGATCAGATCAACTGTTGTCCCGAGACATATTCCATTGCTGACTTTCCTACTGGCTTTAGTTTCTTCTATTTTCAAATCAAAACTTTATCCAAAATATGGACTTTAAATGTGCTGCCAGAAAAAGATAGGAAGAATACTAAAGAAATATTTCAATATAAATTGTATTTCCATTATACATACAGTATATATATATATATATATATATATATATATATATATATATATACATACATACATACATACAGGTGCATCTTTTAAAATTAGAATATCATCAAAAAGTTTATTTATTTCAGTTATACAATTCAAAAAGTGAAACTTACAGCTACAGCTTACAGCTTACAGCTAGTGGAAACCCAAAATTCAGTATCTCCAGAAAATTAGAATACAGTAAACCCCCGCTCCATCGCGGTTCAGTTTTTGCGGTCCCGGTATATTGCGTTTTTTTTTTGTAATGTTATTTTACTATATAAATTATTAAAAATGAAATATTTTTTGTGTTTTCCATAGCTCTTGCTATGTCTCTCAGTATCTTTTATGTGTTTAAATGAGTTTCTATTGTTTTAAAAGTGTGTTTAAAGACCTTAAAATGCTTCTACACGTACAGTGACAGTAAAAAAAACATGCCTACAATGCATTTTCATAGGGTTTTTCTATTTCGCGGATTTTCACTTTTCGCGGCTGGGTCCGGAACGTAACCCCCGCAATGGAGGGGGGTTTACTGTATTACAGAAGACCAATAAAAAAAAGGATTTTAATACTGAAATGTTGGCTTATTGAAAGTATGTCCATGTACAGTATAGTATGCACTCAATAATTGGTCAGGGCTCCTTTTGCATGAATTACTGCATCAATGCGGCATGGCATGGAGACGATCAGCCTGTGGCACTGCTGAGGTGTTATGGAAGCCCAGGTTGCTTTGATAGTGGCCTTTAGCTCCTCTGCATTGTTGGGTCTGGTGTCTCTCATCTTCCTCTTGACAATACCCCACAGATTCTCTATAGGGTTTAGGTTGCTTGATTGTCCAGCAAACCTGCCTGACCTAGGGCCATCTTTCTGATTTGAGAAAGGGATGGTTTATATATGCTAGTAACTATAAACGACTCTCACTAATATGGATTGATATTGTGGGCTTGTCCTTTTGGCATTTTTTCCCTTCTGTTGGAGGACTGATTGACTTTACTGGCGTTTTCTTCCCCCCTTCCTCCTTGTTTCACTGGATTGATTTGATGTTGGTCCCCCTGATGGCAATTTCATTCATTATTTTTAATCTGACGTTTCTGGGTGATTGCCTTGCCTTGGATCAGTAGATCCTTTAGATTCCTGTGGATGTATATACACAATAAATCTTATGATGCATGCTTTTTCTTTTTTGGGTTTCTGCTTATGAGAATTGATACATTGTCTATACTGTTTAAAATTGGATCCTGAAGAAGCCCGCACTTTGTGCGAAACGCGTCACTCCATACTTTATGTGATCCTTCCAAATACAGATGATATGTACAACACAATAACATTATATATTCATTTTTTCTGTATTTTTGTAATCTTTTAATACCTTCGTATTGCATGATAAAAAATTTATTGATTTTAATTCTGGTACATAGTGACTGACTTGTGGGCACATTAAAATCCCAATTTCCCAGTGCTCTCCTCTTTCCCCTTTTCCCTTCCCTTTGTGGGGAGACCTGGGATACACTTTGTGTCTCTTCAATTGATTAGTGGGATTGTGCCAAGTTTCATTAAACAGGTTTCCCCCACCCAACTTTATTTATGTATAAGTATGTGTGGTTTACCATGTCTACGCATATAATTACAAGTATACATAAGTGTCATGACACTTAACATGTATGTAATAATTTAACTATATTTTCTATTTAATCTAAAACATATTTTTATAAAAAAAGTTTTAAATACTGCATAGTTGTGCAATCCTTTTTTTTCTTCACATAAAATAGTTTTTCAGCTATTATAAAATGTATTCAAATAAATGTTTTTTTTTGTTTTGGTGGAATGTGGATGAGCATGAACTTCTGGTAGGTTTATATTTCTTTCTCTGTCTCTGCCACTGTCCACTGTTACCAGGATAGTAAGTGATGGGAAATTAAACATTTTTCAATTGTCGCCAGAGAGAAAATATGGTGACTGCTGTCCAAGATAGAGTTTCCTTTCTCCAACAGTACAATATTACATTTCGTTTGATCACCTGATGCTTTCTTTGAGTTGCAGCTGTCACAAGACTATGCACTCTTTCCATGTGACAGCATTATCGATTGGCCCAGTGCTGTCACATGGTGCTGGTCACCTTCATACTGGCAAGTATCAGCTATTTTCTTTGCTCCTGGCAGGTAAATGGAGTGTTAAGGGAGGGAAGAAAAGTTGGGTGCTACTGCAGCGAGGGTGGACACTGAAGCAATGCTGTTGCTTCATCCTGCATAGTTTAAAGCAGCCTTTTATGACCAGGGTTCTATGAAATGCTAGGGTTCTTTCAAAGGTTGCCAGAGGTTCCCTGACAAATGAGCAATCTCTGCTTCTCAGATACAGTAAGTGACCATTGACACTAATGTTTTTGTTAGCTATCTGTGAAGAATGCAACCTTCTTAAACTGACAACCAATATAAGGAGGTCCATCTTACACACCAAATTAAGGAAGTCCTTCTCTTACTGACTGACAATCTAATGGGCCCTTCTCCGATCATTACCAGTGTAATAAGGGCCCTTCTTAAACTGATCACCAATGTAAGGAGGTTCATCTTCCACACCAAATTAAGGAGGCCCTTCTTAAACTGACCACCAATCTAAATAGGTCCTTCTCCCTCTGACCACCAATCTAATGGACCCTTCTCTACTGACCATTAATCTAATGGGGCCCTTCCTCCACACCCATGTTAGGAGGTCCTTCTCTTACTGACTGCCAATATAGTGTGTCCTTCCCCACCCATCACCAGTGTAATGGGGTCCTTCTTAAACTGACCACCAATGAAAATAGGTTCTTCTAGCACTGAGCATCAATCAAATGGGCCAATCTCCACTGATCATCAATGTAATGGTCCCTTCTTCAACATCACTGTAAGGAGATCTGTCTCTTACTGACTGCCAATCTAATGGGCCCTTCTCCACTTATTACCAGTGTAGGTGGCACTTTTGCACTGACCAATAATAAACTGTAAATTGGCAATAATCCACTGACCACTAATATAAGGGAACGCTACAACTTTCACAGCTTTACTTTCTGACCACTGGTATTATTATTATTATTATTATTATTATTAATTTAATTTGAATATGATTACTGAAAATAACTGTGTTGTACGGAGAAGTTCTAGTATCAAATACACAAAGTATAACACATTTATTATTCTTTTATTTCATTGTTATATCTTCAACATACTGTTCATGGTGAAATACCTTGAGGTGTAAATTTAACTTTTAGCAAGGGTTCCTCAAGTCCTGAAAGCTAATTTAAGAGTTTCTTCATGTTAAAAGGTTAAGAAAGACTGCTTTAACCACTTTACCACCGGAGGATTTTGCTGTCTTACGTCTGGGCCACTTTTTGTGATTCGGCACTGTATGAATTTAACTGACAATTGCGTGGTCATGCAATGCCGTACCCAAACTAAATTTACGTCCTTTTTTCCCCACAAACAGAGCTTTCTTTTGGTGGTATTTGATCACCTGTGCGATTTTTACTTTTTGCGCTATAAACAAAAAAAAAAGAGACAATTTTGAAAAAATAACAATATTTTCACATTTTTTTTTATATGAAATTCCCCCCAAAAAAATGTAAAAATCAAATTTTTTTTATAATTTTAGGCCAATTTGTTTTGTGCTACATATTTTTGGTAAAAAAAAATCACAATAAGCATATTTTGATTGGTTTGCGCAAAAGTTATTGTGTTTACTAACTAAGGGAAAGATTTCTGTCATTTTTGGTGTTTTTTTTTTTTAACGAGTAATGGCGGCGATCTGCGATTTTTTTTTTTTCCGGGACTGCGACATTGCAGTGGACAGATCGGACCCTTGACTGACATTTTTGACACTTTTGGGGGTACCAGTGACATTACTACAGTAATCAGTGCTATAAATATGCACTGTTGTTGTAAAAATGACACTGGCAGGGAAGGGGTTAATTTTATTGGAGAGGGAGGGGTTAATGTATGCCTGGTGCTTACTGACTTGTGTGGGGGGAGGTGACTGAGTGACACAGGGACAGATCGCAGGTTTAGCTATGCTGAACTCTGCAATCTGACCCTGCCTGTCACTTAGGAGATCCGCCTGCTTTGTTTACACAAGCGGGCGGATCTCCACACTCGATTCCCCGACGATCGGGGAAGAGTGGCGGTGATCACCGCCGCTCCTCCCCTGGCCCAACTCCTGCTGTGACTGAATACAGCGGGAGCGAGCCTCCGGGAGGGGAGTGTCTGGGCGACGTAGGTCTACGTCGCCAGACGATAACGAACCACTTTGCCGCAGTAGAGGCTCAGTGAGCAGTGGTAAAGTGGTTAAAGTGAACGCATTTGTTTGCAAAGTGGTTCTTTTTGGTTCCAAGAGCATCCTTAGCCTGTACTTTTATGAGCATTAGGAATAGAGTGTAGGGAGACTGAGCATAGACGTGTGAACAGGGACAATTAGAAAGAATACGATTCTGCATGGTCATGTGTAGTTAGGCGTAGAGAAATGAACAGAAAAACTCTCAAGTGTGAATGGGCCATTAAGTAAAATGAAAAATAAGTATGTCCAACATAAAAGCCCCCTCAGCGCTTGAAGCAGCTCCTTCTATATAGTACAAGGTCCCCTTATAATGTCCTGCTCCCTTTCCCTGTAAAAATCACTAGTTCATACTGTTTCAAAGGTATCAGTAAATAATAAAGTTTTATACAATTATTACCTACCTTACCCCTGTCTTCTGTGTCACTAGGCATGACGTCTTCAGCATTTTTCATTTGCGCTGCCTAGGCAAAAAGAACGTCATGCCTCCTACACGATCTTGGACAAGTTAGAAACTAGCCAAAGTCTTCTAGGATGATGCTCTTACACTGAACTGGAGTGTTTTCTCCTGCAATTTGGGGGTATTCATTTTTCCCTAGAAATCTAGCCTAAAAGGATGGTGACCTCACACTTTCCAAGGGAACACTCTGACAGGAGAAAGAAAAGAGTAAACAGAGTAAAGCTGAATATTTATTTTATGCTGTCCTTTAGGTTGACCTGAAATACAAATCAGCCTATATCGACCCATCATTCAGATTTAACTGGCTATGCTATTCTGGGAATTGCGGTAGTATGACTCAGAACACCATAAGACCTGTGGAAAGCAGGCCCTCCTTACCCAGTATTTGGTACCTGCATGAAGGGTATATGAAAAGACGGGTATCAATCGACAAACCTTTCCAACTAAGGTAAGATTTGTGCGGCTTAAGTTTTATTCCTATTTTTAACAAACTTTGTTTTGAAGACAATGTGGTGGGATATTACATTATCTTATTCGCTTCCAACGTTTTTATTAAATTTCAAAGTTAAGGTACAAAACAAGAGAGCCAATACGAATACTGTTGAACAATACACGGGACTGGGTAACAATCGGATGTTTCAGATTGCGCAAGTTCAGCATGGAAACGCATACACTATCAAAAAGAATATTACAAACTACACAAAATAATATACTGAACACAAAGAATTATAGAGATTAGGACTTGTTGGTCTCCTATTGCCCACACACCCTCCTGGTAAATAGAAAATCATTCCAGGCCAGGGGAGGCTATTCCATCCAGGTATACCTTAGTTTAGGCACAGACTCTTTCAAGATAACTTTTGTCTATAGTGGTTTAAAATAGAGTGTAAACTGGTCCAGTCAAACCAACCCCCTCCGGGAGAAGGTTTCTTATTCCTGTGCTTCTCTCAGGAGACCTATCACTTTGCTACATTGGGTAGGGACGCAGGAGCTGAAAGTTGCTCTCTCAAAAAGAGAAGAATAGAAAAGATTAAGTGTCAATTTACACCACATAAACGCACTGCAGATCCATTCTGGACGTATTTCTGCATGTGTGTTTTTAACGTGTTTTTGATGCGTTCCAGTGCGTTTTTTGTTGCATTTTGTATGCATTTCCGGGTTGCATTGCAGATGCTTTTTTCTTATTTTGTCGTGTGTTTTTTTAATATACTGGGGTCCAGTGCATTATTGATGCTTTTTTTATGCGTTCGGGTTCATTTTTTTAAGCGTTTGAATGCATTCCAGTAACAGTCCAGTACAGGAAAAATGCAGCATGTTCTACTTTTTTTTCCTGGAACTTGAACGTCCTGGAACTAACTGCACCGGTATAAACTATGCCGTTGGAAACCATATAACCTACTATACAGGGGTTTTTGATGCAGAAAAAAGTACACTGGACTGCATGTGGTGTGAACTGGTCCTAAAAGAAAGTGGAAAAGCAAAGAATACATAGAAGACAAACAACAGCCCCATCCTCTCCCTTGATGAGCGAAAGACATCATAAAGGACAATATGTCTTCTCCAAAATCTATGTACGTCCACTCAAATATTTCCATTTTATCATGCAGAATTGCAGAAGGGATATTACAATATCTTATTTATTATATAGTTAATTCAATTTCGCTGGCAAGGGGTGAGTAACTACTGGTCTAATGGGTGATCATAAAGACAAAGTAAATCTACTTTGTGATGTGTATAAACTTTTAAGCTCACAAATAAATGTTTAATAGTAAATGTAGAGAACATCAGTGATACTCAGTTGGCTAATTATGCTGGGCTGAACCCTGCAGATTCCTACTTTAACATAGTTCTGTGGGTGGGCATCTTTAGGAACATTTGATGACAGCAATTTTATATAGATAAATCTATGGCCTTCAGTGCAAATAACTAAAGTATTTGAAAAGCAAGATTTAGAGAAAGTGAAAAAGGATGCCCATCTAAGGGCAAACCCTAACCTGTTTTTGGATAGCAAGGCTTTTGGTATAACAAAGGAGGCCTACTTTTACCGGGGAAGTCCCCTGGGTATAACTGTCTATGTCTCACTGAGGAAATAAGTCCATTGATCTAAGACAATCAGTTTTAGCCACTGTATGCCTCAAGCAGGGCTGGCTCAAGACATTGTGCTGCCTGGGTCCAAGAATGAAATGCTGCCCCACCCCCATCCCCCACATCCATTATTTTATATCATGAAAAGTAAACCTAAAATTAAATTGATCAGGAAGTCAGATTTACATGCAACAGCACCTTGTCTATATGGAAAATTATATGATGGGTTAGTAGTGGTGGTGAGGGAGGTGATACAGACACAGTACTGCAGTGCTGATGGCCAGCTCCCCCAATAAAGAAACAAGGAGCCTTTCTTGGAGCCCCCTACTGGCCTCAGGCAGTATCCGAATAGTCAGACTGCCCCTGAGATTGGCTGCCCGGCTACACTGGGAAAACAATTTGGGGGCTCAAGGGGCAGCTGCTTTGGGCCCCAGAACAATGACTGGGCCCAGGGCAGCTGCCCCGCAATAAAGACGGCCCTGCCCACAGTGTGTATTCCCACCTGTCCCACCTGAGCCAGCCAGTCACGTGAGCGCCGAGCGGCACTAGGAAATCAGGTATATAACAGCATTTTTTTAATAAAGCACAGGCACTGGGATATTTGTCATTAGCAAACAGAGACGTTTGTGTAAACATAAAGTCACTTAACAACCACTTTAAAATGTCCGCGGGCCAGTTGCACATGAATTCATTTAGCAGCAGAGGGCCGGGTGCGGCCTGCGGGCCGTAGGCTGCGGACTCCTGCTGTAGAAGGAAGATGCATATACTTACCTTGTCCCAGGGCACTTCTCTGAGCTAGCAGTGGCTTAAGGGGAGAGGAGAGGCAGCCAACAACAGATGCTCCATAGTAAGGCTATGTGTAACATCACCACCCAGGCATTTCAACTGTTGTGAGTGATCTCTCCTCTCCCTTGGAGATGGCCACTGGGAGATCATGTGATCGGTGTAAAGTGCCCTGAGAATAGATAAGTACAGGCATCTTCCTTCTTTAGGGTAGTTAAAAAAGGAGTTAGAAGAGGAGTGGGAGCAGATTTAAGAAAAAATTGTTATGGCCTGAAATTACACTTAAGCGATTATTACATTTAAAGCACCTCTGTGATATAGTTATTAGTGCCAAGAACTAAAACAGCTGTATATAATCATATACATTTTTTTATATTCACCAAAGCTACTTTTTGTCTCTCTACACAGGAGCACTGAATGTTGCCGGTGGACTGCAGAGTGGTCAGTCTTAACAGCAGTGGATTTAGGAACAAGATCTGACACTAAGAAACCCAACAACTCTCCGGTTACTACTTTCATTCCAAATTTAAGGTATAGTACCATGGTTACAGAAGCTACGAGAAATCTTGATGTGGATTATATATGCCAATATTGTGTCAAAATTTGTCCTAAATATAGCACCCTCCTAGGTAGGGGCTAGAGGAGAGTATAGTTTTTGGGCCATTCTTTTTTACCAGGAAGATTGTCAGGTAAATGTATAGTGTTCTCTGCCTACCAGGGAGCAGAATCCATTGGTAGGGTATGCTCATGGTGCTCAGGTGCAGCTCAGCTTGTCTGAATGTTTCACACTGGTCCAATAAGGAGGCATATTGGACAATGGGAGGAAACCTGACAAGTGAGGGCACAGGCATTGTTACAGCCCTGGTTATTTGCAGAGGAAAGTGCCTTGGTGCATACTGGGTGACTCTACTGTATAAATTCCAAGGGTACATGTGCTCAGGGTCTTTGACTAGAGAGCAGGGTCCTGGAGGGAGGAGGCCGCTACCCCTTCTCTGTAGAAGTTTCAATGCGGCCTCAGATAGTCGACCTGAGGGCCTGAATGTCAGATAGGAGCTAAAACCCAGATGTCCCGCAGAGCTGACTGGAAGAGAGACACTGGAAAGGATCTGATTCTGCCTACAGTGAGTACAGATCTGTGTCATGGGGCCTGTCATGTGAGGGCCATCCCTTCAGTGGAAGAGTCAGTGGACGGGTGTCAGTCCAGGGGATGCTAGAGAGTGTCCTGAAGATAAAGTAGTTGCATCAAGTCTGCTGCTATAAAGAGAGCAAGAAGACATATTTCCTCCATACATGTGGCAGTATGGTTAAAGCAGTGTGTCTGCTTCCACAAATAACCCAGTAAGGCCAAGTGAGAGTTCTCCTTATCAACTGTGAATAGTTCAGTTGGCGTATACCACTATTCCCTTCTCCCATCCAAGTTCCACAATAAATACAAAACCAAATACCCTGGACTGTTTATTAAGTAAAGAGCAAACGGGAGTAAGGGGGGGATATATGTGAAGACCCCCCTGGAACCATCTGCAGGTAATCAGAGGGAGGCCTAAGAAATCAACACACAGCAACCCCTATGGGAACAGTGCTACACAACATTACTATTTTTTTTAATAGAATGAAAAGAAGATAATATACTTTGATGTTTAGGGTGCAGGTACCTCAATACTAGTACAGGTTTAATACAAAAATGTTTAAGATCAAATGGATAGAAAATACCAGCCAGTTACATAATATTTCAATTATACATCAAGATATGTATCACATTGCCCCTGTATGCCAAATCCCACATGTTAATATAATATTGCCAACTTCTATGAAGATTATATGGTGGGAGAGACTCAACCATAGAAAATACAACAGTAAACTTTTTTGTGCCATTATAAATTAAATACAGATGAATACATGTATTATGCATATGGCATGCTTAAAAACTCTGCCCCACCGGTCCTCCCCAAACCGGGTAAAGACTCCAGCCTCTGCAGTAGCTACAGGCCTCTATCTTTGTTAAATATAGACGAAAAGCTATACGCCAAGGCTCTGGCTACTAGATTGATGCCTCTGCTCCCACAGTGGGTATCTGCTGACCAGACAGGCCTCATTCCTGGCAGGGAAGCGAAAGAAAATACAAGCCGCACGATCTCTTTTATATCGCATGCCAGATGGTCCTCCCAGTCCACTCTCCTCTTATCTACAGATGCTGAAAAAGCTTTTGATAGAGTGGACTGGGAGTTCCTGATGGCGACCCTTTTCCATCTGGGTGTTGGACCAAAGATGATGAGCATGATTACTGCCCTCTATGACACTCCAACTGCGCAACTACGCATTAATGGTACACTGAGCGATCCCTTTCATTTACATAACGGAACCAGACAAGGATGTCCTCTGTCCCCACTCCTTTTTGCTATCTCCTTGGAACCCTTTCTAGCCCAAGTTCACTCCAACCCAAACATACACGGGGTCCGCCTGGGAAACTCTGAACACAAATATGCTGCTTACGCAGATGACATCCTTTTCTATGTTCAACAACCCTTAATCACCCTTCCCAACCTGATGTCCGCTTTCGAAAAATATGGCGCACTTTAAAATTTCAAAATGAACTATTCTAAATCTGAAATTCTTAATATCTCTGTCCCCTTTAATACGGTCAGGAATCTACGCCCTTTATTTCCCTTCTCATGGCAACCACATTCCCTGAAATACCTGGGTGTTCAGCTGACAGCAAATCCTTCTAAATTATTTCAATATAACTATATCGCTTTGCTCAATTCCATCATCAAAAACCTGACTAATAGGAAACACTTGGCTACGTCCTGGCTCAGTAGAATAAATGTTGTTAAAATGTCCATTTTGCCCAGGGTGCTCTTTATGTTTCAAATGCTTCCATTCAATGTCTCCCTGGGTTTCATTAGTATCCTCAACTCCTTGACTCTTAAATACAGTGGGTACGGAAAGTATTCAGACCCCCTTAAATTTTTCACTCTTTGTTATATTGCAGCCATTTGCTAAAATCATTTAAGTTCATTCTTCTTCCTCATGAATGTACACATAGCACCCCATACTGACAGAAAAACACAGAATTGTTGACATTGTTGCAGATTTATTAAAAAATAAAAACTGAAATATCACATGGTCCTAAGTATTCAGACCCTTTGCTCAGTATTTAGTAGAAGCCCCCTTTTGATCTAATACAGCCAGGAGTCTTTTTGGGAAAGATGCAACAAGTCTTTCACACCTGGATTTGGGGATCCTCTGCCATTCCTCCTTGCGGATCCTCTCTAGTTCTGTCAGGTTGGATGGTAAACGTTGGTGGACAGCCATTTTTAGGTCTCTCCAGAGATGCTCAATCGGGTTTAAGTCAGGGCTCTGGCTGGGCCATTCAAGAACAGTCACGGAGTTGTTGTGAAGCCACTCCTTCGTTATTTTAGCTGTGTGCTTAGGGTCATTGTCTTGTTGGAAGGTAAACCTTCGGCCCAGTCTGAGGTCCAGAGCACTCTGGAGAAGGTTTTTGTCCAGGATATCCCTGTACTTGGCCGCATTCATCTTTCCCTCGACTGCAACCAATCGTCCTGTCCCTGCAGCTGAAAAACACCCCCACAGCATGATGCTGCCACCACCATGCTTCACTGTTAGGACTGTATTGGACAGGTGATGAGCAGTGCCTGGTTTTCTCCACACATACCGCTTAGAATTAAGGCCAAAAAGTTATATTTTGGTCTCATCAGACCAGAGAATCTTAATTCTCACCATCTTGGAGTCTTTCAGGTGTTTTTTAGCAAACTCCATGCGGGCTTTCATGTGTCTTACACTGAGGAGAGGCTTCCGTCGGGCCACTCTGCCATAAAGCCCCAACTGGTGGAGGGCTGCAGTGATGGTTGACTTTCTACAACTTTCTTCCATCTCCTGACTGCATCTCTGGAGCTCAGCCACAGTGATCTTTGGGTTCTTCTTTACCTCTCTCACCAAGGCTCTTCTCCCCCGATAGCTCAGTTTGGCCGGACGGCCAGCTCTAGGAAGGGTTCTGGTCGTCCCAAACATCTTCCATTTGAGGATTATGGAGGCCACTGTGTTCTTAGGAACCTTAAGTGCAGCAGAAATCTTTTTGTAACCTTGGCCAGATCTGTGCCTTGCCACAATTCTGTCTCTGAGCTCTTCAGGCAGTTCCTTTGACCTCATGATTCTCATTTGCTCTGACATGCATTGTGATCTAGAAGGTCTTATATAGACAGGTGTGTGGCTTTCCTAATCAAGTCCAATCAGTATAATCAAACACAGCTGGACTCAAATGAAGGTGTAGAACCATCTCAAGGATGATCAGAAGAAATGGAAAGCACCTGAGTTAAATATATGAGTGTCACGGCAAAGGGTCTGAATACTTAGGACCATGTGATATTTCAGTTTTTCTTTTTTTAATAAATCTGCAACAATGTCAACAATTCTGTGTTTTTCTGTCAGTATGGGGTGCTATGTGTACATTCATGAGGAAGAAGAATGAACTTAAATGATTTTAGCAAATGGCTGCAATATAACAAAGAGTGAAAAATTTAAGGGGGTCTGAATACTTTCCGTACCCACTGTATGTATGGTCCCACAAGCATCCCCGCATAGCTATGTTGATCCTCACCAGAGCTAAAAAGGGAGGGAGGTCTCGCCCTCCCGGATTATAAAAAATATTTTCAGGCCGTTGCACTGGAGAGGGTTGCTTCTTGGAAATGTAATTTCTCTGACAAACTTTGTACACAGCTGGAATACACATTGTGTGGTCTGGATCTTGCCACCTACGACCCAATTTCTGTCCACTTCTGAATAGCACCTCCCCTCTGACGAAATCCACCTTGCATATTTGGGACTATCTGCACAAGAAATACGGTTGGACTCGCAACTCCCCTCTTATGCCTTTACTAGGTCATGCCCACTTTCCACCAGGGCAACAGGATGCTTTCTTTCAACATTGGCTCTCTTTCCCCTCTCCGATACTACATCAATTGATTTCCTCCAATGGCATTTTACCACTGTCCACCCTTATTAATGGCCGCCCGCCCACATTCATAGATCATTGGCGATATACTCAACTATTCGATCTCTACCACATCCACTATGTACTTTGTCCTCTCTTACTCCTATTGAGAGCATTTTGAAACCTGACTGCTCACCCAAACATCTAATTTCTCTTTTTTACAAATCGCTCCTCTCCATGGATATCCAAACAACTCCGACCTTCATCCGCCATTGGGAAAGAGACCCAAACTCTAGTCTCACGGAATCTCAACTCTCTACAATTCTACAGCTGGTCCATACCTCCTCCACTTCCTCCAAAATTTCTGAGATGAATTACAAATTGCTTTCCAGATGGCTTCACACCCCTGTCAAATTACATAGGTTTTTCCCAAACTGTCCTCCCCTCTGCTGGAGAGGTTGTGGTGGTCTGGCCTCTCATGCCCACATATGGTGGACCTGCCCGTTAATTAAAACCTATTGGTCCGAAGTCTTGACAATATCGGAATCTATCCAAGGTTTTCCTATAGCTAATTACCCATGGGTAGTGCTATTTCATCGCACAGGCACTCCAACAGGCTCCTACAGCCGCTCCATTACTCCACACCTCTTCAATGCCGCCAAATCCCTGATACCTAGGTTTTGAAAAAGTCTGGCCGTTCCTCCTTAATTTCTTGATGGTAACATTCTCTGTCTTCTTTTGATATTGTGTGCTCTAGTGGGAGTCATTCCCCCTCCCCCCCGCCTCAGCCTCCACTCTTGTTCTACCCCCCCTTCCACCTTTCTTTCAATTTTCTGGTTGACTGCTAATATGAAGGATCATATTTGGTCTTAGAGCTTGTGCTATACAGGACGGATTGTCTTGTGTTTACTTATACTGCATGTGTTTGCCTACGTTGCTACAATTCTATATTACCATGCACACCTCTTTTTTCAATTTGTGTTTTTTACCAAATTTGTCTAACCTTATGCGACTTTGACTGTAATTGTTTATTTGTTGTTCGACTTATTTTCTCTCAAAAAAAATGTATTGAACAAAAAAAAACTCTGTCCCACGTTAAGGAAAAGGTGATGCAGGGAGAAGGGAAGGAAACAAAGAGAGCCCCCACAGGGTAGGAAAGGGCAGAGTAGAAAAGGGCCAGAAAGTTGACACCTTTGGCCCCTATCTAGAAAGAGAATCGATAAGACGTATATGTCAGAATCATAAACCTGTACTGTAGATAATGTAAATAATCAGCAAAGTGAGCCACAACTACCTAACAAAACGTTCTGGGGTGCATCATTCCTGCCCCTCACCTGCACCAACAACATGCAGGGCATGCCTTCTTTAACTCATCAGCATGGACATACATTAATGCATGCATGCCAAGCCAGGCATGATAGACCTGACTACCATTATTGAAGGGGCCACCAAACAGGGAGGCAGCCCCCCCTCCACTCTGCCTCACTGGCTAGGAGAAGGTAGCTGGAATCTCCCCACTATATACCCACCCTAGGCTAAACAAACAATGCTCTCAGTGATCAAACTAATCCCTCTCCTCCCCATACAGCCTGCAATCTGTTGGGGTGACCATCACAGTTTGTGGGCGCCCCCACATATCCGTGCAGTCCCATAGGCAACAATGCCTCCCCCATAAGGACTAGATCAAAATCTGTATCACATCACCAGACAGCCACATATAATAAGCATAACAGAATACAATTGTATAAGTACAGCAAATATCAAATATGTTATTATACATGCATAAGAATAATAAAAGAACACAATGCATCAGCTGTAAAGATTTATATCTATTATTTACATGCTTACTACAGGGCTACTAGTTTTTCTAAAGTGGCTGTAAACCTCTAAAAGGAATTAGGAACAAAGCATATCCCTCTATATACTTACCTCAATCCATAGGATTTAGTGTTGATTGTCTCTGCTCTCTCCTTCCTCTTCTATCTGCATGAGTCACTTCTGACAGTTTTACTGGACACCAGGCAATCCATGAAGATGGTTCACTTCTTTAGCACCTAGTAGGTGATTGACAGCCTATAGCTGTGTATGTATCCTTATGAGATTGTGTAGAGAGAGTTTTTGTCTATTCCCTCCACTCGGGGTTCAGATTACACTCAGAAGAAGATTATTACCAACCATGTTGAAAATAACACAGTTTATCCTGCTTTCCTTTTAAGGATTCCACGGAACTGTGAAAGCACTATTAGGTTATTGGCCCATGACCCTGATGGAGACCATGTAACCTGCCGATATGGATATCATAAATATGCAGAATGCGGAGTATGTAACCATGTCTTTCCTCTTGATCAGGTACGTTTTTACTCAATACAAAAGAATAGTTGTTATGCATTCTGTATGTCCACCTGAGGGAAACCATAATGGTTTTGATCAATGTTATATTATTTTGGTCTTTGAACATTAACAAGTTTATAAACTTGTTTTGTTTTTTTAAACTTTTTTTACAAAGAATAATATTAAATCTATATTGTTCACAGCATAGTAGTACATCACTGTAAAATACATGGAGTCAGTCAGCACCTTTTAGCTCATCAAATGTTGCCTGCAAGTTGGTAATATTCCTATACAGTATTTTACATTCATCTGGCAAAAAGGAAATTGCAAAAAAATATTTTTAATAATACAAATGTATTGTCCTCGTTGTCAGACTTAGTTGGGCACCTATTTTTACATGTTTTGGGAGTGCCCTAAGATACAAGCCTTTTTGGTCTACTGTCTTTGAGCTTGTCAACCTTAGGCTTGACTTATCAATTCCTATGTCTCCAGAACTGGCTCTGCTTGGGATCCCTGATGATGCTCAGAGGTCCCATCATAGTAAATTATTGATCTCATATTCATTATTCTATGCTAATAAGGTGATTATTTGCAAATTGTCCTCCCTTGCTCCACCTACTCTGTCATCCTGGGAGGCTATGATTAACGCTGCGTTGCCTCTTTATAAACTAACGTACATCAGTCGTAGTTGTCCTTGGACGCTTGAAAAGGTGTGGCAGCCGTGGAACTCTCCTTAGTGGGGAGCTTCTAATTATCCCTTTTTTCTTTGTACTATCTATGCTGTTGTGTTATGTTGCGCCCCCCCCCCAACTTGAATGATGCCTATTTCCCTCTCCCCTCCCTCCATTCCCTCCACCCCGTGCCCCCCCCCCCCACTTCCCCCTTCTTGCTGCCCGCTACCTGGCACAATATGATTTCTACAGTTGGTACAATGGGATTGTGATACAGCGGGTTATTCCCCCATAAAATTGCTAGTCATGTATATCTATCTATTTTGGTCTTTCTTCTTTTTCATGTGCATTTGCAATGCATGTGTTTGATTGTATCTACTGTATGTTTTATTTTTGTATTTATTTAAAAAAGCAACTCTGATTGTTAAAAAAAAATAATAATAATAATAATATAAATAAATACACAATAGTACTGAGTATGATTAGATAAAATACAGGTAAATCACCCTCTCAGAAAATCAGATAACTTAACCTAAAAAAACACAGTATGTAATTTCAAATGAATTTTTTATGCATACATAAAATAATGAATACAAATTTAGAAGAAAAAAGAGTTAATAAGTGATAATTACCAACTGATGATATTTTTTTTTTAACTTCTAGAGCAGCTGTATTATATCTTTTCAATCAGGGATACACCTTGACACCTACTATGACATGGAAATTGTTGTGGAAGATTTCCCTAAAAAAGACATTCACCTTACCTATTATGACTGGACAGTTGTCTACAAAAACAGTCCTTTCCGTCGCAAGACCCGAGAGGCACCCAACAAATCAGAAAAGTATTGGTACTGGGATTATACAACTGAAGTACAAGGGACAGATTCTTATGAAACAATCGAATTCACAGACTGTGTCACAGATGTAAGTGATGATTCTGAACTGTTAACTACGTTTATAGTGGCCACAGAAGATGCTACTGAGACCCTTCCTGGAACTACAGATGATTCTTATACTACGAAGGAGGCTACTACAGAGGAAACTATTAATCTTTCGAGTGAACCCACAACTGTTCCTAAATTTGAGACTTCAGATTTTTTTACACTAGAGACAGTTACAGATCATCTTACAGACATTTCGGTTGACACTACTACACATTTTTATACAACGGGGGCCATCACAGAAACAACTCAACAAATTTCCACTGAGGCTGTGACCTCCCCATATGAAACTACTGGATCAGAGCTCCACCCGACTTCACATCCACCAGACTATACAAACCCCTTGAGTAAAATCCCTCTGCAGTTTATAATAGAAGGTGAGTTAAAAAACAATTGTTAATATGGAACTAAAGGTATGTTGTGGAATACTCTGAAATTTCCAGGAATTATTTAAAGCAACCATGAATGGAGTCAATATGATCCAGGGAAAGACTTTTCTATTTTCTAAACTGCAACTTTCCTTTTTTTCATCACACCTCTGTGCATGGTTTCAAAAGTCAAAAAACATTCCAGAATAAGCCATTTTAGACAGAGAATGTACTTTATTTAGAGCAGGGGTGCCAAACTCTGCGCTACCTAAACAGTGCAGGATTCAGGATTATGCTATGTACAGAGCGCATGGTTCAGAAGTACATTATGTACAGAGTGCAGAGCTCAGGATTATGCTAAGTACAGCACGCAGAGCTCAGGATTATGCTACATACTGAGTGCAGGGATCTGGAATGCATTATGTACAGAGTGCAGAGCTCAGGATTATGCTATGTACAGAGTACAGGGTTCAGTAGTGCCCTGTGTACAAAGTGCAGGGTCAGGAGTGCAATATGTACGGAGTTCAGAGGTGTGTTGTGTACAGAGTGAAGGGTTTAGGGGTGTGGTATGCACATTGTGCAACCCCAACCCGCCTCTCTGAAGCCTCCTCACATCTCTCTCTTCTACCTTGCCTGGTTTTAGTACCTCCCTGTGTAGGCAGCTCTGACTCACCTTGAAGGGAGAAGGAGCGGAGGGTGAGAGCTGGAGGTGGTGGAATGAAGTTCTGCTTTCCAGCTGCAAAACTAGGTGTGAAGGCCACATGACAAGGCCTGGAGGGCCAGATTCAGCCCGCAGGCCTTGTGTTTGACACATGTTATTTAGAGGCACACCATTTATTTAAAATAGGCATGGTGCTTCAAGAGACATATCATTAATCTGCTGTACAATTTAGTTTTTTCTACATACAAGAATTCTTTTATATTAGGTACAGAAACACAGCAAAAAGTTGGTCATTAGGCTAGGTTCACATCTCTGTGTGCCAGGAACATGCACCAGGAACAAAATCCAGGGACGTATATAAGTGTACAATATACATTAACCGCTTGCCGACCGCCGCAAGTAGATTTACTGCGGCGGTCAGCCCCTGCCAGGCAGAGTGACGTTAATTAACGTCACTAGCCTGGGAGGGTCTGGGGAGCGAGCGCGCGCCCGCGGAGGCGCGCTCCCTCTCCCGCGCGGTCACGGACCCCCCCGCGCGTGTGACCAGCGGACCCGATGTCCGCCGGCCACTCGGCGATCGTCGGGGGAGAGGGAGAATGTCAGGCAGCTTGTGTAAACAAGCTGCCTGTCATTCTCCTCGCTGTAAAGACACTGATCACTCGGATCTAGTATGTAGATCCGTTGATCAGTGTCCTTACAGCTCAAGCCACAGCCAATCACAGTAGAAACCACGCCCCTAGGGACACACACAGCCCCTCCCTCCCAAATAAAGTTAACCCCTTCACTGCCAGTGTATTTTTACAGTAACAGTGCATATGTATAGCACTGATTACTGTAGAAATGTCACTGGTAACCCCAAAAGTGTAAAAAATGTAAGTCAAGGGTCCGATCTGTCCGCCGCAATGTCGCAGTACCGCAAAAAAAATCGCAGATCGCCGACATTACGCGTTAAAAAAAAAAACAACAAAAATGACAAAAATCTTTCCCTTTGTTAGTAAACGCGATAACTTTTGCGCAAACCAATCAAAATACGCTTTTTGCGATTTTTTTTACCAAACATAGGTAGGATAAAACAAATTGGCCAAAAATTTTAAAAAATTTTGATTTTTACATTTTTTTGGGGGAATTTCATATAAAAAAATGTGAAAAATATTGCTATTTTTGCAAAATTGTCGCTCTTTTTTTGTTTATAGCGCGTGATCAAAAAATCGCACAGGTGATCAAATACCACCAAAAGAAAGCTCTGTTTGTGGGAAAAAAAGGACGTCAAATTCGTTTAGGTACAGCGTCGCACGACCGCGCAATTGTCCGTTAAAATCACGCAGTGCCGAATCGCAAAATACCCCCTGGTCTTTTAGCAGGAAAATCCTCCGGGGCTTAAGTGGTTAAAATATATATATATATTTTTTTTTTGCGCAGCACTAGGCTCTGTTGTTATTTTAATGCTGCTGCCTGCTATTATTCCACCTGACCACCTGGAGCGCCGCCTGGGCTGTAGGCTTGGCTTGGGATGAGGGAGGCTCTGGCTGACAGTGCTGTCTGTCTGCTTCGCCTCCACACCTCCTCTCTAGTCCAGACTGAGACTCCAGAGACATGTCTTGATTTGTCCAGCCAGTTACAGAAGCTTCCAAGAGGACAGCAGCACTGAGAGCAGAGCGGGAGGGAGCGGGCAGCACCTATCCCGCCCACTGACAAATATGATCGGCTCCTCCTCTCTTCGAGCTGCCACTTACTGCCTTTGGCTGTCTCTTGGGGAAGGAGCTGCCTGAGCCTGAGTCTGAGTGCTGTTAGATCAGCTGAGCCTGCCTGCCTGCTTGCCAGTTCCACGTGGAAGGATCATCTCAATTTTCGCTGAAGTGCTGCTGTGCTGTACTGGAGTCTGGACCTTAACCTTAACTCCAGGAGGACAGGTCACCATCAACCACCAGGTGTGTCTCTCTCTGTGTGCTGTGTTCTAGCTCTGAACTTCAACCATGGAACAAGTTCAGGGCTGCTAGAACAGTTGGAGTTCAGTTTTTTTTCTTCTGTTTTTATAAACTCTTTCATAATATCTCTTTTTATCCTCCTCTTATATAATGCTTGCAATGCACACCTCAGTCTCAACATTAGAGTGTAAAATAGGTGTAAGGTTGATGATCTCTTACAAAAGCCATTTTGAATATAAGCACAGTGGGCAGGATGTTTTTTTTTTGCTCTTGTGTTATCTATTTTATGACAAAGATTGGCTCTGAAAAAAAAGGAAGGAGACCTACAAATGAACAGGTTCCCTCTCCTCATGTGTGTGCTATCTGCACATTTATGTACCAGTGGGAACATTCTGAGATTTACCCTTAGCTGTGCTACTACATTTGAATGCTGCCCTGAAGGTTATTAATCCCTATTTAAATGTATGCTGCTAGCCTGCTACATTATAGTCCTGCTGAGGAAGTTGTTGACCCTTTCTATGCGATGCTAGGCCTACTGGTCTTAGCTTGAAGTGGTAATAAACCACAAAAAATCTTCTCCCTGAAAGTTAATGGCATAATGTGAAAGGTAATGGCATAATGTGCTAGTATGCATCGCATACAATATTATTATTATTATCACATTATTTTTATTATCACTTACATATTTGAATGTATTCTGTGTTAATTATCTCACAGCAGAGCAGAGTCTCTGCTTATATCACCAATTAGTTGTGGTTTTAATGATGTTTTCCAAGCGCAGTTTCAAATTTTGGATTTTATATGTGTGTGTGTGTGTGTGTGGTAATAGAGCAGCTGAGCTAGTTTAAGCTAAATACATTATCCTTTAATAACTTTCAGATATTTGTTGTACTAGCATTGTCACTCTCACATTATTAAAGGAGAAGTATTCTATTGAAGTAGCAATTTATATACTATTTCTCATTTAAACTATTAATATATCTACATTTGTTTATTTCTAGAAATTCTGGAATCCTGAGTCTTGAATTCGTTTTTGACTCTTGGGTTTTAAGGCTCAGGATTTCCATTTGGTTATCTTTATCTTTAATTCCTGCCGTGTTGATTTGTAACTGCTACACTTTAATTGTCCAGTAAACGGTTAAACTGGTTCTTCATTGTGTCTAAGTGTATTCTTAAAAGCACATACACCCAGAAAATCACCAGGTGTGCCAGAGGGGTGGAGCTTGATCTTGGGGGTTGAAAGGCGGAACAAGGGACCCGTTTTACTTCAGCGGCTCCTGAGGGGGTAGCGCTATATATATATTGGGTCTTGTTCACTAAGCACAAAAAAAAATAGAAACCAGATGTATACTTTCTCTGATTATATTTTTATGGTTGTGTTACAAACACAAAGCAAATTCATTTTTTGGTGCTATTTCATGGGATAATAAATATAGGCAATGTTGTTGGATGAAGACTGTAGTTGTGTTGAAAGATTTAATGGATTGATGAGGTTGGGACCCCAGACTTAAAATCCCTCTGTGGGCCTCAGATTTCTAGGCCATGCCTGCCAGCATTCATATACAATATTTTTTCACTAGCCTTTTGGCTGGTGATATCCAGAGGTCTTTCCTGTTCTCCTCCAGAGAATGGTCCTAAATGTTGACTTCAACACCATTCTCTGCAGCATTGTATTGTGAGCCCAGATTATTGTAATGATGTACCCCAAGGTGTGTATCCATAACATTAAAAGTATTAACCTATTACAAGACAATGTTATGGTACAGTACATAGAGGCCCCAACTAGAAATTATGCTCTGCTGGTCCTGGTAATCTTTAACCTTATGACTATTGTTATGTAATAGAACATCTTGGTAGCAGTGACCATACCATGATTTCATTTATTGTTAGCTGTAAACAGCAAGCACATACTAGAAAGATAAAACACAACTTTAGGAGAGCAAATTTTCCAGGTATGAGGGCTGCTCTCCAAGTCTTAGACTGGGAGGGAGTATTGGCGTTGATGAACACAGAACAGGTATGGGCATTCTTCAAAACAACTGTATGTGAACAAACTGCAAAATATATTCCCATGGGCAACAAGTTTGAAAGGCTAAATAATAAAACCCATACGGCCAAAGGTAAAAGAGCTTTAAAAAAATCAAGGAACACTATCATTGTTTAATTGTTACAAGGAATATAACAGAATATGTAAATAGGAAAGCAAGGCCGCAAAAGTTCAAAACGAACTACAGATTACAAAAGAGAGTAAGACAAACCCAAATAAATTATTTAAATATAATAATAGTAAAAGGGTAAGGTCTGAGCATGTAGGCCCTTTACAATATAATCTGGAGTTGGTGGCTGGGGACAAAGAGAAGGCGAATGTATTAAATACCTTCTTCAGCTCTGTGTATACAAAGAAGCATGGGGGAGCTCATGTCCATAATTGGGATGGTATTGACACAGCCCCAAATCATCCACAATGGCTAAAAATTGATATGGTCCTAAAATATTTAGACCAAATAAAAGTGAATAAAGCACCAGGACGAGATGAAATATACACAAGGATCCTAAAATAATTGAGCTCTGTCATTTCAAAGCCATTGTTTTTAATTGTAATGGACTCTTTAAAGAGTGGAATAGTACCACTGGATTGGCTTAAGGCCAATGTGGTGCCTAGAGGTCAAGTAACTATAGACCTGTTAGTTTAACTTACATTTTAATATCTTTATAAATTATATAGGGTCTGGGATTACCAGTACCATTTCAGTCTTTGTGGATAACACAAAGCAATGAGGTTGAAACGTCCTTACAGGATATCTCCGACTTAAGAGCCAACCTCAAAACACTGTTTAATTGGGCAACTATGTAGCAAATGAGGTTTAAAGTTGATAAATGTAAAGTTATGCACTTGGGGTTAAAAATATGCACACACCATAGATACCATGGTGAATCAATGGTGGAGAAGGATCTGGGTGTTCTGGTAGATCAATAGCCTAATAGGAGCATGCATTGCCAAAATGCGGTTTCCAAAGCAAGCAAAATCCTTTCTTGCATTAAAAGAGGTATGGATTGCAGAAAGAGATGCAGTATAATTTAATCTCTGTATAAATCATTAGTAATGCCTCATCTGGAATATGCAGTTCAGTTTTGGGCCCCAGTTCTTAAAAAGGATATTGGGGAACTGGAGAAAGTTCAGAGAAGGGCAACCAAACTGAATAGGCATGGAGGAGCTCAGCTATGAGGAAAGATTCAAGGAACTGAATGTATTCTCTCTTGAGAAGAGGAGATTAAGGGGGATATGATCAACATGTATAAATACATTAGTGGTCCATATAGTGAACTTGGTATAAAGTTATTCACTTCACAGAAGACAAGGGGGCACTCTTTATGTCTGGAGGAAAAGACATTTAATTCCCAAATATGAAAAGGCTTCTTTACCGTAAGAGCTGGGAAAATGTGGAATAGACTCCTTCAAGAGCTGGTTCTGTGTAGCTCAGTAGATTGTTTTAAAAAAGGCCTGGATTCTTTCCAAAATATACATAATATAACTGGATACTAACATTTATAGGTAAAGTTCATCCAGGGAATATCCAATTGCCTCTTGCTGCTGCTGTACTTGCAGGGTTCCAATGAGGAAAGTGGCAGGGTATGCATTCCTCTAGATGCAATTTCCCTTCGGGAATATCTCACCAAAAATGAAATTTTTGTTTCAGGGGATGCCCAAAATCAAAATTGTGTCTTAGTACAGACTTCTGGCAAAGTAAGTAAGCAAATTACGCAAGCAGGAAATTACATTTAAGGGGGGAATTCTGTATACCACCTGTGTACAGAACTCCTCCAGGTGGCTATATTGCTTTGCATTTTACAGAAAAGTACAGCACTGCAGATTGGTAGGTTTTTAGATAACATTCAACCAAAATATGACTTATGTCAAAATGTTATATTTTATATAATATTTTTTTTACTTGCTGTTTTTTTTTCCCCAGCAAAAGTGGATTTACCCTTTAAATTTCAGTTATTCATCTCTATATCTGTGCAAATGCTTAATTTAATGATGTTAATATATTGGTTTATTCACATTGTTGTTCTTATTTTGACTCTGGAATTTTAAAACATTTTAATCCTGTTTGAATGAACTTGACAACTCTGTCCTTAAAAATTAATAAAAATGTATTTTTTTTTTTAAATCTACGCAGTCACTGATCCTGCTCCATCCTGTGCATTTGGTGACTACAGACCAAGATTTCTCCATCCTACTCCCAATCATGGAACAAAATTTCAAATCGTTGTTGGAAAAAAATTTCAGCTTCAGCTGGCTGCTCATGTAGTATATGACAAGTAAGTTACACCTATCAGGACTCTAACAGATGTACACTCTGCTATTATAAATATTGTATAGTCAGGCCAGTGACCTCACCTTTTTCTACAATACAAGGCGATATTGCTACTGCTACCCCTCCATTCTGGGTTTGGCAGCACAGGAGGATGCTATGAGACTGACATACTCAAGTATCCATTCAGGTTATAGGTTAAGGTATACTCAAGTCCCGGTTCACACTGTTGCGACTTGTCATGCAATTAAACATCTTGCAACACATCAAGTCGCATGACAAGTCAAAACATATTCATTTTAATGGGTGCCGTCCTAATCAATATGACTCAAGTTACAGTGGCTACTTATCTGTGTGTTTGGTGCGACTTCATTCAGTGCCATAGACTGCAATGTTAAAAGCACAAAAGTCGCAAGGATCATCTTAATCTATGTGACAGTAGTTGCATGAAAGTCGCATCATGTCGCAATGCAAAGTTGCACTTGAAGTCACATGACTTGCAAGTTGCAGTAGTGTAAACCGAGCCTAAAGCAGCAGGTCTCCTTTTCAAATCCCTTCCCCATTTAAAATGCAGTAATAGTTGAACAAACGACCTGTGGGGTTGGGTGGAGGTATATAATACTGTAACTTTCTTCCAGCTCCTGTAGTGCAGAGGAGGAAGTCATCCTTCTGTTCAGCCCCTTTCACAATGACAGACTGATCAGGTCCATCTGTCAGTTTTTCAGGCGGACCTGATCAGACCATCTATAGCTCTCTATGGAGCGGACTGCTGACACATGCCAGCATCCGATCCTGTCTGATAAAACAGACGGATGGGGATCTGTTCCCAGCGGAATGGATGACAGTCGGATCGAAACAGAGAGGCAGTTTGTTTCCACCTGACCGCCCAATAGAGAAATGTGGGCTGTGTCCGTGTCCACTCCGCATAGCGGAGCAAACACGGACCTGTCTTCCACCTGCTCAGCAGGGATCAGCAGACAGAACACCTGCTAAGCAGATGGATCTGCTTGTCTAAATCCACCTTGTCTGCAAGAGGCCTTCCTCGTCACCCCCAATGACATTTCCCACTTTTCTTTAGGGGGCTATTGCTGCATCCCTCTAAACTCCAGGGCCCATTTGACACCATATCCTGTGGTAATATAATCATTTTTAATAATTGCCTTCTTCCTACTTCTGAAGAAGTTTGATTAAAGTTCAACAAAAATCATAGAGAACTGAGACTTACCCATCATGTCATTTTGACGCTTCTTTACTAATATTGTGGTGATTTGGTCAATTCTCTCATAGAGGGAGTTCTATAAACCAAGAAATGGGCTTAGGCTTTTATATAATTTTTATTCCATAATGTAGTATATAAAGTATCTCATAAAAGTGAGTACACCCCTCACATTTTTGTAAATATTTATATTATATCTTTTCGTGTGACAACACTGAAGAAATGACACTTTACTACATTGTAAAGTAGTGAGTGTACAGCTTGTATAACAATGTAAATCTGCTGTCCCCTCAAAATAACTCAACACACAGCCATTAATGTCTAAACTGCTGGCAACAAAAGTGAGTACACCCCTAAGTGTAAATGTCAAAATAAGGGCCCAATTAGCCATTTTCCCTCCCCTGTGTCATGTGCCTCGTTAGTATTACAAGGTCTTAGGTGTGAATGGGGAGCAGGTGCTTTAAATTTGGTGTTATCGCTCTCACTCTCTCAAACTGGTCACTGGAAGTTCAACATGGCACCTCATGGCAAAGAACTCTCAGAGGATCTAAAAAATAGAATTGTTGCTCCACATAAAGATGGCTTAGGCTATAAGAATATTGCCAAGACCCTGAAAATGAGCTGCAGCACGGTGGCCAAGACCATACAGCAGTTTAACAGGACAGGTTCCACTCAGAACAAGCCTCGTCATGGTCAACCAAACAAATTGAGCGCACGTGCTTAGCATTATATCCAGAGGTTGACTTTGGGAAATAGACGTATGAGTGCTGCCAGCATTACTGCAGAGGTTGAAGGGGTGGGGGGGTCAGTCTGTCAGTGCTTAAACCATACATCGCACACTACATCAAATTGGTCTGCATGGTCGTTTGTCCCAGAAGGAAGCCTCTTCTAAAGATGATGCACAAGAAAGCCCGCAAACAGTTTGCTGAAGACAAGCAAACTAAGAACATGTATTACTTGAACCGTGTCCTGTGGTCTGATAAAACCAAGATAAACGTAATTGTTTCAGATGGTGTCAAGCGTGTGCGGCAGCAACCAGGTGAGGAGTACAAAGACAAGTGTGTCTCCCCTACAGTCAAGTATGGTGGTGTGAGTGTCATGGTCTGGTGCTGCATGAGTGCTTCCAGCACTAGGGAGCTACAGTTCATTGAGGGAACCATAAATGCCAACATGTACTGTGACATACTGAAGGAGAGCATGATTCCCTCTCTTCGGAAACTGGGCCACAAGGCAGTATTCCAACATGATAACGACCCTAAACACACCTCAAAGACGACCACTGCCTTGCTAAAGAAGATGAGGGTAAATGTGATGGACTGACCAAGCATGTCTCCAGACCTAAACCCTATCGAGCAACTGTGGGGCATCCTCAAACGGAAGGTGGAGGAGCGCAAGGTCTCTAACATCCACCAGCTCCTTGATGTCGTCATGGAGGAGTGAAAGAGGACTCCAGTGGCAGTCTGGTGAACTCCATGCCCAAGAGGGTTAAGGCAGAGCTGAAAAATAATGGTGGCCAAACGAAATATTGACACTTTGGGCCCAATTTGAACATTTGCACATAGGGGAGTACTCACTTTTGTTGCCAGCGGATTAGACATGTTGAGTTATTTTGAGGGGACAGCAAATTTACACTGTTATACAAGCTGTACACTCACTTCTTTACATTGTAGCAAGGTGTCAAGGTGTCTATTTCTTCAGTGTTGTCACATGAAAAGATATAATAAAATATTTTAAAAAATGTGAGGGGTGTACTCACTTTTGTGAGATACTGTATATGTAATTTGTGTACAATAAAATTCCTTTGACTTTTTATTTGATTATTTTCATGTTATTTGTGTATTATTTAAAAATCCTAACTTGTTAAACAAGTTTTCTTGGGTGTATTTATTGTTCTAGCAGGGATGTTGGTACTTTTTTGGGCTGTTTTTTTATCATGTACAGTACAAATTTTCTTTGTTTTCTTCTGTTGTTTCATATTTACCAGTAGATCAGCATTTAAATGGAAGCAGGGCTCTTGATGTCAGCTCTCAAAAGAGCAAAAGAAAAGGAAAGAATATATTAATAAACCTGTTTTACTTTATTTGCTTGGATATATTTTAAGATACTTTCAATATCAGGGCTTTTTTTCTTAGAGAATAGGTACAGGTACTCCCCCCCCCATCCAAGTCACCCCTGGTCTCCACCTCCTACCTACCCTTGAGCACCATCCCTTGGTTCCACCCCCTACCCACCTTCCATTACCACCCCTTTTAGAGAAAACACAACCAAGTATAATTTTGTGGTGCTATGTAATTTGTATGGAATTTGTTCATGATCATATAAAAAGCAGTAAAATAGATCCCCTGCAGCCAGCAACAATAGCAACAAAAGCAACAAGAGATCCCTCCAGCAACAATAGACTCTCCAGCAACATTAGACTCCCTGCTAAAAATACCCTCTAGCAACAACAGATCTACCCCAGGAACAATTGATCCCAACCAGCAACAATAGATCTCCCAATAGCCGGCCTTCATAGACCCTCCAGCAGACAGCAACAATAGACCCCTCCATCAGCAGTAGATCCCTCCCAGCAACATGAGGCTCCCCAGCAACAATAGACCCCTCCCTCAACAATAGCTGCCCCCAAGAATCAATAGATCCTCCAACAAAAAATAGACCCCTCAACAACAATACACCCCCTGCAACAAAATACCCCCTAATAACAACTGTTCTACCCCAGGAACAATTAACCCCCCACCAGCAACAATAGATCTCCCAACAGCCAGCCTGCATAGACTCTCCCTCAACAGAAGATCCCTCCCAGAAACAATTGACCCCCTAGTAACATAGGACCCCCCAGCAACATAGACCCCTCCCTCAACAATAGCTTCTCCCAAGCAACAATAGATCCTCCAGCAGCCAGCATCAATAAACCCTCCAGAAAACCCCAGCACCTCTTTCCATTAAATACATTATGTGCTGGTGGTGTCAGAACTGCGTTCCCCTACCTTCCCAATGAAAAAAAGCCATGCTGTATATTATTAACATTTATAAAATTAACAAATTATGGAATACATTAATATGTTCCAGAATACCTCTGTTTCTGTGGAGCATGGTGATATATTATATTTTTCTGCTTTACAGAATTACAGACTTCAAAATCAGTGGACCACCTGGAATGACCAAGTCCCTTACATCGAAATATCGGTCTAATATATGGAGTATGATTGTGGAATGGACACCAGTGGAAGCTGATAGAGGAGAACCCATTCCTGTTTGCTTTGTGGCAGAAACTCACAAAGGGTTTGTATGGACCAGCTAAGTCTAATTTTAAAATGTTTCAATTTCTCTTTGTAGCAAGCTAATTTGAGGGCCTATGCAGTGGCACACTTAGTAGATCTGGCACTTGGGGGCAAATATTTTTAACCCCCCCCCTTCGAAAAAATAAAAATAATTAAAGCAATAAAGTGGCTGCATCAAATTGTGCTTGTGACCAAATTGCACTGTGGGAAGGGCTTAAAGCACAGATACCTTAGTACTGACCGCGATCGCCCAGCACAGAGTCCTCAGTACAGACACCCCTCCCCCCTAGTACAGACCCCTTAGTACAAACGTCCCTCCCTTCCCAGCACAGACCCCTCAGTACAGACACCCCAGTACAGGCCTACCCAGTACAAACCCCTCAGTACAAACAAATTTCCATCCCTATACAGACCCCTTAGTACTGATCAACATCACATAGCACAAACCCCTCAGTTAGGGTTTTTACCTGTTTGGGATTCACCTGGACAGTCTGGTTTTTGAATCATGTGTCTGGTTTTCAGTCCGCCTAAAAACCGGACACATTATTCAGACTGGACTGTGGCTCCCTCAGATAGCTGGAGAGAGAAATGGGTGTTCTCCTCCCTCCATCCTGCAGGAGGCGATAGAGAGTCAGTGTTCTGCCGAAAACTCCAACTTGCCGAGATCTCCAACGATGTTATTTCCGGTGAGTGTACACCAGGAATAATTGGGCCACTGTTTTCACACAACACCGGCAGCCTAAACACTCTGGTAGATGCTATAATAAGTGCAGATTGTTAGTCTGCCCGCTAGTAACCAAAAGCCTCCAAGAAGGAGACAACTAGCGGGTGGACTAACAATCTGCACTAATTATAGCATCTACTGGAGTGTATAGGCTGCCGGTCGAAATCTCCAATTATTCCTGGTGTACACTCACCTGAAATAACGTCGTTGGAGGATTCGGCAAGTTTGAATTTTGCAGGAGAATAAAGACTGCAGAGAGGAAGGAGGAGCTGCGTTGTTTTCAGTTTTTGATCTGTGAGTACAGGGGGAAGGGGGGGGGCAACTTTGATGTGTGGAGGATCACCTGGGGGTACCTGATGTAACAGGGGACTCTGATGTAGCACTTGATGTAAGATGGACGCTGAAGGGGCACCTGATGTAAGGGGGACTCTGATGGAGCACCTGATGTAAGGGGGACTCTGATGGGGCACCTGATGTAAGAGGGAATCTAATAGGGCACCTCATGTAAGGGGGGACTCTGATGGGGCATCTGCTGTAAGGGGGCATCTGATGTAAGGGGAACTCTGATGGGGTACCTGATGTAAGGGGGGGACTCTGATGGGGCATCTGATGTAAGAGGGGACTCTGATGGGGCATCTGATGTAAGGGAGGACTCTGATATGGCACCTGGTGTAAGGAGGAACTCTGATGTGGCACCTGATGTAAGAGGGACTCTGATGGGGCGCCTGATGTAAAAGAGCTCTGTTGTAAGGAGGGACTCTGATGGGGACACCAGATGTAAGAAGGATCAGATGTAATGTAGACACCTAGGGTTGCCACCTGTATTTTTAATTTATTTTTGCATACTACAAAAAAAGTTGTTGTGTGCCAATAAAGTGTTCAGGTTTTGCTGAAAAGGTGGCAACCCTACCCTCAGTACAGACACCCCTCCCCCTTAGAACAGACACCACAGTATAGACAGCCCCCAGTACAGACTCCTCAGTATGGACACCTCTCCCCCCCCCCGTAAAGACTCCTCAGTAGGGACACCTCTTCCCCCGGTACAAACTCTTCAGTATGGACACCTCTCCCCCCCAGTAAAGACGCCTCAGTGCAGACACCTCTCCCCCCCGGTACAGACTCCGCATAATGGACACCACCCCCCCCCCAGTACAGACTCCTCAGTACGGACACCTCTCCCCTCAGTACAGACTCCTCAGTAGGGACACCTCTCTGCCCAGTACAGATTCCTCAGTATGGACACCTCTCCCTACCCCAGAACAGACTCCTCAGTACAGACGTGTCTCCCCCCCCTCTCCCAGTACAGACTCCTCAGTACAGACACCACTGCCCCCGTACAGACTCCTCAGTATGGACACCTCTCCCCCCCCCCTCCCAGTACAGATGCCTCAGTGCGGACACCTCTCCCCCCAGTACAGACTCCTTAGTACGGACACCTCTCCCCCCCCGTACGGACTTCTCAGCATGGACACTTCTCCACCACCAGTACAGACTTCTCAGTATGGACACCTCCCCCCCCCCCCAGTACAGACTCCTCAGTTGGGACAACTCTCCCCCCAGTACAGACTCCTCAATACGGACAGCTCTTCCCCCAGTACAGACTACTCAGTACGGACACCTCTCCCCCCAATACAGACTCCTTAGTAGGGACACCTCTCCCCCCTAGTACAGTCTTCTCAGTACAGACAGCTCTACCCCAAGTACAGACTCCTCTGTACGGACACCTCTCCCTCAGTACAGACTCCTCAGTATGGACACATCTCCCCCCCCCAGTACAGACTCCTCAGTACGGACACCTCCCCCCCCAGTACAGACTCCCTAGTATGGACACCTCTCCCCCAGTACAGATTCCTCAATACAGACACCTCTCCTCCCAGTACAGACTCCTCAGTACTGACATATTTCTCCCCAGTACAGACTCCTCAGTACAGACACCTCTCCCCCCAGTACAGACTCCTCAGTACGAACACCTCTCCCCCCCAGTACAGACTCCTCAGTATGGACACCTCTCCCCCCTGTACAGACTCCTCATTATCGACACCTCTCCCCCCGAGAACAGACTCCTCAGTACAGACACCTCTCCCCCAGTACAGACTCCTCAGTAGGGGCACCTCTCCCCCCCAGTACAGACTCCTCAGTATGGACAGCTCTCCCCCCCCCAGTACAGACTCCTCAGTACGGACACCTCTCCCCCCAGTACAGACTTCTCAGTATGGACATCATCTCCCCCCCCCCCCCGGTACAGACTCCTCGGTACAGACATCTCTCCCACCCAGTACAGACTCTTCGGTACAGACACCTCTCCCCCCAGTACAGACTCCTCAGTACATACACCTCTCCCCCCAGTACAGACTCCTCAGTACTAGCACCTCTCCCCCGGTACAGACTCCTCGGTACGGACACCTCTCCCCCACAGTACAGACTCCTCTGTACAGACACCTCTCCCCCCCAGTTCAGACTCCTCAGTATGGAAACCTCTCCCCCCAGTATAGACTCCTTCAGCCGTGAGCAAGTTTAAATTACATTTTTTCCTTTAGAAATGTCAGTATTGCTGTAGCAGGCTCCATACATTGTACAGATGTGCCACTTTACAGGCACATTAGGGGCCCCCCTAGGCAAAGGAAGGATATTTAAAGGAATTTTTCATTTTTATTGTTTCACTTTAAGCATCATTAAAATCACTGCTCCTTTAAAAACGATTGTTTTAAAAAAAACTTTTGCATTGATAGCACAAGAGAAGTTTCGACCTCACTCCGACATAGAAGGTAAACAATGGACTTTATTGAATAAAAATATATCCAAATATTGCAAACATCCTGGACAGGACAGACAACAGGAAAAGAAGTTGACGTGTGTCACGAATTTGATTTGCTTACTTATTTGAGTTATGAGTAAGCAAATCTAATTTGTGAAACGCATCAACTGCTTCTTCCTGTTGTCTGTCTTGTCCATGATTGTTTGCAATATTTGGACACATTTTTATTCAATAAAGTCCATTGTTTACCTTCTATGTCGGAGTGTGGTTATCACATACCTGGTGAAGACTGCAATGTTGTGGAGGCCTCTCTTGCATCTCCCACCTAACACTCCTGAAGGTGGGAAGAGAGAGTGTAAAGGCAAGGAGTGGCACGAGCGCAGTAGCAGCTAGCTGGTGATGTCCACTCTGTAGGTGGGTAAAGCTGGTAGTCGCAGTCCTCGGAATTGGATGCAGAAGCAGCTTGGCACTAGAGCGTGGACGGCAGTAGAGCCGGGAGATGAGCAGCAGTCAACGGAAACCGGGCAGAGAGGTACCAAATCAGCAGGCAAGCAAGTCCAGAGAAAAGGCCAAGGTCGTTAACAGCTGGGCAATGCGGTACAAGGTCAGCAGGCAGATTAGATCCGGTAAGCAAGCCAAGGTCAGAATAGTAGGTAATCAGAGCTGAGGCAAAGTCCAAAGGCAAGCCGGGTCATACAAGGGTAAGCAGAAACAACAGATCAGGTGTCAGGAACACTAAAACAAGCTGAAGACCATTCAGCAACTGCTCACAGTAATAGGGCAGTTTAAATAGGCCACTGGGCGCCAAGTGCTAATTGGTATTGCGTGTGCTGAACTGGTAATGCAGAAGTGACATTGGTCTTTCGCTTATAAATATTAGCACGTGTGCAATGTGCACAAGCATGATCATAAGTCTGCACTGGCCTTTTGGTGGTAGAAATCTGGTTTACCTTGCAGCGGTCAAAACTTCTGTTGTGTTTGAATGTTGCTCAGCCCACGGACTAACAAAAGAACAGGGGAGGTTGTTGTGTGTGAGGTGATTTATCAGAGTGTCAAGCTGTCCCCCTAATTGTACAAGTAGCAAACAGGATATGGGTCCCAGAAAAGTGGGGTTTAATTACAGTCAGCACTCTTGTATACATATTAAAAAATCAGTAAAAAGGAATGGATACAGGTCCAGGCCTATTAAAATACAGACATATATAGGACACAACAAAGGTCAGTTTATCTGTGCCCTAGCACAGTTACCAAATCCGCTAGTGGGCATACAGTAGAGCCAATGGATAGCGATTCGGAACCCGAAAATCCCAACATGTTTCAGAAAGGGAATTTCCTTCTTCAGGGGAGATAACACAGGAGATGTCTGTCTATTGAAAATGGTAAATATAAAAAATCAATCATACATACAAATATTAAGTACGAAGATAAGTCTCATAGTGGTCCAATTTTAGGAAATATAACTTTATATATATATATAAAGTTCATATACAGACTTACCCTGGGTGTGTCTGTATAAATCCCGGTGGGAATAGCGTCACTTCCAGCATTTATTTGAAGGGGGAGAAAAAAATCCTCACTTTAGATCTTCAGTGTCTCCGTATAGGAATCGTAGTGGTATATATGTGGTGATATGTGAGAGGTCCAAGAGAAGACCTCCGATTCCATACAGTATATAATGTGATATTATGCAAAGAAGGGAAGGGGAAAATCAATCCTGGAGGCAAACCATATGGTATCACAGCAGCAGGAAAGAAGGAGGGATCCGCAGAGGGTCAAGCCTCTCCAGGAACAACAATAACGTCCCACAAGGATCACCCATGAGCAACAGCATGTAATCCTCTTGATCCCTCGGGATCAAATGGTAGCCAGAGGGAAAGAGAAAGAACACAGCCTATTTATAATTCTAATATATCAGCTTACCTGTTTGAAGGGAAGTGGCCACTGGTTGCAGATCCTCCATTGGCCCTCATTATTTCTCAGGGTGGTAGGCTCCAGGTGTGGAGTAATGCGTGCCCTCCTCCTTTGAGGTAATTGGGAGATGTTTCGTTAAAACAAATCACCGGGGGATGTTCTGATGGCCCCCAATGATCCCGGGGCCGGTGGTGTCTGGCGTCACCACGCATGTGTATGCACGGTGACGTCAGGCACAGGCGGGCCGCCGACACACAAGGAGCAGTCCCGTCCTGCTTCCGGATTATATGGAACGCAAGCCAGGAGTGACGAGGTCACCCGTCATCCCGGAAGGAAGACAGAGCTGGGACCACAATACAGAGGCCGTGCCGGGCCAAAAGGGCCCGGACGGTCTTTGTGTGCCGGGGGGACGAAGAGGACCAGAGAGGAAAAAATCATCCCTCTGCAATGCCCCCAAAATATGTAATAAACCGCTTGAAAGAATTACTCTGCCTATTGAATTGTAGAAAAACAAAGATTATACATTAAATGTGGAACTATATAGCACCAACTTAGCATACACATGCATAAACATTACAAGAAGGTCATTTATGAACAATTCATTCATATTAATGCATATTGGCATAAAAAGAGTCCAAAGGGCAGAATGATTATATTCTACAGGCATGATGGAACCATGTTGTTAAAAATATGATTTTTGTATACAAGTACGTATACATATAGTTTTTATTTATTTTAGAGGTCCCTATCAAATGCTCCTGACGAAAAACCCTGGAGGAAGGGTTTGAAATTACAAGCCTCATTAACCCTCCTCTTATGTTAGGGTCAGAACCGACCCGTTTTCAGGTTTTGAATGTCTAAGTATCACATAAATTTGTTTATTGCATCAAGATTTTTTTACTTTGTCAGGAACCTCTATTTAAACAATGTAATAGAAAAATAATCCTTTTCACTAAATTATAAAATACTGTGGTGAAAATTAAGACGTTCATGGTGTTAGGGTCAATTCTGACCCAGTTATAATATAGGATTTTAGGACACTAATAAGTGCCAAAACTGAAATCATAAACACTCTCTCTGTTTAGTAACACTGACAGCCAATCACCTCTCAACCCTGTGAGCTGTAGTTAGGGAGGGGCCTATCTCTTTTCCTGCTTGTCTGCTTCTCTAAATAAAGTGAAGAAACATAGGACTAATACATTTCAGAGTTGCTGACTTTATTTTACCATTTTTTAAATTTGAAAATGAGAGGTATGCTATCAAAAGAAAGGTCTAAGGGGTCACACCAAAAATATTAAAACCAATCTTTTGAAGGATAAAGAAGCCTAACAAGGTAACCAAGAGGTAAGAAACAAATTTGATTATAAATAATTATTCAGAGGGTATTTTATGGCTGATTTAAAACACGGGTCAAAACCGACCCTAAACATCATGGATAGTAACAGAATTCTAACATAAGAGGAGGGTTAAGACTTGGTGGTGATGTCGCCTCCAGATTTGAAATCCATCGGAGTTCACGCTGTAGCAAGACCTGGTTGGTGTCTCTGCCACATTGACTGGGATGGATCTGGTCCAAAACCACAAAGGAAGAACATGGAAGGCAGCCACCGTGCACTAGTATGACATGGCGTCCCAGGGGAAGTTCCGAATTTTTCTGTTTCATACAGAGCACACCAACTGGACATGCACCTGACCTTTGAAGGTTCAATTATTTTCCAATTGTTGTTCATAAACAGTAACAAGGCCATCTCAAGTGCAGCAGTAGGCAGTAGTAAAGTTTAAAGCGTTTGTTACCCCCCAAAAAACAAAGATCCTGTTCCTTTAAAGCATGTTATACAGTACAGTTCTTGTGTTGTGTAATTTGGCCCCCTGTTTCACCTAAAATACCTGGCTGATCCTGCCTGGTTCTGCCCTCCCACCTATAAAATGACCACGATGTATCATGGCAGCTGAGCCCCTGACACCATGGTCAGTGTACGTGTCTCCCTCTGTCCTCCTCCCTGCTTATCACTCCTGTGTCAGGTGCCCGCCCCTCCCCTGCTGCTGCTGAAAAACCTTTTAATATCTTATATAATCCTCTTTTTTTTTTCCCAATGCTAGGTGCGCTTGTCACTGTGTTTTATAAAAAGATGCTGGCTATACCCGATTTCAGAGCGCCGCATGGCCATCACGTGATTGGCCGGCTCTCTCCTCCTCCCCTCCTGATTGACGTCAGCTGGAGAATCTCAGCCCCGCCCACTGCAGCTGTTAGGCAGAGAGAGGAGAGAGGCAGCGGGTCACATGACGGCCGATTGGTGCTCTGGAATGGGGTATAGCCAGCATTTTTTTTATAAAACACAATGACAGGAGCACCTAGCATTAGGAAAAACAGAGGAGTATAGCAACTTAGCAGTGTGGGTTAACAACTACTTTAATTTACTGAGTGCTGGAACTATACTGCCAATGATGCTACTCCTAGACTAACTGGGTATGCACTGTCCTAAAGAAAGGAAGGATGGTAGCAGAAATGTCAAGAAGCATAAACCAGGCAGAGACCAAAAATGCAGTTAAAATCACACCTTTAATGTAATAGCAAAAATAACACAGATCAGAAATATAGTGGAAAAACAGAAGCCAGGGTTTAGAAGCCAGAGCGGGTAATAAGATGAGCTGGAATCAGGAACCAGAAGTCAGTGTTGTCAGAAGTAAAAAATCAGGAGCAGAAATCAGAAGAGAAGTCAGTGAGGCCAAGTCATACACAGCTTCACAGCAGAGACACACTAGAGATTTTGACCACGCGAGGGCACAGAGGGGATGAGCAGAGCTGTTTAAATAGCCACATGGGGCTGGCTGTAGGCTGGACTAATGAGGCAGGTCAGGATAACCAGGTGAGTCAACGTGGAAACAATGAGTGGCTAGTAATTAACTGAGCAGCTTCTGCACTGAAAGAAAGAGCTGCTAGTAAATAGCAGGAGCCCAGCCCTGACAAGGGTGGGCAGGGGAACAAATGGGGCTTGCAGAATAATTATTATGAGAGAGGCAGTCCTTTAAGATGTTCTTCTGCCAGCTATTGTTGGGGCCCTTTAAGAATGTCGGTACACTTAACAACAGTCCCAGTTATCTGCATGCAGTATAGGTACATATTAGGTATGGTATAGTCTCGGGTAGATGTGGTTCAGATGCAGTAAATGTTTGGTATAATGCAGTATAGAGTTGCTTTAGGTGTAGTCTAGATTTGGAATAAGTGCAGTACAGAGTGCAGTATGGGTGTGGAATGGATTGGGTACACTTGGTGTCCTGCTCTCAGTTACTTAGTCCCTGCTAGCAGGCAACAATAGGCAAATAGCCCTCTCACAAGTCCCCAGGATACTGCAGTAACCTTCTGCTGTAGAAGGGGGGCCCCTTTGTCTATCCACAGGATGTCACTGATGATCAGTGATGGGAAGCTCTGGGTGACAGGAATGGGCATGCTTGGCCTTAGCTCTTACCCTTTTGACTGGAGAAAATGGTTCAGCAAAAAATAAGTATCTCAGTACAGTAGAGGGAGAGAAGAAAAAAGGCAGTGAGGTTAATTTACTAAAACTGGAGAGTGAAAAAACTGGTACAGCTGTGCATAGAGACCAATCAGCTTCCAGTTTTTGTCAAATCCTAACTGAATAAGCTGATGTTAGAAGCTAATTGGAAATAATGCACAGGTGCGCCAGCTTTTGCAACCCCAATGTCTCCTTCTCTATATTGCTGTAGTACAGCACCTGGCTACATGTGTTACTGGCAGAATCAGCAGGTGAATGTAAAGAGAAAAAGAAAATCTGAAAAAATTAAACTAATGCAGCCACACATTTAGGGATTGGTAAACTACAACAAAGTCAATTTTATTTTGGGGTTTAGATACTCTTTAAAAGTGTTTTTATTTTTGTAATTTTCAAGCAGCAGTAGTACCTGAATTTGATATTATATCTACAGCTTGCAGCCTGTGAACAGCAGAGCTCAGAGTGGCGGAGGGTGAATCAGCACAAGGGACCAATCAGTTGCGTTGCAGTGCAAGAAGCAAGAGAGCAGAGGGACAAAGATGAGCTCATCAGTCTGCTGCTTCTCTTTTCGCTGTCCAATCGCAGTCTGGAGGAGGGACAAGACCTGAAAGTGTTATTAACTACTTGGGGAGTAGCGCAGTGCTAAATATCAAAACATAACCTGGCCATGAGGGATTAAAACCTTCCGGAGCTGAGGTGGTTAAAGTGAAGCAGAAAAAACTCAGGTGTTCTTCCCTGATAGACAGGACTGTGCTGGGTGGCAGAGGGTTGTAAAATTCAGATGGGCAGAAATACAAATTCTTTGGCAGGTAAACTCCTAAATGTTTCTCGGCTCAGGGGGAAATGCTAGCAAAGTACCAACCTTTATGTACCATTACTGTCTTTTTTCCTTACAGGTATCAGTCAGAAATGCGGTGTATCATGTTACTGGAAGAATCTCCTCCTAAATTAGGTATTCAATTTTTTTAATATATATTTGGAAAAAAAATTGAAACTTGCCCATTTCAGTTCCTAAAACATATATTCTACTTTACTAAAATGAAAGAAAAAATCCTGCGAGCAACCTCTAAATATTAGATGTGTGAACGATATGCTGCAGACACTCCACTTCTCATATTAGTGTAAACAAATCAAATAAATAAATAAATAGTGTCGCGCAAATAAATTAAATAATATAGAACTAGCAAAAATGATGTAAATATATAAATATACCATAAAATAAATCTAAATAAATATCAGATCAAAAACGCACAATGATGCTCAACATATAAAGTGCAAATGCAGTAATAGTGCAAACATTTAATATATGTGACAAATGTGCAAATAATGCAGAAAAAGTTCAATAATGTATCCACGTGAATAAAAAAGTGTTAAAAAACGTATAGTTCAAAGCAGTGAATCAGCCAACTGAAGGTAGCTAGTGCTCCCAGTGATGAGTGACTAGAGTGTCACAGTGAACATCAACCGTGCACCCCCTTGTGAGTGGGTGCTCACCTTAAGATATATACTTTAAAGCCTGTGAATATATGGGATCCTAATGCCCATCCATCCGGATCCTTATGGCTCCTCTCATCCAGGACAGCTCAGGTAGATCTATTGTGTCACTCAGCTGCTCAGCTCTGCTCCCCCCTGGCCGCCATTTTCTCCCCCCTCACAATCTTTAGCATTAGGATCCCATATATACACAGGCTTTAAAGTATAAGTTGGCTGATTCACTGCTTTGAACTATAAGTTTTTCAGCACTTTTTTATTCACGTGGATACATTATTGAACTTTTTCTGCATTATTTGCACATTTATAAAGTTTTGCACATTGATCACGTATATTAAATGTTTGCACTATTACTGCATTTGCACTTTATATGTTGAGCATCATTATGCGTTTTTGATCTGATATTTATTTAGATTTATTTTATGGTATATTTATATATTTACATAATTTTTGCTAGTTCTATATTATTAAATTTATTTGCGCGACACTGTTTATTTATTTGATATTCTACTCTACTGATTTGATTTAAAAAAAAAAGTGCCAGGCACTTTTTTATTCACGTGGATACATTATTGAACTTTTTCTGCATTATTTGCACATTTATAAAGTTTTGCACATTGATCACGTATATTAAGCCTGGCACTTTTTTTTTTAAATCAAATCAGTACCCATAACTATCAAACAAGCAGATCTTTCACTAATCCACCCATAGAAAAGTAAAACTAGATGGATTGCTAGGGTCACCTATGCATTGTAGATAACACCCACTACACTGCCTTACTAGGCGCTAATAATGTTTGTTCTAAATTTTTAATAGAATAATATTTAATACATTCAAAAAAATGTTTTTTTTTTTCATCTCTGAGAGTGTCTTCTGCTTATCATAGGTTGTGAAGGAGATGCGATTTTTGTTGTCTCAATCATAGTACTGTAGTATGTTTCAGTAGCAGTCTCCTTTTCAAGGCATCATCTTTAACATGCTAATGCCTCTCACATTCACAGAAGAAAAGAATGGACTGCTACACCATTTATTGCAAGTCAAAAAATAATATTTAAACCGGAGTATTATTTCCACGCTATGCATCTGCGGTCTGGCTGCTGCCTTACCTGAGTTCTCCCACTCATAGGTAGAATGTGCAAAAGTAAATATAAAAAGGAGGTATGGGTGATGCTGCCAAACGTTAGTGTTTGATTATGCTATTATAAAGTGAATAAACAGAAAAAAGAAAGTAGGTGCTTTATAAAAGTGCGTGTTCCTGCGGGGAACTAAATTGTGCCAACTTAGTTATGACATACTACCATAAATAGCAATCATATTATTATGTTAATTACAATGGTACATCTCTTGCAGGAGGTAATCTTAAAGTGTTATTGTGCCAGATAAATAAAATACATGCAAAATAACAATTTACAAGTCCATAAATATGTTTAAAAGTGAAAATTTATAAGTCCATTTAAACTCCCAATTTTTGTGTTTAAATACTTGTGCAAAGTATAACTAGCAGGTGAACAAGTGGGGTCACTCATGCTCCCCCCTCCAGGTCTGCACTCACCAGATGGCTGAGCCCCTACAGGGGCCAAAAGACACCATGTATAGATATTCCAAGTCCCTTTAAGTGGCATCTGGTATCTCCTCCACCACCTCTGAGTGAGTTATTGGCTTTTATAAAAAAAAAAAATAGTTTGACTGACTTACACTATGAGATTGCCTTTGTCCATCCATCCCCATTGACCATACAGGGTGAAGAGGTGGAGAAGATACCAGATGCCACTTAAAGGGACTTGGAATATCTATACATGGTGCCTTTTGGCCCCTGTAGGGGCTCAGCCATCTGGTGAGTGTGGACCTGGAGGGGGGAGCACGAGTGACCTCCCATGTTCATATGGACTTATGAGTTTTCACTTTTAAACATATTTATGGACTTGTAAATTGTTATTTTGCACGTATTTTATTTATCTGGCACAATAGCATTTTAAGATGTACCATTGTAACTCACATATTGGTATGATTTTATATTTATGATAGTATGTCATAACTAAATTGGAACAATATAGTTCCCCGCAGGAACACGCACTTTTATCAAGCACTTAATTTAAAGGGGAAGTCTACATATTTTTCAGTTTTTTATTGTTTATTCACTATATAATAGCATAAGTAGGCACTAATACTTGGCAGTGCCACTCATGCCTCCTTTTTATACATAAAAAATAATATTTATTTTCCTTTTTTTTTATAAAAGCCAACACACTTTGGAATCTCCCACATACACCTTTATCAGGGCTTAATTGGTTGTTGGAGGAAAAAGGCACATCAAAATCCATTGTAGTTAGAAACAAGTTAAAGTGATTGTAAATTATCTTTTTTTTTTCAATAAAAAAAATAACAAACATGTTATACTTACCTGCTCTGTGCAGTTGGTTTTGCATAGAGCAGCCCAAAGCCTCCTCTTCTCGGGTCCCTCTTCGGCTCTCCTGGCCCCTTCCTCCCTGCAGTTGTTCCCCGCCTCTCTCTTTCCTCATTGGCTAACTGACTTTGTTTGACAGCAGCAGGAGCCAATGGTGCCACTGCTGTGTCTTAGGAAATGAGGAGGGCAGTCCCAGATGGCTGAGACAGTCGTGGACATTGCTGGATCAAGAGAGGGCCCAGGTAAGCATTAAGGGGGGCTGAGGGGGCTGCTGCACACAGAAGGTTTTTTTATCTTAATGCATAGACTGCATTAGGATAAAAAACCTTCTGACTTTACAACCCCATTAAATACTCCCTTGCAGTGGGGCTGCCCTTGCACTGCAAAGGTTAAATGCTCATTAGGGTCTAGGGGGTACAAAACGCACGTTTACTTATCTGCTCCTCCACTCCCACAGGCTCCCTCCAGTCTGTAAGACCAGTCCTTCTTCTTCTCTCCTGTTCTCCAGCAGTTGTAGGTCCTCTGACATCATCAGATCCAATGTAGAGCCCATAGTCAGTACCTAGGGGAGTAGAAGAGAGTGTGTGTTGTCAGGAGAGCAGAGGATCAGGTAAGTAAAATAAATATTTGACCCTTGCAGTTCAAGAGTAGCCCCACTGCAAGGAAGCATTTTTACTTTCCCAAAAAGATGGGCTTTATAGCAATCATAATTTCATAGAGAACTCTGTTAGATATGACGCTTTATTTTTTTTCGGTGAATTTGACCTAAAGCATCCACTTTTGGTCCTGTCATGTGCATCATGCTTACCAGGTTTCATATACCCCTGTCATAGATTCTGTTTATCCTAGAAGAGGGGTCTCTAATCTTCTAAATCCAGGGCCTGGTTTACTGTCCTTTAGACTCCAGGGGGGCAGACTGTGGCCAGGGGGAGTAGTTAATGTCCCAGCGTGAGAGGGAATAAACAGAGCCTCAGGCTTGGCAGTTGTGAGAGTTAAAAAAATAGTGCCCATGTCAGTAGGAGGAAGAATAGTACCCTATCATTGGTATTAGTAGAAGGAATAGTACCCCGTCGTTGGTATTGGTGGAAGGAATAGTGCCCCATCATTGGTATTTCTTGGTATTAGTGGAAGGAATAGTCCCCCCTCATTAGTGTCAATGGGAGGAATAGTGTCCCATCATTGATTTCAGTAGCCGAATAGTGTCCCATATTTGGTTTTAGTGGGAGGAATAGTGTCCCATCTTTGGTGTTAGTGGGAGGAATAGTGACCCATCATTGGTGTTAGTGGGAGGAATAGTGACCCATCATTGGTGTTAGTGGGAGGAATTGTGACCCATTGTTGGCATCAGTGTGAGGAATTACGAACCTTTTTGGTGTCAATGGCAGGAATCATGCTGCAGCTTCACTTGGTATGAGTGGGATTAATAATGCCCCAAGGGCTGAATAAAGGCAAGGAAAGGGCTGCAGTTTGGAGAACTGTCTTAAAGGAACTGTTAGAAAACCTCCTACTGGTGTCCTGCAGTGATAGTGTGACCAGATATGTGGAAACTACACAGGAAACCAGACCAAAGCCTACAATAGAATTTATTATAACAGAAGAACACATGTGACATGACTACAGCAACCTATAACAACACTGTAAGGACATATTTTCAAACTTATTACTCATATCTTCAGAGCCACAAAAGAGATGGTCACTAAAAAAACACATGAAAACACAGAAAATGATCAACAAAAAAAGATGGCAAAGCTATCATATGGACTAATAAACGTCCAGAGAATTAGGAATCCATGGGGTGCACAATGTATAGACTTGTCAGGGTGATGTGTTAAAAGAAAGGGTAGCATATTATTTATTGCTAGAAACTAACCTCTGTTTTTGGAGCTATAACATTCTATACTCGAAGGTATAACAAGATATGTCAAACCGTTATAGAGGTGAGTATAAGGGCTCTTCATCTGAAGGGACACTTTTGCTAGATTTCGGTTGTAAGCTGAAAGGGTTCTTTGAAGAACAGCAAATAATCAAACTCTATTATATGTTAAGGGAAATCTGCTATTGCAACAGCTATTAATACTCAGAAAAAGCTTTTTCACACAATTCCGGTTCTTATTTTTCAAAACACCTTCAAAGGTGTAAAAATATTTGTCCTAATGAGCTTTTATCATTTCCCAACCAGTTGACACCACCTTACTATGCCACGACAACACCATGGCTTTAATCATTGCTAAGTCAGAAGATGTTGAGTTCCACCTGAAGGATCCTAATTGTCTGGTTACCTCCAACAGCACCCACTACATAGCAAGTGTTGGGTACAACTCCTGCGGGACAGTGACTGAGGTAATGTAAAGAAGCATTGCTGTCTGTTTAGTAGGACATTACTTCTTAGGTTTGATGTTTAGTAGGACAGTACTTCTTAGGTTTTATGTTTAGTAGGACAGTACTTCTTAGGTTTGATGTTTAGTAGGACATTACTTCTTAGGTTTGATGTTTAGTAGGACATTACTTCTTAGGTTTGATGTTTAGTAGGACAGTACTTCTTAGGTTTGATGTTTAGTAGGACAGTACTTCTTAGGTTTTATGTTTAGTAGGACAGTACTTCTTAGGTTTTATGTTTAGTAGGACATTACTTCTTAGGTTTTATGTTTAGTAGGACAGTACTTCTTAGGTTTGATGTTTAGTAGGACATTACTTCTTAGGTTTGATGTTTAGTAGGACAGTACTTCTTAGGTTTTATGTTTAGTAGGACATTACTTCTTAGGTTTGATGTTTAGTAGGACATTACTTCTTAGGTTTTATGTTTAGTAGGACATTACTTCTTAGGTTTGATGTTTAGAAGGACATTACTTCTTAGGTTTTATGTTTAGTAGGACATTACTTCTTAGGTTTGATGTTTAGTAGGACATTACTTCTTAGGTTTGATGTTTAGTAGGACAGTACTTCATAGGTTTTATGTTTAGTAGGACAGTACTTCTTAGGTTTTATGTTTAGTAGGACAGTACTTCTTAGGTTTGATATTTAGTAGGACAGTACTTCTTAGGTTTTATGTTTAGTAGGACAGTACGTCTTAGGTTTGATGTTTAGTAGGACAGTACTTCTTAGGTTTGATATTTAGTAGGACAGTACTTTTTAGGTTTTATGTTTAGTAGGACAGTACTTCTTAGGTTTTATGTTTAGTAGGACAGTACTTCTTAGGTTTCATGTTTAGTAGGACAGTACTTCTTAGGATTGATGTTTAGTAGAACAGTACTTCTTAGGTCTGATGTTTAGTAGAATAATACTTCTTAGGTTTCATGTTTAGTAGGAGATGAATACTTCTTAGGTTTCATGTTTAATAGGACAGGATAGTACTTTTTAGGGTTCACCTGGAGCTAAAGGCAAATTTAACATTTTAGTTCTTGGCTCTTGCAGGTGCAAAAGATGAAAGAACTTTTTATTGCCACCAGAAAAAGTTACTCTTTGCATTAATTTTGTTTGGTCAAACATCCTTAAAATGGTAGCTATACTGGACAAAATCATATTTGTCGTAGCCAGGGCAAAGGATATGCACTGAATTATAGGTTGTGTTACAAACTTTCATTTCCACCCATCTCATTGTGCTCTAGCTCCTGCCTAAGCTAGATATATCCAGCTAAACATATGAATAGGGCTAAAACGTATAATGGCTCAATCACACTAGGTTTGGTGGCCTTCATTTTTCTTCACTAGAAAATCACTGATAATGACTAAAATTAAGTAAAAATTAGCTGACTTAAAAAGTTAGGTCATCCTTATGTAAGTTACAAAGTCAACATATGTGTTTCAGTGCTGCCGATTGATGCAAAAGTATTGAAAATATTCCAACTGGCCCATTGACTCAGATTTATCAAATACAATTGAAACTGAGTCTAAATCAATAGGAAGGAAAGTTATGGTTATTTCACTGTTTGTGGAAAGCAATCATATTGATTACATTGTGCATCAATCGAATAAAGAGATTAAAGCATGTGTGACCACCATAAGTATACTGTATGTGACATTCCCTCCGCAAGATCTATTTCACCTTTATATTTTCCAGGAAACAGAAGACGATATCGTATTCAAAAACTTGGTCACTTCCAATGACATATCTGTCCTCATCACAAGGCAAAATGGAATTACTATCCCCTTTAACTGCTCCTTCCCTAAAAAGAATAGAATATCATCTTCATTCCGTGCCCATAAATCAGATTACATCTTTACTGAAGGCAGCTTTGGTAATTTCACCTACAAGTTCCAGTTCTACACAGATAGTCAGTTTGTGGACGTGAACACACAGTCTCCTCTGGAGGTCGAAATAAAGGAACTACTGTATATGGAAATTCAAGTTTCTTCATCAGTGCCCAATATCGAGTTATTTGTGGAGTCCTGTAAGGCCATGCCACATGACAATCCATCTGATCCTGTCTTCTATGACATCATTCAAAACGGGTATGTTTTATTACTTTTGTCATGAATGTGTTTTTATTGTCTTTGTTTACACTTTAGGTTGAGCTGCATTTTTATTGCCCCCCACTCGCTCCCCATTAAGCTGCAAAGGTAAATATTCCACAGCTGTAATGATGCCAAAACTATCCTTTCCCCATTGGAGAACAGTACCATCTGCCATACGCAACCCATTTAACTAAACGGGGCTGTACCACAGTCACCCACAACCGCATGAATTGCAAGTAGTCGCAGTCTGCTTTTTAAAGCGGAGCTTCACTTTCTCAATCAACATTGAGTATTTCTATCTTTTTGCTACTAGCATTGCTAAATAGATAGGAAAGTATATCATAGTTACTTGGTCCAAACTTTTTTTTTTTACATTTCTTCAGTTACTTCCTGATTTTTGGCCTAGGTAAATTATGTCATACACCCCAGGAGTTCTCAGGAGGGGAGGAGGGGTTTTCTTAGCTAAGCACATGCTGCTGTCTGTATGCCTGAGCTAAGGACAGATTGATTCCAGGAAGTAAATGCTACATTAATCATCTGCCCTTACTCAAGATAGCCACAAATGCTAGGGGTTGTTTTTCAATGTGATATTTCAGCAAAATAAACCATGGAGACATGGATGGAGGATGAGTTTGCTTTGAATATTAAAAATGAATGAAATAAGTTTTTAAAGTGTTTCTAAAGCCTCAAGATTTTAACCTTTATGCATTAAGGCAAAAAACCTTCTGTGCTGGAGGAGCCCATCAGCCCCCCCCCCTTTTACTTACCTGAGCCCCATCCAATACAGTGATGTGCACAAGAGCAGCGACTCATGCCACTGTCTCCCTCCTCATTGGGCAGATTGATAGCAGCAGCCATGCGCTCCCTCTGCCATCAATCAAATGCTGTGATGAGGGAGTGGGGGGTGGATCCAAGTCGCCCGGTGTTCTGTGTCAATAGACGTAGACTTGGCGGCTCATGAGCGAGCACGCACAGGTGCTCCCAGATAAAGTGGATATGGTATATGGAAGAATGGAAGAATTCTCCCGCTGTTGTATTGCATTCTTCACTGTCAGAATACACTGATCGGTGCTGAAGCCGATTGACTGCAGGGATGATTGAACAAAAATTTAAAAAAAAGCCTGTTCAAGAGATGTCGACCACTAGATCAACTTCTTACAAACAGGAATGGTCATAGAGGAATCAAAATTAGGTTCAGCAGGGACCCAACAAATTTTGATGGCAAAGTCAGTTAGCCAATGAGGAGAGAGAGGGAGCGGGGCCCAAGGCAGCTCTGTGTCTGAATGGACACAGGGAGCTGTGACCTGGCTTGGGTGCCCCAATAGCAAGCTGCTTGCTGTTGGGGCACTTGACAGGAGGGAAGGGCTAGGAGCACCGAAGAGGGACCCGAGAAGAGGAAGATCTGGGCTGCTCTGTGCAAAACCAACTGCAAAGGGGAGATAAGTATAACATGTTTGTTTTTTTTTTTTGTTTTTTTTTTCTTTTTAAATGAGACTTTACAATCATTTTAACTTTGGCAATCTTAGCTATTAACTTTAGCTATTGAGCTCAGTATAAACATGCTTTTTAGAATGTAGTGCCTAAGAAAAAAGAGAAAAACATTTTAAATGACAAACAGCAATCTATTAGGCCCCATTCACACCTGAGTGAGTTCCTGCTTGAAGCTTGTAGCTCTAAAACACTCAACAAGCCAAACCTCATTCATTTCAATTTGGCCCTTGTTCACATCTAAACGCTCTGTCGCCTGAAGCAAAACGCAAAAAATGCTCATAAAAGTACATGAGCTTCTTTTTGGCACATTGGAGGCAGATTTAGCCCCATAGACTTCAAAGGGAACGCTGAAAATGTGCAACATGAGTATTTTACGAGCGTTTTGTCGAACATTTTATACTCAAACAGTAGCTCTCCACCCCTAATCTCCGCCACCTCTCTTCCCCTTAGAGCTTTCTATTGGCTAAACAAAAATGCCTGAAGCTGAAAAAAGCTTGTACTACACTTCGTAAATTGCGCAAAAACACTCAAATAACAAAACACCTGAAATTTGCTCTGCTCTGGTGTGAATGCAGCCTTAGTTTTTGCTACCTGCAGCCTAAAAATAAACCCCCATGTAAAATAAACCCCTCTTTTGTAAAATGTGTTTTCTATAAAAGCCAGCTACAAACTACCAGCAATGATTTATTGTTCTCGTGTGTTGTCGTGTGATTAGTGAGGTGCCACAACAATCCCATTCTTTAGCTTGAAGGCATGCAGGTAATGATCATATGAACATATTGCCATAGAACCTTACAGAAGGATGACATAAGAAACCAAACTCTGTAGATATCTAATCTATATTATTAGCAACAACAACAATTCACTTCCATTTCTAATGCTGTTACAGGTGTATAAAGGATGACACAGTGGTGGTTTATCCCAGCTCAAATACAAATTACAGGTTTGCAATGGAGGCCTTTGCATTCATTGGAAATTACCAAGAGGTAAGCATTAAAGACCGTTAAATACCCAATTCTAAGCAGCGCTAAAATTGAAGTAAAATGATGCTGTATCATAATACACATACATATACTGAACACAGTGTATATACACTATATTACCAAAATTATTAGGACGCCTACCTTTACACGTACATGAACTTTAATGGCATACCAGTCTTACTCCGTAGGGTTCAATATGGAGTGGGTCCACCCTTTGCAGCTATAACAGTTTCAACTCCTCTGGCAAGGCTGTACACAAGGTTTAGGAGTGTGTCTATGGGAATGTTTGATCATTCTCCCAGAAGAGCATTTGTGAGGCCAGGCACTGATTTTGGACAAGAAGCCCTGGCTTGCAGTCTCCACTCTAATTCATCCCTAAGGTGTTCGATCGGTTGAGGTGAGTCAAGTTCCTCCACCCCAAACTCGCTCATTAATTTCTTTATGGACCTTGCTTTGGGCACTGGTGCCCAGTCATGTTGGAACAGGAAGGGGCCATCCCCAAACTGTTCCCACAAAGTTGGGAGAATGAAATAGTCCAAAATGTCTTGGTATGCTGATACCTTAAGTGTTCCCTTCACTGGAACTAAGGGGCTAAGCCCAACCCCTAGAAAAAGACCCCACACCATAATCCCCTCTCCACCAAGTGATTTGGACCAGTGCACAAAGCCAGGTCCATAAAGACACGGATGAGCGAGTTTGGGGTGGAGGAACATGACTGGCTTGCACAGAGTCTTGACCTCAACCCGACAGAACACGTTTGTGATGAATTAGAGCAGAAACTGCGAGCCAGGCCTTCTCATCCAACATAAGTGCCTGATCTCACAATTGCGCTTTAAGAACAATGGTCAAACATTCCCATAGACACACTCCTAAACCTTGTTGACAGCCTTCCGACAGGAGTTGAAGTTGTTATAGCTGCAAAAGCTGGGCCAACTCAGTTATGAACCATACGGACTAAGACTGCAATGCCATTAAAGGTCATGTGGGTTTAACGGCAGGTGTATGTATGTGTCCGCATATATATACTTTTATATGTATATGTATGTATATATATATATATATATATATATATATATATACATACACATACATACACATACATACACAGACACACTATATTTATATTATTATTCTATAAAATTGATATAATTATTTTATCTTTCGTCATCAAAAAAGAAGAAAAGTTGGTTTATTTAACAAAGTAATGCAACAACTATGTGCAAAGTGCAATAGTTCATGACAACGAATCAAAATTTAGACATTGTAGGCAATGCCTAGGCAATTTAGGCAATTTAGAGCATTGTACTTTCATTTCACTTTCCATAATCTAATGATATAAGGGCCATTTTGTAAAATGCAGTATACCGTATCTTTATCCACAATATTTGGTTTTGGGCAGAGTGGGGAAGAGTTTGGATCTCTTTCGGGGAAGATTCGCCCTCCCTACTCTTCCTGGTAACAGGGCGTAAAGTTATGGGAAATATAAAATGTATAGTTGTCAATGGAAGAGGAATAGGGGGGAAATCCTCCAATGGGAACACAGTTCCAGGGACAGCTATCTCACTTTTGAGAGATTTTCTGACCCACTTAGGAGGATTCATGGGGTCACATCAGCTTGTAATGTGGTACATGATTTATTAGGATTACGAAACACTTAATTTAGGTGACCCTATCACATACCCCATAAATATCAATATAAATATCACATAAGTTTAAAAAGTAGCGATAACTGTAAAAGTTTGCAAAATAGTTCTGTAGATATTTACCTTTCCTGCACCACTGAACTGCGCTCCGATACTGAGAAATCTTTATGTGAAGTCTGCAGGAAAACCAATACTTATGGGAGTGTTGCTTTCGAGACCGCTTACTAATTTCTCCTGCCAACCTCCATCAATTACAGAGTACAACAGTGATAAGAGGTAAAGACGGAGGAGCCGGTGAGAGTTACAGGGGACCCAGAAGATCGACACTCCCAGAAGTGTTGATTTTCATATGGACATCACAGGAAGATTTCTGAGGATTGGAGCCACCTTGGCAGGCTTCTTTTACATGTATGGCTGTATTCTGAATTTTAGTATAGCAGTACAGTTTTTATTATGGAAAAAAGGGAAAACATAGACATTTGTCTGTTTTTGTTGGCAATGGCATACATATAAGGATCTTTGTCATGGAGCTCATGTGTCAATGGCGTCAATATGATTTTAGTTTGAGATGCCAGGAAGAAATGTTTGACAGGCACTGGGATTCCTATGTTAATTCAAAAGATCAAATGTAGTAGGTATCCAAAAAAGCTTGGTGAGGCAGCAACCGAAACAAATACCCCCCCCCCCCAATCTCCACCCTCAATGGGTGTAAGAGAAAGACTCCAAAGATAAACACACAAAAAAGGACACCAGACTATAAGGTGAAAAAAACATATGGACACAAGATAGGTTTTGCATTTTATGCCTGTTTTGTAGTCCTGATGAAGGATACGTTTTGTTGCCCCCGATACATGTTGGATGATTTTCTATGGTGGAATTACTGTATAATTTATTAAAATTACTTTAGACCCTTTCACCTTTTGGTCTGATGACCTTTTGTGTGTGCCTATATTTGCAAACAGTTTCAGATGCTTCTGGGACCATTTAGAGTTCTAACTTAAGCTTGGTGACACAGGCCCTAAAAGTAATCAGACTGATGTAAATAATCTTATTCGTTTTTGTTAATCTTTTCAAAATTCTTGTCTCAATGTATAGTTTCCAATTATGACACATCCTTATGTACATAGATAGGCAGTCATACTTACGTACTTATCTACTCCGGTTCTCCTTGCTGCTTTGCTACAGCTGGCCATACATGGATCGGAATTTGACCGATTCAGCAGGAATTAGTCAAATTTCGTTCCATGTGTATCCACTGCAGTTGAACGAAAGTTGATCTACTGATTGACCTCTGTTAAAAAAAAAAAAAAAGCCATTCAATCTGTGGCTGCAACCAATGGCTGCGTGTTGATCTGTGTATTCTGACAATAAAGGAGTCTCCTCGCTGTCAGAAAAACAATAGCGCAGAGGGGAGGATTCCCCCATCCACCTCCAATGTGTGGAAGGGAGAACTGGAACAATTTTTTTCGTTCAGCCCCCTGACTGAATGAAAAAAATGGAACAGTCTATGGTCAGCTTAAGACTGGGTGACTGTTGTTAAAGTGGTTGTAAACCCTTATATATAATCAGTGATGTGACTAGCCTCAGGTGATACATGGAGATGAATCATATCTTCCAACATAAGTTGTACCTTTTTATTTGCAATATTATCTTCTCTACCGCCATTCAAAGTCCAGAATTTATACAGTTTGTCTGAGCTGTGAGAAAAAAGGGGGTGGAGATCTGAAGTTACAATCTGCAGAGCTCAGGGAGGAGAGCTCTGAAAGCTGATTGGAGGAAAGGGACACAGCACACAAGAACAGAGCTGAGGCTGTCAATCATCTGGAGCTCCCCTCCTGTCACCTTTTTTCTCTTGGTGTCAGGAAAACTTTTCAGAAGTGATTAATTCTAATAGCAGAGGAACAAAGCAGCAGACAGAAATGACACCCAGTGCACTTAATTGAGACAAGTACACACTATAGAGGGATATGCTTTGTTTATATTTCATGTCTGAGGTTTACAACCACTTTAAATTTCATACTGATTTGGAACAATTAGATTGGAGTGTGTGGTCAGCTGTTGTCTGGGGGCATATGCTGATGTTACACACCTAATTCTGACAAAACTGGCAAGACTGAACAAAGCTTAAATTATATCTACAGCTACTGTTACTTATACTGTCCTGTGTATCTTCCAGGTTTACATAAGCTGCATAGTTATCATCTGTAAGACGGGAGCTCCAAGTACACGATGCACCAAAGGCTGTATCAGAAAATCAATGGAAGCCTCCAGCAAACACAGAGACAGAAGATCTTTAGTATCAGAGTCTCAGCAGCACTTTATCTCTCAGGGCCCTGTGAGCATGAAAAGAGGGACTTCTGCCAACAAAGGTGGGGACAAGCTCAAGTATTAAGATACAGTACTATGCAAAAGTCTTAGACCCCATTCACACTAGCGCGACTTGTCAGGCGACTTGGTCGCCTGACAAGTCGCGGTGGGTCGCTCGCCATTGAATAGTACAGGACCCGTTCTAATAGGATCGACACAAGTCGCTCCGACTTAGAAAAAGGGTCCTGTACTACTTTGGGGCGACCTGGAGGCGACTTGCATTGACTTCAATGATATGAAGTCCAGCAAGTCACACCGCCCCTGTCTGAACGGGGTCTTAAGCAGGTGTAAAAAATTATGCGATAAATAAAGAAAATAAATATTTTATTGTATATTTTCATGTGACAACACTGCCACTGTCGTCTGCCACCAGATGCAGTGTGTCACTTGCCACCTGTCTCCTGCAACCAGATGCAGCGTGTCACTTGCCATTGTCGCCTGTCACCAGATGCAGTGTTTCACCTGCCACCAGATGCAGTGTGTCACTCGCCACGTTGCCTGCCGCCAGATGCAGCTTGTCACTTGCCATCGTCACCTGCCAACAGATGCAGCTTGTCAATTGCCACTGTCGCCTGCCACCAGATTCAGCTTGTCACTTGCTACTGTCGCGTGCCACCAGATGCAGCATGTGACTCGCCACTATCATCTGCCACCAGATGCAGCATGTCACTTGCCACCACCACCTGCCACCAGATGCAGCATGTCACTTGCCACCTGTCGCCTGCCACCAGATGCAGCGTGTTACTTGCTACCATCATCTGTCACCAGATGCAGCGTGTTACTCGCCACATTGCCTGCCACCAGATGCAGCTTGTCACTTGCCACCCTCATCTGCCACCAGATGCAGCTTGTCACTTGCTACTGTTGCCTGCCACCAGATGCAGCTTGTCACTTGCTCGCTTGCCACCAGATGCAGCTTCTCACTTGCTACCGTCGCTTGCCACCAGATGCAGCGTGTCACTTGCTAATGTTACCTTCCACCAGATGCAGCTTGTCACTTGCTACCATCGCCTGCCACCAGATGCAGCTTGTCACTTGCTACTGTCACCTGACACCAGATACAGCGTGTCACTTGCTAATGTCGCCTGCCATCAGATGCAGCTTGTCACTTGCCACTGTTGCCTGCCACCAGATGCAGCTTGCGACTTGCCACCGTCACTTGCCACCAGATGCAGCATGTCACTTGCCACTGTCGCCTGCCACAAGATACAGTGTGTCACTTGCCACCTGTCGCCTGCCACCAGATGCAGCGTGTCACTTGCCACCATCAACTGTAACTGGGGGAAGCATGTCACTTGCCACCTGCCACCAGATGCCACGTGTCACTCACCACGTTGCCTGCCACCAGATGCAGCTTGTCACTTGCCACCATCACCTGCCACAAGAAGCAGCTTGTCTCTTGCCACTGTCACCTGTCACCAGATGCAGCTTTTCACTTGCCACCGTTGCCTTCCACCAATGTAGCTTGTCAGTTGCCACTGTCGCCTGCCACCAGATTCAGCTTTTCACTTGCCACTTTCGTCTGCCACCAGATGCAGCGTGTCACTTGCCACCTGTCACCAGACGCAGCATGTCACTCGCCACATTGCCTGCCACCAGATGCAGCTTGTCACTTGCCACTGTCACCTGCCACCAGATTCAGCTTGTCACTTGCCATGTCGCCTGCCCCCAGATGCAGCTTGCCACTTGCCACTGTTGCCTGCCACCAGATTCAGCTTGCCACTTGCCACGGTCGCCTGCCAGCAGATGCAGTGTGTCAGTTGCCACAAGTCACATGCCACCAGATGCAGCGTGTTACTTGCCACTTTCGCCTGCCACCAGATGCAGCCTGTCACTTGCCATTGTCGCTTGCCACCAGTTGCAGCGTGTCACTTGCCAACCGTTGCCTATCACCAGATGCAGCTTCCCACTATCCTGCCACCAGATGTAGAATGTCCCTGTAGCCTGCAACCAAAAATACGAATTTAAGGCCAATTTTTAAGGGTTTTTTTTCTGTAGTGGAAGAATTTGTCTTACTCACTCACACCCTCTTCTTGCAGCCTCGCAGCCTCTCCCCAGCATTACGTCATCCAACAGAGCGGGGAAGCCAGCACATGCACAGTTGCTACTGTGTTCCGTCCTATCCTAGAGTGAGAGGGCAGAACAGCAGTGATCTGGGGCGGGCAGTGAGAGAAGATGTCATCTCTCTGCTCACCTGCTGCACCTCGATCAGTGCAGCCTTCATGGCCTAGCTGCAAGTAAAGCACGGACCAGCACCAGTCCCCGACCCAGGGGTTGAGAACCCCTGCCCTTTGGGATATTGTGCATGTAGTACTCTGTCCCATGTTTCTTAGTGCTTTCTAACCCTAACTATTAGATCTGACCTGCCAACCTCCCCTCCTGTCACATCTGATCCGTCATCAGCTACGAAGGAGATGGCTAATTCATAGCTACAGCGTGTTCTGGCTTTGAACAATTTGCCGAGACCAGCAACAGCAAGAGCAGTGCAGAAGCTGACATTTCCCACTTCCCTCTGCATTCCTCTTGCTGTTGCTTAACTCAGGAAAGTGCTTATAGCAGGAGCAAGATGTAACTCGTATGAGTCAACTGTCTCCTTCATAGCTGTTATCAGATTGGCCGGGGCAGGTCATACATCATAGCTAGGGTTAGACAGTACTTAGAAAAGTCCCATAGCTGACAGAACTGTAAAATACAAATTATAATGATAGATCTCCTTTGACCCTTTCCTACTCAATCCAACACTATAAAAAATGTTTTTCACTATGCAAACACTTTACACAGTTGCTGTTAAATTCTGCACAAAGTGCTGCAATTCATGGCCCAATCAGCTTTAGGTTCTCATGTTCTAATTTACTGGAACATTTCAAAGCACACATGTGATTGATATATAATACAATACCTCTCCAGAACCAACAAGTGGGCAATGATGGTCTTTCAATGACCGGTTTGATAATCAAGGCATTTGAGAAGTGTGCAAAATGCAATACACTATGGTTTATTACATTTACATTTGGTATTTTTTTTATGGTTTAAAATCGGAGTTCATTTTACAAAGAAGGGTGATCTTTAGCTGTCCCATGTGGAAAACTGCAATTCACTTATTTCATGACTAAAGTGGGGTAAACACTATAAGAAAATCGGCAAACGATCGTTTGATTTTCCTTGTTGTTTTACAGCCAATCAAAAGTGACGAAAGAAAATTCGTACGAAAATTCTCATACAACAGAGGCTTTTTTTTTTGTTCTTTATTGTTTCTGATCATGCACAGTCTTTTGTTTCTGTTTTTTCTCGTACAAAAATGGTACACATTAAGCAAAAATCGCTTGTTCTGTTCCCGTACAAGAAACATTTTGGAGCTTGTCCCTTCGGAAATTTTCATTCAGGTCGGAGTCAGCTGTAGAAAGTTGTGTACACACTATCAGAAAATCGTGCAAAAGTTCCTTGAACAAAAATTCAGTTTTTCTGATAGTGTATATGAGCCTTAAAGCGGAGTTCCAGCCTAACCGCACACTCACCTGTCCCACGGCCCAGCGATGCGCCGTCTTCTCCCTCTCTGCTCTGCGGCGCCAGCATCACTGATGTGGGCATCTGGCTGTGACAGTTTGCGGCTTCACAGCCGGGTACGAACTGCGCATGCGCCAGTTGCACTATGTGTCGTGATTGGCCGGCAATCTTCTGGGACCTCTGACATGTCCCAGAAGATTGCAGGGAGGGAGGGAGAGAGGAGAACTTCCGCTCAGGGCGCCGCGGTGCTCCGAGCGGAAGTGGAAGCGGGTACCTGTCAAAACTAGGTACCCGCTCCCCCCCAAAAAAAATGACATGCCGAATGTGGCTTGTCAGGGGGTTAGGACTATTTAAAGCGGAAGTTCCACTTTTGGGTGGAACTCCGCTTTAAATATGACTTATGTTTATGAATATGTTTCTTTCTCGCTATAATTTGTAATTCACTTTTTGTCTTTCAGCAGGTGTGGTGAAGATGTCAGCGGTAAATGGGACCACGCTGGTGATTGCGCTATCAGTAATGGCCACTGTAGCGGTGATCTCATTAATAATAAATATCTACATGAAGAGATCCAGTTCTGCAGAATACCAGAGGCTAAATACACAAGATTACTGATCCCTTAAAAAGCAAAAGGACCCTTGCTAAAATGTTGTTGAATATTTTGATAATTGATTTGATATGAAAATCAATAATAAACTAGCATGTGATTGAGCTTAGATTGCTTATTTAGAGTATGCTAAACTGGTTCAAATGTTATCTACCTGTGAATTAACATTATGCCTGCCACAACATTCCACACCACCCACCGCTATGGGCAGTCCCAAATAATTACCATATGAAAGTATTGTATACTGTTTGGCTTGTTCAAACCAACACTGTTCCAAAATATTACTTCTCTCTCCTACTAGACCTTTTGGGTTGAGGGATGAAAATAATGATGTGAACGTGAAAGTCATTAGATCCTGGGGTAGAGTTGACCATATCTGATGACTTTCCTTTTGCATTGGGAATCATTGATGTCCACCCTAGGCATAGGCGTGTGCAAAGGGTGTGCTGGGTGTGCCTGGGCGGTGCTGATTCCCCCTGCTTCCTGGCATTCCCTGTCTCTCCCCTGCAGTGCTGCCAGCTTCCCTCCTCTCCTCTCCCACTGGCTGCTGCGGGGATGTTTCAGGATGGATGAAGGAATAAACACAGTGAGTGATCTGTACCGATTGCTTCTGTGTTCATCCTTAAATGAAGCATATGTTTACTATGCTTCAGCTTGTGAATGAACAGGAAACCCCTCAGCAAAGAGCACTTCCCATTCGTTCACTTTCCAGTGCAGTTGAGGCTGCAGAGAAAGGGATTGGGGAAGCTCTGTTCTCAGTCTCTTTCTCTCTGTTTAGACCAGGGGTCTTCAAACTATGGCCCTCCAGTTGTTCAAGAACTACAATTCCCATCATGCCTGGTCATGTCTGTCAATGTTAGAGTTCTACAATGCCTCATGGGATGTGTAGTTCCACAACAGCTGGAGGGCCGTAGTTTGAGGATCCCTGGTTTAGACCCTCCAGTGGGGCTCCTAAAAAATTATAAAAAAAATAAAAATAATAATAATAATAGTGTAAAAAATAATAAAAAATAAAATTGTAAAAAAAATAATAAAAATAAAAAATACTGACACCTTCCACTACCCTACTGACACCAATCTCTGCTCTAGTGACACCGTCCATTGCTCTGCTGATATACACACACATGTGTTTGTGCTCTGGGGTGCACACCCTAATGCGATAGGCTGCGTACGCCAAAGACCCTAGGAGACCTAGTAGGAGAGATAAGTAATGTTTTGCTGAGATGGAAAAGGCATTGGAAGAACAGTGCTAAACCTGTAACCTACCCCAGGTAAATAAACTGTACCAAATAAACTGTTCTGTTGACCATATCTGATGGCTTTAACATTGGGATCATTAAAGCGGAGTTCCAGTCATTTTTATGTTTTATTAAAAGTCTTTTAATAAACACTGACTTCAGGGATGCGGCCGCCTGAACCCTCGTTTCTCTCCCTCAATCTCCCGCCTTTCCCACCTATCAGTGCCCATTATTGCCGCATATCAGTGCTGCCTGTAAATGCCCATCATTGCTGCCTATCAGTGCATCAGTGCCCATCATTGCCACCTATCAGTGCCCACCATTGCAGCATATTACTGCTGCCTATCAGTGTCTATCATTGCCACCTATTAGTGCCCATCATTGCTGCATATCAGTGCTGCCTGTCAGTGCCCATCATTGTCGTCTATCAGTGCCCATTATTGCCACCTATCAGTGCTAATCATTGCCGCATATCAGTGCTGCCTGTAAATGCCCATCATTGCTGCCTATCAGTGCCCATCATTGCCACCTATCAGTGCCCATGAGCGCAGCCTATCAGTGCCCATCATTGCAGCATATTACTGCTGCCTATCAGTGTCCATCATTGCCACCTATTAGTGCCCATCATTGCTGCATATCAGTGCTGCCTGTCAGTGCCCATCATTGTCGTCTATCAGTGCCCATTATTGCCACCTATCAGTGCCCATCATTTCTTAGTATCAGTGCCATGTATCAGTGGCCATAATTGCCGCATATCAGTACTCATCAATGCAGCCTCATGAGCGCACATCAGTGAAGGAGAAAACATACTTATAACAGAAACAAAAAACCCGGTGGCAAATAAATACCACCAAAAGGAAGCTTTATTTGTGTGAAAAAATATGGGTACGTGTTGTTACCATGCAATCTGAATTTTTAATTTATATTGTTATTGTTGAACCAAATTCTTTGGTAAGAATAAAATACAAAATATGCATCCAAAAGTTTTTCTCTATCTTATCTTCTTAACATTTGGTAGTCATATCCCCAAAAATTCTAAGTAGTATCTTTTTTTTTATCTCATGAATGAAATGTGAAAAATAACGTATATATCATACAATCATTCCATAAACACATACCACATATACTGCATATATAATTTGAGGAAAATATGCTTATAAAATAGTTTACCATTTGCCAATAAAAAAAAAAATATGTCCCGGATTTCATTTTAAAAATCTGGTCACATTAATCTTCTGGGACCTGTGACCCAGAAGATTGCAAGGAGGGAGGGAAAGGGGAGAACTTCTGCTCCGGTCGCCTAGGCGACCTGAGCGAAAGTGGGGGCAAGTACCTGTCAAAACTAGGTACCTGCCCCCCCAACCAAACAAATGACATACCAAACGTGGAAAAGGAGGGGGAAGGAATGTTTAAAGCCGAACTTCCCATTTTGGGTAGAGCTCCGCTTTAATTTCCAACCCCCTTACCGAGAAGGCCTTGTAGGAGAAATAGGTAATATTTTGCTCAGTTGGGGGAGGCATTGGTGGAACAGTGCTAAATCTGTGGGGAGTCTGTCTATGGTAAGCTAATCAAGTTGGGTACACTGGGAAGCATGTGACCTAAGAATCTAAGAGTGAGCTATCCAGAAAGGTGCTTTAAGGGTGCCAGTGAGGGTCAGGTAGAAAATATTTGAAGGGCCCTGCACATCCATACTATAGTGACAACCAAAGAAACCAGTTTCTCTCTGTATAGCTGAACCCATGGCCACAGGTGACATAAAAAAACAGTATGATCTATGCATAGAAACAATTATAAAGCAGATTTATAATTTACATAATATGAATTTATAACATAAATATTGACCACCCAAAATGAATTATATCTAAGCCCAAAACACCTTAGACCTTGAGAGTGGGGAATGAGAGGTGAGAAAGGAAAGAAAAAATTTGCCCCCTTCCAAGTTTTTGAGGTGGTTTTTTCAGATCATCAAACAAATTTTAATATTATTCAAAGATAACCCAAGTAAACACAAAATGCAATTTTTAAATGATGATTTAATTTATTAAGAGAAACAAATTGACTTGGTTTATTTCCCTACTCATACAAAGACCTGACCTTGGCACATTGGGCTCTAGGCAAGACACAAGGTCATTAAGGCGTTCACGGAGAGGTAGTAACTCTGTGAGGGTCATAGGATCAAGTGATTTTTTTATGAGTTTGTTTAAGGGTGTATATCTGAGCAATGCATTTTTCCATTGCTTTTGTCTGACGCCCTTTAAGATGGGAGCCCTGTGAAATCCAAATTTCCCTGACAAAGCACTTATGTACCAAGCAGAGAGTGGATGGAATAATGAATATCCATCTGAATGGTTATCTGGAAGAATGACAAGATTTCTGATGCTCCCTTATTTCTAACTGCAACATTTTGTAGCAAAGAGTCGTTAAGTTTCCATTGCCAGGTTTTGTAAATGTCAGCCGAAAGGTTAATCTGTAGGATTACTGGAGCGTGGTCAGAAAGAGTATATGTATCAACAAGGAGCATGCCCTTGGGAGGTCCGATTGTCTGAGAAAAAAAGTAGTCAATCCTTGAATAGGATTGGTACGTGGCCCAGTAAAACACACTGCACTATATAATCTCTACCTTTGTTGTGAAAAAAAGCACCAAACATCCCCAACTGATCCGATGAGAACAGTTTTTTGTACCATGAAGAAACAGTGAAGAACCATTTGTGACCTATGAAGCGATATGTGAGACATCTAGGAGTGGATCCAATGCTATGTTTAGATTGCCTTATAAATTAAATGCCCCTTCTAAAAAACTGGAGAAGTCTTCCAGAAAGTATTTCCATGAAAGCCATTTGGTTGGTATTTGGAGAGTATACATTGGTCAGAGTAATCAAGGAACCCTCTAGTGTTCCTTTCAGTAACAATAACAATAAGCGTCTTTTTTTGTCAGAGAACATATCTTTATACAACCAATTAGCCTGTCGGGAAATAAGGGTACTTACACCTTTGGATTTTGCATAAAGAGATGTACTATGGTAAGTGAAGTGGGAAACATCAAAGGGCACCAAGACGTAACATAGAAATCGGGAACACTTATAAACAAACAAGCAGGAAGCAATGAAAAGAGTATGGGGACAGGTTAATTCCCACAGGATCTAGGCATAATCTAGAGAACAATGAACGTTTAATCAAAGGAATCAGAAGTCATAAATACACCAGATAACCCAAGAAATAAGGCATGGAAAGGGCATCATATAAAAAAAACTGTAAACTGATGGCGGGACTTCTAGAATAGATTCCTAATTTAAAATCCTGTGCAGTAGAACACATGTACATTAACGGAGCCCTGCACTCATGGCAGTGAAACCTTGGATTAAATGACGGCGGTGCGGGAGCTCAAAGCATTTATGCCTCATTGGTGGCAGGATCAAAGACACAATCTCTCCTTACTGACCGAGATCATGTTCTCCTTCCACATTGTGGCTGTGGATTGGTATAAAGTGTGTTACTTTTGGAGACCGGTGCATAAGTATTTAGTAGTAATGTTCACTTTTAGCCTCCAAGTGCTAACACATGGAGCACAACTTGAAGTAGACTGTTGGGTCACCTCGCCCATTGCCCTTATGTTTAGCTGCTTTATTTTCTGTTGAACATCCCTGCCCCTGCTGCTGCCAAATGCCACTGTCACTAAGGAAGGCAGTCTCCCTCCCAGCTAAGGAAATTCACCCTCTATATTCGTCCTGGTGAGCACTTTCACTGGAATTGCAAATAAAGGAATATAAAAAGAGTGTTGCCACCAGATAAGGGTTAAAAATTAAAATCTTCTAATGGGAACTAAGAAGAGATTTTCCTCTCTTTATAAAGATTTCCATTCACTTCCTGTGTATTCAGGACAGAAAGATAAAAATCTCCCCATTGCAGATAACAAAAAAAGTAAATGTTCCTGATTCCATCCAAAATGGGGAGGAAAAGTTTGATATGAAATACTTTTTTCCTGTTGGTTATGGATTGTAGAGTCACACACCTCTCTGAAATTTTCTTACCTGCCTTCCTATGTCTCAGATCAACCTCTGAATGTGTGAAAGAACCTCTCCAGTCTGTATGCCAGCACTATAGCCACCAGCATAGTATATCAGGCTATCTGCAAAATATCCCTCACACTCTTCTTAATTTGCTGGGAGTTGCTTATCCTTCAGCACCTCCTGTTTGGAATGGGAGATGTGGTAAGTGCTCCGTGGCATGTGTAAAAATATGGAGCACAATGGTCTGCAATTAAACTGGTACTTTGTCTTCAGTTGTTTGCTGGCCCAAGTCACCTGTTGTAGACCCATCAAGAGCTGATTAGAGTTGAGCGGACACCTGGATGTCCGGGTTCGGCGGGTTCGGCCGAACTTGAAAAAAAAGTCCGGGTCCGTGTCCCGGACTTTTTTCGAACTTTACCCGGACACCGAACCCCAAGTCAATGGGGACCCGAACTTTCAGGCACTAAAATGGCTCTAAAAAAACAATGGAAAGGGCTAGAGTGCTGCAAATGGCAGCAAAATGTAGTTAAGAGCATGGCAAAAAAATTCCCCTTTAAATTTGTAATTTTTAAATAGCAGATTAGAACAGCAATCTGTAGTAAAATATAGCTGAACGCTGCACACAACAGACTGATAAAAATATATTTGTTTCTCCCTCCTCCTCCTCCTCCTCCTCAGTGGGCTCAAGTGAGGGCAAAAAGATTGTTCACTGCACCACCCCCCACACAGCAAAATCGATGTAGATCGCTAACGGACGATTGTTCTGTCCTGTGTCTCCTAATCTCTCCCTGCCTAATCTCTCCAGCCTGTCCCTAAAATGCTCAAATATCTTTCCCTGCCTACACTCCGACCTGTCCCTGCATTCTTTTCAGCACAATGTTGTTTTTCCCTGTCTGTCTCTAATCAGCAGCAGCCAGCACCATTATGATGTGTGCTCTCTCCCTACACTGCAGCAGACTGACGCACCGCGCTGTGTCTCTCGAGCTTATAAAGACCTGGGTCACATGCTTCAGCTGGCCAATCACAGCTCCTAATACATTAGTAGGCATGGCTGTGATGGCGCACACCAGTTAAACGCTTGTTGATTGGCTGTTGAAAGCCCGCCATTAAAAGTGCGCCATTACATACAAAACAGGAAATAAAATTACCGAACACGGATTTTAAACCCGAACATACAGTAAAGTTTTCGGGTCCGTGTCCGGGTAGCAAAAATCCAATTATCCGGTACGGACCCGAATAATACAGTCCGTGTTCGCTCAACACTAGAGCTGATACCTCGCACCTCTCATATGCTCCTACTATGTCACTCGATGGAGAAGGCAATGTCTGGCTTCTGTTATTCCTGTGAACACCCTGTGAGTCTCTATTCTTATCATTTTCTGTGATGCAGATCTTCATGCTACATAAAGATCTGCTAAACTTAAGCAAACCACAAGCAGTTTCCAAACTTAACAGTACAGCTTTGAAATTAACCTGGTGTGTTCAGTTGATTTTTTTTTTTTTTCATAATTTCTTAAGTTGATTTATTTTGATTTTCTCTATGTAGAAAGGTTTCCAGGCCTGTGGCCTGATGTCGGTCTGCCATCGTTACCGGTTACCTCTCCACAGGGCTTTTTTTCTCATAAAATAGGTGTAGGAACTCAACAATGACCCCACAAATTATGCCTCCCCCCCACCCCCTCCAAACCGCACCAAATAGTGGGTGTGGTCCATTTTACTAACAGTGGGAGGGTTTTAAAGGGGCATTAAATACCAGGAGTGCATTGTGTGAAGAGTTTGGGGTTGTGCTAAGTGTAGAGTTTGCGGGGATGCGCCACAAACAGAATATAGAGTTAAGCCTTCTTCCACAGCTGCTTACCTCTACATCCCCCATCCACATCTCACTTTCACCCCTCTTTAGCTTTAACCTCTGCATGCAAATCCCCCCTCCCCACTGCCCCCCCCCCCCCAAAAGCACCACCATCTTCCACATGTGTTGTTGTATTAAGCTGAAGAACCGATCCAGTTCCAGTACCTCCCCGTGCACTATAGGTGGCTTGGCTCTCATTTGCAGGAAGATCATCCAGTAAGGGTGTCGGCATATGCAATGCACCCTGGGCACCTGCATCTCCCTTGTCCCAATTCTGCACTCAGTGGGAGCCACTGGGAGACAAGCTGACACTGGTAGATACAGAAGCCGGATGTCTGTGTTTGTTTTCGTGTGATAGTGGTGAGCAGGGAGCCGAGGGCCTGAGCCAGAGGTGGAGGAACTGAGTTCCACCAAGTTCCAGCTGAGAAAAAGCCTTGCCTCTCCAGCCCATGTGAGCTGCGGCCCTGAGTGTGAGAACTGAGACATGGACAACTCCGGCATCTTTGTTTGGTTGTTTTATTGTAGTTTAGGGGATGGGAGAAGGGAATGAGTGGGATACTCCTTTGGCTCGACTATATACAATTCTAGGACTGTTGTAGAAAAATGCCCTTTAGCGCTGTCTTGACGCTAGCCAACGCTGACTGACACTTGAAACCACTGTAACTCTGAAAGCTGTGCTGGAACTCCGACTTAAGTCCAGAAGATCCAGCACTGTAGCATAAGGGACTTCTGATACTGCTTGCACTCAAAAGTCACTGACTACCCCCGCCTGCCTTGCTCTATCTTGAGGTAACTTGTTGTGAAATCCAGTATGGCTGCAACCCTCAATTGATGCACTCACACTGTGCATTAACTCTTCAGGGCCCAAACTACAGGCACCCCCTTTAGTGGTTCAGGGTCCTCAACCTAGGTACCCCCTCTATCACTTCAGGGTCCTCTGACTAGGTACCCCCTTTACCGCTAGCTGACACTTGGATCCTAGAACCTCCTCCGAAGTGGTCCCCACTGACGCTAGGCAGACCCCCAAGGGCAATCCTCAGTACTCACGACCTGTGTAGGCTTTCCTGGGACTAGACCCCTCTCGCTCTCCACTGGTTTTCAGCACACCGGATCCCCCTCAGCTCAACTCAGCACTCGCGGGATTCTCAGGCAGCACCCGAGACATCCACCTCCTCTGACAGGAGGAGAGACAGCCATCCTCTTCCTCCTGGGACTCTGCTTCCCGTCAAAGACAATAAGTCATGCTCTCCCTCAAACTTATACCCACTCCCAGAATTCATTGAGGCAGAATCTGCCTTCTGGGGTAGTTACAAGCCTGAACCCTGATTGGGTTTCCTCCACTGCCCTATGAGAAGCCTCTCACAGAGCCAGTGGGGAGACTCCCCCTTCAGCAGACACACCTGGAAACCATGACACCTTACTAAAAAGAAACCATGGCCCTGCTGTTAGGCAGGCAAAGCCCACTATACATTTACATCTACTTATTTTTTTTTTCTGTGTGGGGGGGGGGGGGATCTAACCTCCAGCATTTATCTATCGGTTTTGGAACGAAATGATTCACCAACATTGACTCCAGGAAGCAGATATAGTAAGTGTACCCATCACTAGTGCACTACTTTTACCCACAGCCATCGCCACAGCGCGGGGGGGGGGGGGGGTATTATAGTAATTTATCAGAAAAATCTGGGTTGGCCAATCACTTTTAAAATTTTGCCTGGTGCTATAAAATCGAATCACGTTCCTGATATATCCTCACATATCATGGATACTACAGCAGGGGTGAACTGTTCTAGCAAAATTCCCAGTTCCATTCATTCCTATGGCCACATGAGGATGACACTCACCATCATATTTGGCTATGGAGGTATTTGAAGCTAGAGGGTGATTTTATCAACCCAGAATAAAAATAATAATTTCAGGAACTGGCCTTTAAATTTCTATTAAACAATGTTTAGGCATATGGAATCTTTCACATTTAAACCTGGCACCATGTTCTCTGCCACTAACTCCCTGGGGCAGAGAAAGCTATACCCATGTTTTGCACACTTGGTGTTGACTGTGAAACCTCACACACATACAGTTCATAGATAAATATATTTTTACAGAAAACCAGTTTATATGCATAATGCACATGAGAGTTTGTGAAAATAATTTGGGAATTCAGAAGCTGGCACATGATGTATTATGGCACTGTCCTCTGAATTTCAGATTTCAATGTTTTTATACAAGGTTTGCATTAAATCCCCTAATGTTATGTGTGGTCACCATGGTGCAGTATTGTAAATAACATGCAACTTTTTTGATTATCATTATTCCATATGATCACATCCTGTTATATGTCACCAGCAGGAGGCACTGCAGGTTAAAAATAATCACCATGTTATGGTAATGCCCCAATTCCTTTTAGATCTTCTTGTTGTGTTGAGCGTCCTCAATAATTTGTTTTTAATTTGTGTAGTTGTAGGTTGTCAGAAATCTTTGACCATTCCAGTTCCGCGCAGACGCACACTCCGGCCACAGCTGATAACAGATATCATAACTTATCTTCCTCAGCATTTGTATCCTTACCTCTGCCAGCTTACGTCTGTCTACATAATGCGTATATAACCCCAACCAAAAGAATTGCATAATGTCATTTTAAATTTAAAGAATTCCAGGTTTCCTGTCATTTTAACCACTTTACCACCGGAGGATTTTGCTGTCTTCCATCCAGGCCACTTTTTGCGATTCAGCGCTGTGCGACTTTAACTGACAATTGCACGGTCGTGCGACGCTGTACCCAAACGAAATTTACGTCCTTTTTTTCCCACAAACAGAGCTTTCTTTTGGTGGTATTTGATCGCCTGTGCGATTTTTACTTTTTGCGCTATAAACAAAAAAAGAGCGTTTATTTTGAAAAAATAACAATATTTTTAACATTTTTTATATGAAATCCCCCCCCCCCAAAAAAATGTAAAAATCACATTTTTTTTAAATTTTTGGCCAATTTGTTTTCTGCTACCTATGTTTGGTAAAAAAAATCGCAATAAGCGTATTTTGATTGGTTTGCGCAAAAGTTATTGCGTTTACTAACTAAGGGAAAGATTTCTGTCATTTTTGGTGTTTTTTTTTTTTTAACGCGTAATGGCGGTGATCTGCGATTTTTTTTGCGGGACTGCGACATTGCGGCGGACAGATCGGACCCTTGACTGACATTTTTGACACTTTTGGGGGTACCAGTGACATTACTGCAGTAATCAGTGCTATATATATGCACTGTTACTGTAAAAATGACACTGGCAGTGAAGGGGTTAATTTTATTGGAGAGGGAGGGGTTAATGTATGCCTGGTGCTTACTGACGTGTGTGGGGGGAGGTGACTTTGTGAGACAGGGACAGATCGGATGTCCAGCTATGCTGAACATTCCGATCTGTCACTCCCTGTCACTATGGAGATCCGCCCGCTCTGTTTACACAGGCGGGCGGATCTCCTCACTCGATTCCCCTACGATCGCCACTGCTCCTCCCCTGGCCCGACTCCCGCTGTGAATGAAAACAGCGGGAGCGCGCCTCCGGCGGCGTGCGAGCGCCGCCTACAGGGGGAGGAGTCCAGCGACGTAGGTCTACGTCGCTGGACGGGATCGTGCCACTTTGCCGCAGTACGCTCAATGTGAGCGGTGGGCAAGTGGTTAAATACTTTGGGTCAGTTTGGTTAAAACAAATTCCTACCGAAGCACAATTATGGCTGCTGGGGATGCTGTAATTCACTGTAGTAGTATTTGCTAGATATGGTAAGAAATGTTGTCTTCCTGGAGGGGAAGAGCCAACTTCTTTGCTGCCAGAAATAGGGAGTTGCATGTAGGGCACCTCTGCCATTCAGGAACAGCCTGGTATTCATTTGAAAAAGTACAAGGCTGTTCATGAATGGTCAAGGTACCAAGCAATCAACTTTCTTTTTCCAAACAAACAAAGAGCTGCGGGGGCACACCCTGAACATGCATTTCTAAAGCTGGTGCAGCTATGAACCAAGCGACATGCAAAAGAAATGACTATCAAATATAAAGGCAAAAAATGGGGATTTGGTCCCACCATATGGCCATATCGTGCTCAAGCCCACCACTACGTCAAAGTACCCAACTTTCTTTTTAGAGCATGAGAGAGAGAGTCAGCCATACTTATCCAGGAAGACATTAGTACACTAGTATGTAACTAGTTCCCAGAAGTCGTACCATTTTGACATGGTAAGAGTTCATTTTAATCAAGCTGGCCCAAACAAAGTGTTTAGAGACGGAAACCAGGAGTTCTTTAACCACTTTCCGCCCGCCGCCCGACTATATACGGCAGCGGTCAGCCCCTGCCAGGCAAAGTGACGTACCGGTAGGTCACTAGCCTGGGAGCCAATATGGGGCAAGCGCGCGCCGCTGGAGACGCGCTCCCGCCCCCGCTCTTTCCCTAAGAAGCCCGCGCGTGTGACCGGCGGACCCGATGTTTGCCGGTCACTCGCGATCGTCGGGTGGAGAGGGAGAAAGGCAGGCGGCTAATGTAAACAAAGCCGCCTGTCATTCTTCCCTGTGTATGAATGGTGATCATACGGTTCTACTATGTAGGACCGCTGATCACTGTTCCTACACCTCAAGCCACAGCCAATCACAGTTAGAATCACGCCCCTAGGGACACACACAACCCCTCCCTCTCAAAAAAGTTAACCCCTTCACTGCCAGTGTAATTTTACAGTAACAGTGCATATGTATAGCACTGATTACTGCAGTAATGTCACTGGTACCCCCAAAAGTGTCAAAAATGTCAGTCAAGGGTCCGATCTGTCCGCAGTCGCAGTCCCACAAAAAAATCGCAGATCGCCACCATTACTCGTTAAAAAAAAACCAATAAAAATGACAACAATCTTTCCCTTAGTTAGTAAACGCAATAACTTTTGCGCAAACCAATCAAAATACGCTTTTTGAGATTTTTTTTACCAAACATATGTAGCAGAAAACAAATTGGCCTAAAATGTTAAAACATTTTGATTTTTACAATTTTTGGGGGGAATTTCATATAAAAAAATGTGATAAATATTGTTATTTTTGCTAAATTGTCGCTCTTTTTTTGTTTATAGCGCATGATCAAAAAATCGCACAGGTGATCAAATACCACCAAATAAAGAAAGCTCTGTTTGTGGGAAAAAAAGGACGTCAATTTCATTTGGGTACAGTGTCGCACGACCGCGCAATTGTCCGTTAAAGTCACGCAGTGCCGAATCGCAAAATAGGCCCTGGTCAGGAAGAGGGTAAAATCTTACGGGGCTTAAGTGGTTAAATCTACAGCTTTTGTTAAACTTCCTTTTCTACCAGATTATCACAGTAAAAGACGCAGATGGAGCAGACACCTGCCTGAATCATTTTAAAGCTCAAATGCATATTCTGTATAACAGAATCAGGGGAGGACTGGGCCAGGGGGCAGGGGGGCAATTGCCCCCTGGGTCGCTCTGATGCCCCGTAAAAAGGCTGCACCGCTTCTGCCACAGACATGCCTAAAGGATTCCTGGTGAAGAGAAATAAATATTCCCCACCGCTGACCTACTGAGTGGGGGATGAAGACAAGGAAAGTGCGCAGGCCTCCCCCCCTCCCCCAGCATGGATGATGTAAACTGTGTCTAGGGAGAGGCCAGTTCCATGCCCCACTGGAGACTCTCCTTCACCGGCCAGCCACAAGTTCGGTCAGTGAGTAGAGAGTACCTGGAGTGGAGCTTCAGCCTGCAATGGGGGTCAGGACGAGGCCAGCAAGAGGGAGAGTGGGGGGAGGGCCAAGTCACTGCACCATGGGCCTCTGGTTTGTACTTGCCTCCTGGGCCAAAAGTTGCCAGTCAGCCCCTGAACAGAATGCTTTGTGTGACCTGGTTAGCAGCAGTCATATCATTACCTAGTGGCATACGGGTCCGTGGGAGGAATTAGAGTGGTGAGTAGGGAACATACTATCTGACACACTCGGGTAGCGAAGGTGCCCGTATTTCTTCAAGAGATCTAAGTTTTTTAACACGCCACTCTCCGCAAAGGTGAGTTATCACTAACTTTCTTTTTTATTTTTTTCTCTTCTATTTAGGTTTTTTCAGAGTTATATCATAAACAGAACCAGGGTCGTTGGGTACATTGAGAGTATACAAATAGCAAAAGGATTATCACAAGTCAGAATTTGAGATACTTCAAACAATTACAGAACATCAAGAACCAAAATTTCGCATTTCTTTCACAGGGTGCAGTCAGTTCAACTTTTGTTAATAGCCACTTTAAATTTAAATGTGAACATTGGTACAGATGTATCTCATAAAATTAGAATATCATCAAAAAGTTAATTTATTTCAGTAAATCAATTTAAAAAGTGAAACTCATATATTTTATATAGATGCGTTACACACAAAGTGATATATTTCAAGCATTTCTTTCTTTTCATTTTGATGATTATGGCTTACAGCTAGTGAAAACCCAAAATTCTTTAATTTAGAAAATTAGAATATTACAAAAGGCCAATATAAAAAAAGGATTTTTAATACAGAAATGTTGGCTTACTGAAAAGTATGTCCATGTACAGTATAGCATGCACTCAATACTTGGTCAGGGGTCCTTATGCATGAATTACTGCATCAATGTGACGTGGCATGGAGGCGATCAGCCTGTGGTACTACTGAGGTGTTATGGAAGCCCAGGTTGCTTTAAAGGTGGCCTTCAGCTCATCTGCATTGTTCGGTATGGTGTCTCTCATCTTCCTCTTGTCAATACCCCACAGATTCTCTATGGGGTTTAGGTCAGGTGAGTTTGCTGGCCAATCAAGCACAGTGATACCATGATCATTAAACCAGGTATTGGTACTTTTGGCAGTGTAATCGGGTGGCAAGTCCTGCTAGAAAATTCAATTAGCATCCTCATAAGGCTGTGGGGTATTATCAAGAGGAAGATGAGAAAAAACAGACCCAACAATGCAGATGAGCTGAAGGCAGCTATCAAACCAACCCGGGTTTCCATAACACCTCAGCAGTGCCACAGGCTGATCGCCTCCATGCCACGCCACAATGATGCAGTAATTCATGTAAAAGGAGTCCCAACCAAGTATTGAGTGCAAACTATACTGTACATGGACATACTTTTCAGTAAGCCAACATTTCTGTATTAAAAACCTTTTTTTTATTGGTCTCATGTAATATTCTAATTTTCTGAAATATTGAATTTTGGGTTTTCACTAGCTGTAAGCCATAATCATCACAATTAAAAGAAAGAAATGCTTAAAATATATCACTCATTTTGACTTGAATTACTGAAATAAATTAACTTGATGATATTCAAATTTTATGAGATTCACCTGTATATGTGGTATTGGATGGTGTAGCACTTGGGTATTTAATTTCAGTTGTCCTTAACTTGAATACTTCTAGATGGCCAGGTAATCCTGGTTTCCTGTTTCCTGAGTGTTTGATGAGAAGCTGTCAGTACACTCAGCTACAGGTGGGTTCACAAACCATTAGAATGTTTTCAATAGAAATGCTGTGGAAATCTATGGAAGTTGAAGTCTCCCCAAAAAATAAGGAAATCGATTCTTTCTCATTTTAAAATCTGGTGTTCATTGAGGGAGATAAATTGCATCAGTTTTTATAATTGTATTCATATATTCACTGTGCGCAGTAGGCTGTTTTCTTTTGTTTCGATGTTTAAAGTAGGTCTAAAGGGAAAACTTTTTTTCATTTTGGAGTACAGGAGGGTTATAGCCCCTGTCAGTTTTGTCTTCTTTTTTTTTTGTCATCTGTGTCTCATTGGGAAGATTTACTTTCACTTCCTGTGCCATTCCCAAAACAGAAAGGGAAAGGAAATCCCTTGGGCCTCCCAGGTCAACGGAACTTGTGTTCCCATTGGCCAATTTCTCCTCCTATTACTGTTCTGAGGACCACCCAAAATGTGGGATTTTCTTTTACTGTCACTTTCAAAAATGGTAAACAGGAATCTCCCTAATGGGGGGCACAGGCGGCTATATAAACCCAACAGATGTTCTAATCCTTCTCCGTTGCTTCCAAAACTTAATAAAATTTTGCCTTCAGTTATACTTTAATTTTGTCCTATTTGGACCTTTTCAGTCTTTCTTCCACTGCTGCTCTGCTTTAAAGGATAAGCTGTACTGTTAAAAGATTTGTCCTTTAACCCCTTTGCATCTAAGGGTAAAACAAATCTAAATGCCTTAATTAAATAAATATTTTATTATATCTTTTCATGTGACAACACTGAAGAAATGACACTTTGCTACAATGTAAAGTAGTGAGTGTACAGCTTGTATAACAGCATAAATTTGCTGTCCCCCCAAAATAACTCAACACACAGCCATTAATGTCTAAACAGCTGACAACAAAAGTGAGTATACCACCAAGTGAAAATGTCAAAATTGGGCCCAATTAGCTATTTTCCCTCCCCAGTGTCATGTGACTCATTAGTGTTACAAGGTCTCAGGTGTGAATGGGGAGCAGGGGTGTTACATTTGGTGTTATCACTCTCACTTTCTCATACTGGTCAATGGAGGTTCAACATGGCACCTCATGGCAAAGAACTCTCTGAGGATCTGAAAAAATGAATTGTTGCTCTACATAAAGATGGCCTAGGCTATACGAAGATTGCCAAGACCCTGAAACCGAGCTGCAGTGGCCATGACCATACAGCAGTTTAACAGGACAGGTTCCACTCAGAACAGGCCTCGCCATGGTCGACCAAAGAAGTTGAGTGCACATTCTCAGCATCATATCCAGAGGTTGTCTTTGGGAAATAGACGTAAGAGTGCTGCCAGCATTGCTGCAGAGGTGGAAAGTGTGGGGAGTCAGCCTGTCAGTGCACAGACCATACGCCACACACTGCATCAAATTGGTCTGCATGGCTGTCGTCCCTGAAGTATGCCTCTTTAAAAGATGATGCACAAGAAAGCCTGCAAACAGTTTGTTGAAGACAAGCAGACTAAGGACATGGATTACTGGAACCATGTCCTGTGGTCTGATGAGACCAAGATAAACTTATTTGGTTCAGATGGAGTCAAGCGTGTGTGGCGGCAACCAGGTGAGGAGTACAAAGACAAGTGTGTCTTGCCTAGAGTCAAGAATGGTGGTGGGAGTGTCATGGTCTGGGGCTGCATGAGTGCTTCCAGCACTAGGGAGCTACAGTTCATTGAGGGAACCATGAATGCCAACATGTACTGTGACATACTGAAGCAGATCATGATCCCCTCCCTTCAGAGACTGGGCCGCAGGGCAGTATTCCAACATGATAACGACCTCAAACACACCTCCAAGACGACCACTGCCTTGCTAAAGAAGCTAAAGGGCCAAGCATGTCTCCAGACCTAAACCCTATTGAGCATCTGTGGGGCATCCTCAAATGGAAGCTGGAGGAGCGCATGGTCTCTAACATCCACCAGCACCGTGATGTCATCATGGAGGAGTGGAAGAGGACTCCAGTGGCAACCTGTGAAGCTCTGGTGAACTCCATGCCCAAGAGGGTTAAGGCAGTGCTGGAAAATAATGGTCAGCACACAAAATATTGACACTTTGGGCCCAATTTGGACATTTTGACTTAGGAGTGTATTCGCTTTTGTTGCCAGCTGTTTAGACATTAATGGCTGTGTGTTGAGTTATTTTGAGGTGACAGCAAATTTACTCTGTTATACAAGCTGTACACTCACTACTTTGAGTAGCAAAGTGTCATTTCTTCAGTGTTGTCACATGAAAAGATATAATAAAATATTTACAAAAATGTGAGGGGTGTACTGAGGCACTTTATAATTTTTTTACTCACTGCTTGCACGCTACGGTATACATTTTCGAGGATTTTTGTTGCACTTATACGTGAATGTGATTATTTATATATTTCTTATGCACAGGGATATTGTATAACTTCATCATTTTAAATTATTTTGTTGAGCTCTGCTTATTTTATTAAAGGAGCTATATTTGTGAGGGTTTTTCTCGGTGGGCTTCAAGCTGCGGCAAGCATAAGCTATCACTCGTTCTTCACCATCCTGCACTTGGGTCAGGACGGCCCCTAGATTGTTTGGACTCCCATTCCTATACATCTGAAAGGGTTTGGTATAATCTGCATAGGCCAGCTACGAGGAAAATTTACCTTTAAGGTCTCAAGGGCCTGTTGCTGGGAGTCCTGTCACTGGGCCTGAATGGAAGGTGGCCTGCTTCTTTTTCTAGGTGCTGTGTCTCAATAACTGGGTCAGTGGGGCAGCTATTTGGATGAACTTTGGGATGAATTGCCAGTAGTATCCCATTAGACCTAAAAAGGAGAGCAGTTCCATGAAGGTCTTTATAGAGAGCCAGTCCTGGACAGCTTGCACTTTAGCCAGGTCAGGGGACACTTCACAGCCTCAACCACATAGCCCCAGGTACTTTATTTTCTTCTGTACCATAAGACACTTTCTAGGTTTGAATTTTAGCCCGTATTGCCTAAGGTGTGAAAACACACAGTCCAGATATTGTACATAGTCCTCGAATGTCATGGAGACAATGATGATATCATTAAGATAGACTAGCATAGTTTTGAAAATTAAATCTCCAAGACTTCTCTTCTTTAAGCATCGGAACATGCTGTAGGCATTGCTGAGAACCAAATGCATCTGATTAAACTCAAATAATCCTGAAGACATAATAAAGCCATTCTTCTCCCGGTCCTGATCCCGGACGGTGTCTTGAGAGTAGCCACTAGCCAGGTTGAGGGTGTAGAAAAACTTGGCTTGTCCCAGGGCCATGAGAGACCCCTCCACCCGAGGCAATGGATAGGTATCCCTGTGGGTGCAGGCATTGAGCCTGCGATAGTCCACACAAAACCACAGTCTTTCTTTCACACCAGGACAACAGGGACAGCCCAAGGACTACGACTTTCCCTGATAACCCCACCTTGCACAGAGTTGCGAAACAAGTCCTTGACCTCCTGGACCTCAGAAAATAGGTACAGGAACTCAACCATGCCCCCCCCCCCCCACAAACACACACGCTCCAAACCGCATCAAATAGTGGGTGTGGTCCAATTTCGCTAACAGTGGGAGGGTTTTATAGAGGCATTAAATACCAGGAGTGCATTATGTACAGAGTGCAGAGTTGGGACGGTTTACAAATAGAGTGCAGAGTTTGGGGGTGCGTTACTTCCACTGGGGTTGTCGGCATCTGCACTGCACCCTGGGCACCTGCATCTTCCTTGTCCCCATCCTGCACTCGGTGGGAGACAGTCAGGAGATCAGATCTATGGGAGCCGTTGGGAGACAAGCTGTCACTTGTAAACACATAAGCCGGACTTCTGTGTTTTAAAGTGATAGTGGTGAGCAGATTGCAGAGGGCCTAAACCAGAGGTGGTGGAACTAAGTTCCACCAAGTTCCAGCTGAAAAAAATCCCTGGCGATACCATTCCCAGATGGGTGGAATATCCCCCGTGTGGATAGGATGATCAATGGCGTTGCTGAATCTGTAATCCACTGGATTGGCAGCAAACACCAGGAGTAGCTTTTCCAGTAGCTGGTGGAGCAGCCTTTGTTGGGGTAGGTAAAAGTCTTTAAAAGGGATGTCCAGCTGTTTCAATAGCAACCTGCATTGGGCCTCATCCCAGGACCTCTTGGCTGCCTGTAGAGGGGCACACACTGCTTCCACTCCTGGTTGGGCCTTGGGGATGCAGTGACAAGGCACCACAGAGATCAGCAAGAGTGACAAGGGTAGGCAGTGTGATTAGCATGGTGCCCAGATGAGTTGCACTAGGACCCGTCCTTTGTGGATCTTGGACACATTACAGCCCACCAGCCATTCCCCTGGCATCATGAGGTGGGGTTCAACCTTAACAGTGGCCCCCTGCAGCTTTTTGTGGGCCCCCATGGGGAGTGACCAAACCCCCTCTTGTAAGAGTGCCAAGAGTAGCTTCTGCTTTGGGAGGGGTACAGACTACCCCAACTCTTTTCAGTTGTGTCTTGATTTCTTTGCTTTGGCCCCAAATGCCTGAAGCACTCTGAACCGCACTGCTTGTAGGCCACAGCCTTGGGTCCGCTGGCTGGAACATTCACATTTGGCCAGCAGTCGGGGTAAGTCCAAGTCTTTTAAAACATTCATGCCCAACACAGTGGCCATTGCCCTATTAGTTGGACCGCAGGTCACCATTACAAATACCCTCTCCGCCACTTGGTCCTCAATCTGTATCCTGACCCAGGTGCTGCCTTTAACTAGGATATGCAAGTTATCAGCTGCTCTAAGAGACAACCAGCAGGGATCCCGTTGTTCCTGTGTCCCAAATCTCTGTACATATGTCATATGCCATGACAGTGACCTCTGACCCGGTTTCAGTTAGGCACGGGACTTTACTACCTGGTGATCAGGGTGGATACCACTGGGCTTGGTGTGACCATGTTATCGGTTTTGCTGGGACTTTGAGTTACCGGTCCCGGGGGTTGTCCCCAGGGGCAGACTGGCAACTTTCGGCCCAGGGAGCAAGTGCAAACCAGAGGCCCAAGGTGCAGTGACTCGGCCCCCCTCCACTTTCCCTTTCCCCCCCCTCCCACTCTCCCAATCCTTCTCCTGACCCCCATTCCAAGATGAAGCCCTGCTTCAGATACTCTCTACTTACCTGCTGAATCTGGGCTCCCGACCAGGCCAGCAGGGGGAGGTTGGGGGGAGCTGGGACAGCTCGGTTGCGGCTGGCCAAGGCAGAAGAGTCTCCAGTTGGGCAATAAACCGGCCTCTGCTCAGACACAGTTTACACCATCCATGCTGGAAGGGGGAGGCCTCTGCTTTGTCCTTGTCTTCAAACTGCACTCAGTAGGTCAGCACCAGGGACTTTTTAACTTTTATTTCTCTACACCAGGAATCCTTTAGGCATGTCTGTGGAAGAAGACACCTGCCCCCCGGCCCAGTCCTCCCCTGGTTGTCCCTCTGCCCCCAGAGCTACTTGTTTAGCAACGACCTGGAGAAGTTTTTGAACCCAGATTGTCCCAGATTCTGGAGATACAGTATATATAAATTTTTACGAAGCTGGTGCATTTCCTTAACTACTTGATATGGTCCACATGGAGGAAAAAAAAAAAGAAATTAAGCTGGAGCTGTATAATTAAGCTGTTCTGACAACCCTTATTATCTCGGCACCTGCAGAAAATGATGTAAATTGGTGTCACTGACATGCAGTATTTGCTACACTGTCCTATGATTTCTGCTAATCAGTGATGTGAATGTTCATTAGCAGTTTTAATTAACTGCTTGAGTCAGAAATAACTTCCCCAGAGGATGCGTCTAAATGAAATCGCCCTTATTTGCATAAACATATGCTGTTAATGATCCAAAAGCATCAAACACACACAGTAATAGAAAACAATTTTATTCTGCCCTTTTGATTCCTGGTGTACAGCTGTCTTTGCAGAGTATCTTACACTCTTCCATTATTTCACAATACATTCCAGTTCCTAGTGCTCTGTTTCTTAGTACAGTTATGAATTATGAAAAATTTAGGGTATTTGTTCCCCCTATTCATGCAGGTGGTGACAAAGTACACACTTTTATAACATGCTAACTGACACAGATGATGAGTGCAAATCTAGATCTGAACATACACAGGCGAGTGCAACTTTATGTTACATGGATACAGCCGGTGCTATGAGCATGTAATTCTTATTTGTAAGTCATTGTGATGGCACATACAGTAGCTAACAGGGAACATACATGGGAACTTTGCTTTGTCGCTTCTGCACCGTAAACTGTGTGGGGACTGATTGAAAGTGAGTTTTGTGCATCAGTGTGTTTTTTGAACTTATGATCCACTGCTTAAAAGCACTAGCATAGTCTGTTTAAAAAAATGCTTACAAATCACCTTGGTCCTGTTTGGCTTTCAAGGATTTCTTCTTAGACCTTCCTTTTTCAACCAGGGTACTGTCAAATCCCATGGTTCCCCTGAACCTTGCTATGGGTTCCTTGAGCTTGCTGGGTTGATCTCCCACATGAAGGTGCTTTCATGGATCCTGCATCAACTTTACTAAGCAGAGTCGTTGGCAAAGAACTCATGACCAACCTTTGTAAGGGACCCCCTTCTCTTCCCACCACCAATGTAGGGGGGCTCTTCTCCACTGATCAACATTGTAAAGTGCTCCTTCTACACTGAGCACAGATGTCAGAGGGGCCCTTCTGCTCTCACCATATATGGCAGGGGTAGCTTTTCTGCTCTCACCACCAGTGTAAAGAGGTGGGACCTTCTTGTCTTGCTACCACTACAAGGGGGGTTTACCTCTTATCCACTGGAACCTTCTCATTTCACTGCCAATGTAAAAGGGTCCTTCCCTTTATCACCAGTGTAAAGAGGAGTCCTTCTACGTTAACCACACATTTTAAGTGAGCATGTATCCACTCAACACTATTGAAAAGGGGTCCTTCTTCTCTTTTGTCTAACCCCTGTATATATATATATGGCATCCCACATTCTCACATGACATAACATTCTCACCAACAATACAAAGAGGACCCTTCTCCTCACACCCAGTGGAAGGGGTGCCCTTTCTCCTTCAACTTCATATGTAAGGAGGGGGTCCTTCTTTTCTTATTAGTCGAAGACTGGGCCCTCTCATGTCACCACCAATGTAAGGAGGACCTTTCTCCTTTTATCACAAGTAAAGGGGTGTTTTCCATTTGACAATGACCACCAATGTAAGGAGGGACTGTGAGTTTTTGTTTTTTCGTTTAATGTAATGTTGATTAGTTTAAATTGTTTTGCTGTATATAGCAGGGGGTTAAAATTATATATTCTTAGTGTTAAATACACCACATTCTTTACTCTTTTTTTTATTTACTTTTAGATCTACTTCTTACTGATCATGCAAATGACCATATGCTGTAGATATAATCATTTTTAGCAGGCGTTCCCTGGGACCTGAAAAGTCTTTCATGGCCTCTATCATAGTAAAAATGTAGTAAAAAAGACAGGCATAGCCATTATGGCCTTGGTCCTGGATAGATTACTGTCCTAATAATTCTCCTAATAATTTGTAAATAAAAATATATCTTAAAACTGAGCTCCAGGCTCCTTAAGAATAAAATTAAAGTAAGCAGCTGCAAATACCTAATATTAGGGCACTTTCCTTATCCAAGAATCCCGCGGTTTCCTCACCCAAGCTTATTTTTCAATCTGCTATCAAGTGCTGCTGCTGCCATCTTGACTAAGGGAAGCTGGCAGTAATATCTTGCGGCTTTACAGCCAGTTACTCACTGTGTAAAGCACGGTGCACTTTGTGAATGGGCAGGCTGCAGGGGAAGGAGGAGGGGAGCCGAACTTCCGGCTGAGTTTAAACCCCCAAAAAGGTGCCAAATGTGGGAGGGAAGGAGGCAGACACCACAAGCTTTTACTTTTGGGTGGAGCTCTGCTTTAATTATGGGACTGCTCTTTTTTATTTGTGATGTGAGGAAAGAAGGTTTTCCTAGGCTGCTATGTGTCTAAGTGTCTGTGTCGTTAGCCTTTGAGGTTGTGTTGAAGGCATCACTTTGAGAGCATTCAGAATTCATTAACAAGTGTCGACGCAGGCCCTAATACTACTAGAGAGAGAAAAACGAATTGCAAGCTGAAAGAGCTGGATTTTGTTTAGACCAGAATTTTTAACCAGTAGATCAGGGACAGGTGAGCACTACACTCGCTTCCTCCCACTCCACAGACTATAATTACACCAGAGACCCAAACAATCTAGGGCAAACATTGCTTTCTCTTCTGCTATTGCAGAAGTTTGTCGGGTGACTGGTAGAAGAATGTTTTCAAGAGAATAACCCTTTGGAGTGCTTCTAAAGGAATCCTGGTCCTATTCAAGAGTATGAAGAAGAGAGATCAATTGCTGATAGTTTAAGCTATGCAATTAAATTGCAGTACTGTGTGATCTTGAGTGACCAATCGTGTACCACAAGTGTAGATTTTGTCCAACTGCTAGAGTTGGATGGTAAAGGAAATCCATCATGATATACAATACATACAGGCCTGGCTCGCAGTCTCCGTTCTAAGTCATCCCAAAGGTGTTCTATCAAGTTGAGGTCAGGACTCTGCGCAGGCCAGTCAAGCTCCTCCACCTCAAACTCCACCTCAAATGTCTTTATGGACCTTGCTTTTTGTACTGGTCCAAATAATTTGATGGAGGGGGGATTATAGTTTATGGTGGAGTTGTTTTTCAGGGGTTGGGCTTGGCCCCTTAGTTCCAGTGAAAGGAACTCTTAAGATGTCAGCATACCACAACATTTTGGACAATTTCATGCTCCCAACTTTGTAAGAACAGTTTGGGGATGTCCCCTTCTTGTTCCAACATAACTGCGCACCAGTGCACAAAGCAAGGTCCATAAAGACATGGATTAGTGAGTTTGGGGGGGGGGGGGGACTTGACTGGCAAAGCCCAACTCCTGAAAGACAACCCCACACCATAATCCCCCCTCCATCAAATGATTTGGACCAGTGCACAAAGCAAGGTCCATAAAGACATTAGGGGTGGAGGAACTTCACTGTCCTGCACAGAATTCTGACCTCAACCCGATAGAACACCTTTGGGATGAATAAGAGCGAAGACTGAGAGCCAGGCCTTCTTGTACACATCAGTGCCTGACCTCACAAATGCGCTTCTGGAAGAATGGTCAAACATTCTCATAGACACACTCCTAAACCTTGTGGACAGCCTTCTCAGAAGAGTTGAAGCTGTTATAGCAGCAACGGGTGGGCAAACTCAATATCGAACCCTACGGACTAAGACTGGGATGCCATTAAAGTTCCTGTGCGTGGAAAGGCAGGTGTACTAATAATTTTGCTAATATAGTGTAAGCATTTGCTGTCATCCTTCTAAAAGTGCTGGTTGTTCAACCGTTTCTGAGTTAACTGGCTCAGAAAAAGTATGCCTCCAGAAGATGTACAAAATAGCTAGGCAACTAATATTTCTAGAAAATCAAAAAAGGTCACCTGTCTGTGACCAAAAGGTTCAGCACCAAAGAAAGGGTGGCTTCTCTAATATAGTAACTATTGTTGCTTGCACAATTTAGGGTACATTGAGAACTCAAAGAAGTCATATTGCATTACTCGGTAACCATTCATCTTATCTAGCACCTGTCATTTCAGGCTGTAAGGAATGATCAAGTCCTCCAAGTACCATTCATACAACTGACAATCATACAGGTCTAAACTGCACAGGTATTTTTTAACACAGTACTAAAAACACTAGTGACTAATTGCTGAACAGATAGAACCAATACCTCATGGTATAATACTTCTACACACATTTGCATTGTTTACTGTCCAGTCTTGATTTTCAGACCTGGATAAAAAAATAAAGCTTCTGATTGGTAGCTATTGCCCAAAATTCTATTTAGCTTTAGAACCTCTAAGGCTTTCAATTTTATGTACTGAACAAATGCCATAGCAACAGATTAAATTATCCATTTAAAGGAAACCCGTACCAAAAGAATAATGCTAAAAGAGAACTTAGGCCTCCCATTAAAAATAATATATTTTCTGCAGCATTTACTTATATGTAAACCTGAACCTACTGTTTTTTTTCTTTGTCCGAGTTCCACAAATACCTGTTGATCATGCCAGTGAAGTCCACCTAATGCAGCTTCCTGTGATAGTGTGGCAACAATGCTGCACTGCTCCTGAATTCAGAGCAGAGTTGCCCCCCCCCCCCTTGTGTAGTCTTTGCCTGTTTGAACTACAGTGGGATAAAAAAATGTTGCAGGGATATGGCTATGAACAATGTCACTGCTGATTCATTAATCTGTAGCTGGTCAGTCAGCACCTAGTCCTGCCCATTACTTTCTGGATTGACTTTACTGCTTCTGTTGTTGAAACCCTCCCACTGTGAGCTGCAGTGTCTGCAAGGGGAGCTAGTAAGACCCATATGAAGGAGGATTTTGTTCAGTTAACCACTTGCCGACCGCATGTAAAACTTACATTTACATTTACTATTGCACAAAATCACGTATCTAGTGCAATAGCTACTAGGGGGCGTGCACGTGCCATCGGAGGCGTGACCGCGGGCTGATTGGACAGAGGGGCAGCCACTCATCCGACGTCCACCGGCCACCCAGGATCGTTCCCGAGAGAAGCAGAACGGCGGTCTGCCTATGTAAACAAGGCAGATCGCCGTTCTGTCACAGATGAACACAGGGATCCTGTGTTCCAGCTATTCAGGAACACAGATCTCTATGTTCATCTAGTGAGTCCAGCCCCCAAACAGTTAGAAAACACTCCCTAGGGACACACTTAACTCTTTGATCGCCCCTGGTGTTGACCCCTTCCCTGTCAATGTCATTAGTACAGTAACAGTGCATATTTTTAGCACTGATTACTGCAGTAATGTCACTGGTCCCTTCAAAAGTGTCAGTTAGGTGTCTTATCTGTCTGCCGCAATGCCATTACTTGTAAAAACAATAAAATAAAAATGCCATAAATGATCCCATAGTTTGTAGATGCAATACCTTTTGCACAAACCAATCAATATACGCTTATTGGGAATTTTTTTACCAAAAATATGTAGCAGAATACATATTGGCCTAAATTGATGAAAAAAAATGATTTTTTTTTTTATTGGCTGTGTTTTATAGCAGAAAGTAAAATTTTTTTTTATTTTTAGAATTGTCGATCTTTTTTTGTTTAGATGTGATCAAATATCACCAAAAGAAAGCTCGATTTGTGGGGAAAAAAAGGACATCAATTTTATTAGGGTACAGCGTCGCACGACCGCGCAATTGTCAGGTAAAGTAACGCAGTGCCGTATCTCAAAAAATGGCCTGGTCATTAAGGGGGTAAAACCTTCCGGGGCTGAAGTGGGTTAAGGAACGTAAAGGAAGTTTTTTGTTGTGTGTCACATAGAAAGCTTTGGTTATACATCTACTTTACCAATAAAGCAGAAACCTTTAGACTATCTGGTAATAATTGATCTATTCTATCCATGTCTATAACATTCAATATCAAAGTAACCTTTAAGTTGTGAAAGTTTATTTTCTTCATATCAGGTGAAAAATGACTTATGGATCGCCTGCTTACAGTGTATGTTCAGGAGAGAAACGATACTGCAGAATTGTATCAAGCTACAGTTATGACCAAGGACAAAATGAATTGTGTTACTCTAAATGGGCCTGTAACACAATGAGTAGTGTAATAAGCATATATGTTGTATCACAGGAAAAGTGGATGAAGCTAGTCTTATTTAAAGTTTTTTTTTTTCGTGGCACTGCTAAGCATGTGCCTAGTTCCTCTACTGTCAAATCAGCCAAGTAAAGGTCAATTACTGTGGTAGTATCCATTAAATTTCAGTAAGAACAATTTCTGACTTTTGCCTTGTTTCAGGTATTGGCTGCTTGGGAGCTAATTCTGGGTAAACCAGGAAACCAGTGAACGTAATGTACTTTCCATGGTTGCTGTAGGCGCCATACCCTTCGTGCCTGTGGCTGTAAAGCCACACTGTGTCTCCAGACTGTAGAGACAACATTATACTTTGGCTCTGCATCTCTCGCTTTTTTGAGTGACTGTCATCATAAATCATTGCCTGAACCTCGTTTTGGTTCTTCATCAACTTAACAGACATGGTTTTGTAGGGCATTTTTCCTATGGTGAAAGAGAAATAATAGGCCCCCGCCAAACGGCACCAAAATTCTCCAGAAGACAAATTGAAATCACTGCCAATATTGACAAACTCTGTGTCAAAAGTGATTGGCAGATGCTGTGTCTTTTCTTCATCTGATCCAATGAGGCTTTTGGTTCGGGCAACTGAAAAGGCCGACCGAGGATCTCTGTTTACTATAGGTTGGTCAGCTGCCATTGCATTCTTGTTGTAGACTTCATTGTGCTCTGAGGAACTCTCTCGAGATGTCACCATGTTTTGTGAGTCTTGCAGCTTATAGTTGTCACTTCCACTCTGGAAATAGTAAGATGTGTCTGGGTAGATTAAGTAGCCGTTGAAGGTTGTATAAGGCCCAACATTGCTGTAGAGGGCATATTTTGGATCTCCATGTAGCCGAAGCCAAACCCTGTCTCCATAATCCAACTGCAGCATTGCACTCTGGCTGGCAACTTTGCGCTCTTTGTGATGATGTTCATCATAAGCAATAACCTGGACCTCATTCTTGTTCTTCATCAGCATTACTGAAAGGTTCTTCTTGGGGAACTTCCCTACAGTGAAGGAGAAGTAGTAGGCCCCAGGAATGCGGCATCGGAAAATGCCAGCCTTTGGCTCAAAGTCCTCTCCGATGTTCACATAAACCTTGTCGAAGGTGATGACCATTTCAGGGCCCCCTTCCATGCTGCTTGTACGGGCGACGGAGAAAGCTGAGCGGAAATCGGTTCCCAGGGCCAAAGGAGAGAGAAGAAGTAGCTGAGCCATCAGCCCAAGAAGAGAATGAGCGCCAAGGGAAAACATTTTGCCTAAGTGAAAGAAACAAACACAAAGTCAAATTTTCTAAGCACAAAATAATACTACAACCTTGTTTGAGTTGTCAGCAAAGTTACTGTATTCCTTGCAAGTATGAATTTTGGTTTAGGGTGATATATTATGGAATTCAGGGAAATTAACACTACTCTGTATATTACAAGTCCCTTGACCACATGAGTGCATAATGCTTGGGAACTTTGAATGTCATGTAACTTCATGGGGAACCCTAAACTCCATAAAACAGAACTCCAGCTAAAAATAAGATAAAAATAAATAGTCCAATTAAAATATAAAATAACAAAAGCAACTTTGCTGCAAAATTTACATTTGATTTCCCCTGCATTACTTTTTTCTGACAAGTCTTCAGTCTGATTAGCCAACATCATTTACCTCACGTCCCCTAAGCCCAGGTTGTCCTTGACCTGCCTCATTATGTGAATGAACAGGGAAAGGGGAAGCAGTACAATAATAAACTCATCTCTCCTGCACAGCTTTCTCCACCAATCAGCTTGCTACTTATCAACATATGAACTGATTAGCGCCATGTACTTCTTTTTATGCTCCAGGTACAGGGACCACAAGAGGCTGATGCAAGTTGCAAATTCAGGTGATTACACTGCTTGCATTTAAAAATACATTTTGAATGTATTTATTGTTACAGAGTTAATTTGTGTCTTCTATAGCTTAGAGTTCAACTTTAACAATTTATTAATTAGGTTTATTTTTCCTGGTAAACTGAGTCAGTAACAGGTACATATGAATACTGATGGATTCAAGACATACAAAATGGTGGCAGATTTGGATAATTTCCCAAGATTATATTGATGAGAACCAGTCACAAAGCCATGACTAATTTTATACAAGAACCTGAATATTCAGTCTTAGGTTATTATAACTGTGCAAACTTACTTACAAGCAAATAATCTTCAGGGTTTTTTTTTTTTTGTTTCTTTTTACTTATCATATTTCCGTTGTCTGTGTTTGATTCTAGCTCGTGGCCTGGCTTTTTCTGACTTCCTGTCTAAGTCCTGCCAACCACTATCTAAGTAGACTGCTTTGGTGACCATTAGAGATCCTTATTGGGCAGAGTTGTGGCAATTAGTGGAGCTTGTCCTTGAAGTCAGGCCCTAGTATCTAAATCAGAGAGGAGCTACTTTTCTGGGTAATAAAGGTTATAGATATAGTAGTGAATGCTGTTAGGCTGGACAGAGTTTAAAGTGAAACTCTAGTCCACACTGCTTACATCTACTCCAGCAATTCAACAACCACAAGTTGGATCGCCACTGCTGCCATCCCTGCTTGGTTTTCTGGGTTTGGCATCATCAGCCAGTTTGATTAACTGCCGGGGATAGGGTAAATCTCTAGCAGGAGTAGGCATGGCTCAGGAGCCAATTCATCTTGGCACCAAGCCATGTCTACTCTCTGTGAAAAAGCAGAGGTCTTTCTGCAGAGATATGACATTCCCCTGCTGAGTAAAGAGCTTTCCAATAACTAGGGTTCATGAGCTTTACTGATTTCAAAATTATAGAGCTGACCCAGCAGGGAACATGTCTGATCTCCGCCGAGAAACCCCTCTTTCCACACAGAGAGAAAGGGTCCTTCTCTGAAGCATGCTGGCAGGGGACTGCTTCCTCTGACCTCGTTCAAATGTGCATTAGGTTTTTAACCACTTGCTGACCGGGCCATAGCCGAATGACGGCTACAGAGGGGTCGGCTTATTCTTGGAGGGTGTACAATGATGTCCTCTCAGAATCGCGCTTCCCGTGCGCCCCCTGGGGTGTGCACACGGATTTGTCCATGCTCACCATGTCCTGGGGACCTAGCGCATCACGGATCCAATGACAGAGCGATCACTTGTCAACAAACCGGCGCATGTCTGGTTCATTTCTCTCCTCTCCTCGCATGCTGTACACAGTGATCTGTACAGCGTGTGAGGATAGAAACAGAAGCTGAACTCATCCTCTGCCTCCTCCATACCTGAATTATGCCCATGCTACATTTATGCCACATCCATGCTACATTTATGCCACATCCGTGCCTCATCCATGCCTCATCCATGCCTCATCCATGCCCACCCATGCCACCTCAGTGCTCATCCGTGCCTCATCCATTCCACATCAGTGCTCATCCATGCCACATCAATGCCAGGTCAGTGCTCATCTGTGCCACATCCATGCCACATCAGTGCTCATCCATGCCACATCAGTGCTCATCCATGTCACATCATTGCTCATCCGTGCCACATCACTTCTCATCCGTGCCACATCCATGCCACATCAGTGCCTCTACAGTGCTTATCAGTGCCCTACAGTGTCTCACAAAATTGTAATGGGAAGTCAGGAAATGATGGTGCTCCCTGAATGTTGGGCCTCTGTATGTGGCTAGGCTGTGTAAAAGTCTCACACATGTGATATCGCCATACTAAGGAGGAGTAGCAGAATGAATTTTGGGGTGTAATTTTTGCTATGTACATGCTATGTGTTACAAATATCTTATAAATGGACAACTTTGTGTAAAAGAAAAAAAAAAGTGTGTTTTCATTTTCTTTTCACATTTTCCAAAAACTTGGAAAAAAATGACATGTTCAAAAGACTCATTATGCCTCCTAGATTATGGGTTTGGGGTGTTTGCTTTCCAAAATGGGGTCTTTTCGTGGGCGTTTCCATTGTCCTGGTGTTCCAGCACCTTCAAAAGTGTGATAGGCTGTCAGGAAATTATATGTGTAATTTTTGCTCCTAGAACGCCTGACGGTGCTACTTGGACGTTGGGCCTCTGTATGTGGCAGATATAGAGGCCCTAGATGACTCAGAATGGGAGGAGGTGTTAGATAGCCACAAGCTGGTTTCCCCTAAGGTCCAATTATGCGTTATGCACCAAGTGTACCTTACTCCACTCAAGGTGTCTAGATATCGCCCAGACCACAGCCCATTGTGCTTTCGATGCTCTGTTGCAACAGGCCGCATCATCACCTTCTACCACCTGATTTGGAGATGCCCAGCTATATAGGCCTTTTGGTCACAAATTATACAATTCCTACATGACCGGATGGGTTCCCCTCTCCAACATCATTTTTTATCATCTTGCATATTATATAAAAAAATTGGAGTATATATTATGGTTTTTTTTTTTCAATAAATTGTATTTTTTCCAAATAAATTGCGTTTGAAAAACCGCTGCACAAAAACCGTGTCACATAAAAAATTTAAATGACCCCCATTTTATCCTCTGGGGTCTCTACTAAAATATATATATATATATATATATATACAGTATATATATATATATATATATATATATATATATATATATATATATATAATGTATATATACACACACAATTTTTGGGGGTTCTAAGTAATTGTCTAGCAAAAAATACTGATTTAAAAAACAAATTTCTGAATTTTTTTATCTTTTTGCTTTTAAGGGCGTGCTCGCGTGAAGTAGTGAACGCCCACAAAAGTAAACTGTGTTTACACCACACATGCGAGGTATCTCTGCAAATGTCTGAGTGAGAGAAATAATTCTAGCACTAGACCTCCTCTGAAACTCTAAATTGGTAACCTGTAGAAATGTTTAAAGCATTGCCTATGGAGATTAAGTACCGTAGTTTGGTGCCATTCCACGAGCGGCTACAATTTTAAAGCATGACTCGGCGTAGCATCATCTTTCAAATTATACAAAAAAATTGGGGTAATATATTATGTTGTTTTTTTTAAGTAAAGTGTATTTTTTTCAGAAAAAATTGCATTTGAAAAACCGCTGCAGAAAAACCATGTGACAAAAGATTTCAATGACCGCCATTTTATTCTCTGTTTAAAAAAAAAAAAATATATATATATAATGTTTGGGGGTTCTAAGTAATTGTCTAGCAAAAAATATGGATTTAAACTTGTAAACTACAAATGTCAGAAAAAGGTTGGGTCCTTAAAATGATAGTTTATCTTTACAAAAAAACTGCCTATGGAGGTAAGGGATGTTTGTAGATTAAAACAAACTGTGCAGCTCTCACTAAAGATGAATGTGTGCTCTGCGTGTACAGCTGAAAATTAGCCTGGGAAGGAAGGGTGTGAAAGTGCCCTGTATTGAAGTATTTAACAGTTGCGGGGGGGTGCGGAAAAAAAAAGGTCAACAGCGTGTTTTCTACTGCTCCCACTCAACAGAAAATGTAAACTAACCCTTAGAGTAGCCATTCTCAACCACAGTTCTGTGGAACCCTAGAGTTCCCTCAGAGATTGCTATGGGATCCTTGAGTTGCAGCTCATTGACCTCCCATGCATAGTTCAGGGCACTAATGCCACTTGGCAGAGCCAGTTGCATGACACCAGTGATCATTTTAGCTATCTGCAAGGGTGGCATCCTTCCCACTGGTCACCAATGTAAAGGGCCATTTATCCCACTGTGACCCCTGATGACTTGATATTAGCAGAGATTCCCCAAGACCTGAACATTTTTTCCAAGGGTTCCTCCGGGGGAAAAAAAGTTGAGAAAGGATGCTTTAGAGTGTACAAAGGTTTATTTTTAGCCAATCTTGGTCTGACGCAACTGTGCTGGGGGGGTGGTAGAGATCTCAGTGCTGGGATTTCTTAACATTACTGACAACCCAATGACAGATCATGCCTTCCTATGCTCCACCCAGATTGGGTATACCTATAACGCTGGAGCATTTCTGTAATCAACAATACTCTGCATTGCTGCATCCCTCTCCGGAGCGATTCTCAGTCTAATCACATTTATTTATATTGTGATCATTACTCGTGAGAGTGCTGAGCTTCATGACTTAAAGATCTGTGATCAAAGACATCACATTCCCATGAGTGGCAGTAAGCGGCAGACTTCAGATTGAACCCAGAGGGGGGTGCAGAGTGTCTCCAAGGCAACCGCAGACTGGAGGGGTGTCTTATATTGCAGGGAAAAAAGAGAAGTGCCAGAAAAATATGTTCAGGATCTCACAGAGAACAGCCTTTCCAGTCTTTTCCCAGCCAGGATGCCATTACATATCCTTTCTCCCAGCCATGAGGAATCCTGACATTCAGGAGAGAATATCCTCATTCAGAGATTAGATCACACATCTCAATGGCTTTTTTCATCTTACCACTTGGCAGATCATCTTTATTTATAGACAGTGAATGTTCCCATTCATTACATGAGAATTACGAAATAATGAGAATGCAGGTTCCTTAAAAGCTGATCTGACTTGCAGAGAAAGCCATATTAAAGCACTGGCATCAATTATAGTGGCTTTTTCTGCAACGATATGCAAGTTGTCCTTTATTAGGTACACCTTGTCTAGTACCGGCCTTCAAAACTGCCTTAATTCTTCGTAACATAGATTCAACAAGGTGTTGTAAATATTCCTTTGGATTTTGGTCCATATTGACATGATCGCATCACACAGTTGCTAAAATGAACAGTATGTATGTAGACTAATCCTAAAGCAGCTAAATGCACTGTGTGTGACTCCCTTTTATCCCACAGACAAAAATGTATCTGCAGCCTCCCTTTTCTCTCTCAGATGATGATGTTACCACAAATCATTCCCAGAGACACGGTTTGCTGAATGCAGTGACTAACATAAATTAAACTGTATATAAAGTTAAAACTATTTCTTTGGTTAGAGTAAGTAAGGTTTAGGCCCTTTTTGTTTAGTATTATTTTTTTATCTTTGCTCTGTCTCTCGTGGGGAAATTTCCCCTCACTTCTTGATCTAAAAATACATCAGGAATTGAGAGGAAATCTCTACAGTAAGGGATACTCTCTTATACGACGACATTTGTCACTGGGACAGCTTTCCCTATTGGAAGATTTATCATCACCTCTTGTTTTGGTGACAACTCTGGTCTTTAGATATATGGAGGACCAGAGGGTGGTCAGAAGGATTGCAGAATGCCATGGTATCAATTGTCAGTAGAACTAAACAATGGCTAAGGCTCAGTGATCAGTGAGAATGGATAATTCCCCATGGTTGGTGGTCAGTGGGAGTGGATAATTACCCATGGTTGGTGGTCAGTGGGAGTGGATATTCCCCATGGTTGGTGGTCAGTGGGAGTGGATAATTACCCATGGTTGGTGGTCAGTGGGAATGTATAATTCCCCATGGTTGGTGGCCAGTGGGAGTGGATAATTACCCATGGTTGGTGGTCAGTGGGAGTGGATATTCCCCATGGTTGGTGGTCATTTGGAGTGGATAATTCCCTAGGGTTGGTGGTCAATGGGAGTGGATAATTTCCCATTGTTGGAGGTCAGTGAGAATGTATAATTCCCCATGGTTGGTGGTCGGTGTGAATGTATAATTCCCCAGGAATGGTGGTCACTAATTCCCCATAGTTTACTGGCGTATTGCTAACGAGTGAAGACACCATAGTAGAGCAGTCTTTGTGTAGTACCGTAATCCTCCCTTGTCGCAGTAATGCCAAAACCGGAGCTAACACTTTGGTGAAGACCCTGGGGGGGGGGGGGGTCGAGACCAAAGGGTAATGCCACAAATTGATAGTGCTCCTCTCCTACAGGGAGAGGAAGGGAAGAAAACTCTGGTGTTCAGCGAAAAAAAAGGGATGTGTAGATAAGCGTCCTTGATATTTATGGAGGCCAAAAAGTCTCCTTAGTGTAGAGACGCCACGACTATGTGAATGGACTCCATTCGAAACTTCTGTACCCGCACAAAGTGGTTCAGAGCCTTGAGGTCCAGGATTGTACGTACTTTGCCTTCTTTCTGGGGCACAGTGAACAGGTTTGAATAGAACCCCTGAAAGCGTTCCCGAGAAGAAACCGGCACAATCACCCTTTGCGACAGCAGATCTTGTACCACCTCTCGTAGATCCCTTAACCGGTCTGGAGATAGGCGTAGATTGGACGGGAAGACCCTGTCCGACGGTCAAGACCGGAATTCGATCTTGTACCCCATCGGATCAGTTCATGAACCAATTTGTCCTAAATCAAGCAAGTCTATGGTTCCCGAAAGAAGCAAAGACGTCCCCCTACCCCAGATATGGGTGAGGGTTTCCCTTCATGCAGATGGGGATTTGCCTGTAGGTCTGGATTGGCCTGTTCTCGGCTTATTCGACCATGTCTTCTTGGAGCCTACAGAAGACCGCCATTCAGTCTCCAGGACCCCCTAAGGAGTCCAAAAGAAGTGGAGTCGGGGGTCCCCGGCAGGGACCTCCACCAGGATTAACCCCCCCAGAAGATCCGCATAACGATCTTGGCGCATCAACCCCCCAAGGACCCCTGTCGCTGACTGATGTAGGTACCTCTATGGCTCGTGGGGAGGGAGGCCTTGAGGGAGCCTGGCACCTACCGAGAGGCCCGGGGAAATGAGGGGTACCTGAGGGTCCAACTTTCCCAGGGAGGGGCCCACGTCTACCCCGAGACAGCCAGAGTTATGGGGGGACACTTACTCACCATACCAATGATATCGGGTGGGCACCACTCCAGACAGACTGCCTCTCCACTCATTGTGGAGGTGCTGACGGCCAAGGGGTATGCTGCGACTCAGGCCGAACCAGGTCGTGTGCGTCCCGGCGAGGTGTTTCACTCGTGGGCCAGCCCCTGTCCATTGGAGCTCTGTCGTGGCGAGGCCTAGCACTGGGCTATAACCTGCGCACGCTCGCTGGCCGGGCTGGGAGACCTTAAGGATCTAGGATATCCAGTCCAAAACCAGGCCGGCTGTTGATTGCAGTTCTCTCTGGAACTTAATTAGCTAAAAAAAATTAAATTTTAACAAAGGTTCCCTTTAAAAATAAAAGAACAAGCTAAGACCGAAGTCCCTGCCAGGAACTAGGTCTTACTCCTAAACTAGGCAGAAACAAGAATCTACGTACAACGCAAGCACTGATAGAGGGTGAAATTCTGGGCTTCTAAAACGTGTTAGCTGGACCTACTGGTCTTGTTGATTCTACTTTAGTAAAATGAACATTTGAATTCTAACTTCTTCCTGTTCTCTTTCTTTAATTTCTGCCCTGAAGTAGGTTTAAAAGCCTTTATCGCCATAAACGCTGGCTGCTCAAAGTTAAAATGATGCAAGTCGGAAACTCTTAATTACCTGTAGAGGTATAACCAACCTGGCGTTCCAACGCCAAATGTCCATCTGTACAAAAATCACTCACTTAACCACTTGAGTCCAAAGACAGAGGCTGTTCTCAGCTGCCTGCCAGAATTGCTTGGATTAGTTGCTTGCTGATCTCCCGGCAAGCCAAAAATTGCCCAAATCAAAGGTAACGTGTAATCCTCTACTAGCTGTGCCCAGCTCAGTGTAAAATATGCAGGTCATGAGCATTTCTGCTGGCAGATCACAAGCTCCACGCAGCAGGATGAGTTTCCCCCACTGAGACCTGCAGTCAGTGTGATTAATTGCAGAAGGGAATCTGCTACCTAATATTTTCTTTGGTTAAACTAGCAAAGGCAAGGCCTGCACTTTCCTGTCTTGGTAATGAAGATGTATTGGTACAAGAAGAGGGGCTGTGCATAGTGCTCTATATTCCTGACACCTGTCCAGCCAATGTGATAAATTTCAAAGAGGCTTGGGGAGATCTGGCGGGTAAAGCGTTGACTCTTCTGCCCTATGTACAAACAAGCTGACGAATAATTCTACCAACACAGATACAGTGCCTTTGAAAAAGTATTCATACCCCTTGGCATTTTGTCATATTACAACCAAAAACATAAATGTATTTTATTGAGATTTTATGTGAGAGACCAACACACAAGTGGCACATAACTGTGAACTGGAAGAAAAATGATCATGCATTTGTAATCACCCCCCTGAGTCAATACTTTGTAGAACCACCTTTCAATGCAAATACAGCTGCAAGTCTTTTTGGGGATGTCTCTACCAGCTTTTTACACCTAGAAAGTGACATTTTTGCCCATTCTTCTTTGCAAAACTGCTCCACCTCTGTCAGATTGGATGGAGAGCGTCTGTTACAGCAATTTTCAAGTCTTGCCACAGATTCTCGATTGGATTTAGGTCTGGACTTTAATTAAGTCATTCTAACACATGAATATGCTTTGATCTAAGTCATTCCATTGTAGCTCTGGTTGTAAGTTTAGTCGTTGTCCTGCTGGAAGTTGAATCTCCACCCCAGACTCAAGTCTTTTGCAGACTCTAACAGGTTATTTTCTAACATTGCCTTTTATTTGGCCATCTTCCCATCAACTCTAACCAGCTTCCTTGTCCCTGCTGAAGAAAAGCATTCCCACAACATGATGCTGCCACCACCATGTTTTACAGTGGGAATGGTATGTTCAGGGTGATGTGCAGTGTTAGTTTTCCACCAAACATAGTGTTTTGCTTTTAGGCCACAAAGTTCAATTTTGGTCTCACCTGACCAGAGCACCTTCTTCCACATGTTTGCTGTGTCCCCCACAAACTGCAAATGGGACTTCTTATGGCTTTCTATCAACAATGGCTTTCTTCTTGCCACTATTCCCTAAAGGCCAGAATTGTGGAGTGCAGAACAGATTCTCCCACCTGAGCTGTGGATCTCTGCAGCTCCTTCAGAGTTACCATGTTAGCTGCTTCTCTTGCCCGACCTGTTAGGTTAGGTGGACGGCCATGTCTTGGTAGGTTTGCAGTTGTGCCATCCTCTTTCCATGTTCAGATGATGGATTGAACAGTGCTTTGTGAGATGTTCAAAGCTTGGTATATTTTTTTTATAACCTAACCTTGCTTTAAACTTCTTCACAACTTTATCCCTGACCTGTCTGGCGTGTTCCTTGGCCTTCATGATGCTGTTTGTTCACTAAGGTTCTCTAACAAAACCTCTGAGGGCATCACAGAACAGCTGCATTAATACTGAGAATAAATTACACACAGGTAGACTCTATTTACTAATTGGGTGACTTCTGAAGGCAATTGGTTCCACTAGATTTTAGTTAGGGGTATGAGAGTAAAGGGGGCTGAATACAAATGCACACCACACTTTTCACATATTATTTTGTAAAAAATGTTGAAAACCATTTATCATTTTCTTTCCGCTCCACAATTATGTGCCACTTTGTATTTGTCTATCACATAAAATTCCAATAAAATACATATGTTTCTGGCTGTAACATGACAAAATGTGGAAAATGTCAAGGGGTGTGAATACTTTTTCAAGCCACTGTATGGAGGCAGATGAAGGGTGAGGGATGTGGAATATGACACTAAACAAGTACTTTCAAAGAGAATGGACAGTGTGTAGTTTAGTGGTTCACTTTATTATATTGCACCTTGCCAGTCTTTACATATGATGGTTGCACTAGTTTTAGTTTTTCCGTTATATTCACCTGATGACCCTGGCAGTAAGACACTTCCTGTTCTAGGGTGACAACGCTCTCTCACTGTACTGTGGAGTAGCAACTTTGTCAATCTTGTACAGGAAGTGTGTTGGACTGCAGAACATCTCTTCCTAATCTCCATGACATAGAGGGTGCAGTTCTGTATCCATAGAGGAGAACTAGGCAAAGCCGGTAATACAGCTCAGAGTTTCAGTGCAGCACAGGCATTTACTAGCTCACTAGATTTCTGACAGGATCTACATGTATTTTTCTTTACATTTGTAGCACCTAGTCAGGTGCTAGATAGTAGATATAGTTTTGGAGTTTCTGCTTAACTGGAAAGCAGCAGGAAAACCATAGATGCTCTGTCTGCTTATTAGGGAGCAGGATTTCTAGTCAGGCCTGTGATATGTGTCCAGGTGTGTTTCACTTGGTCTTAGGGAGTGCCCCCACTGTATCTAATAGGGGAGCTTGTTGGACAGTGGAGGAAACCCAGCCAGTGACACACAGGCTTTTGTGGCTGTTCCAGTGGGAGGGCACAACCGCGGTGCATCCTGGGATTGACCATAAAAGCCAGGGACACAGGTGACAGGGCATCTTTGGCGGGAAGCAGAGTCCCAGGAGGTGGGTGATGGTGGTCTTTCCTCCTGTCAGCAAGGTAGGTGGTCACAGGCAGTCGGCCTAGTGAGCTAGAGTGTGGTGCTGAGCCAGGAGGTCCAGGATACTGATGGTGGAGTTGAAGGCAGAGCAACCTGAGGAAAAACAGTGTCCTTGAGTACCAGGAAGCTTGCCAGGGCTCTGCCCAGGAAGGGGACCACTCCAGTCCAGTGGGGTCAGTGGACAGAAGCTAGCACACACGACAAGTGAGAAAGGGGGTGTCAAGTTAGACCCTGAAGAGTAACATAAGGAATAGTTCACCTTTCAAATCTTCACTACAGTGGCAATGTGAAGCAGTGGCCTTGCCACATTTTATACAGTCAGAAGTCCTCAAGATTTGTGCATAGTTCAAGTTGGAGTATCCCACTCATTCCTTCTCCCATCCAAGTTCCTAATAAAATACAAAAAACAAATCCCCTGGACTGTTTATTGACTGAGCCAATTGCTATTGGTAACCCAGGGGAATTCAATCTCAGCAGCTCCCTAGGGGGCAGTGCTGCACATGTATTGAAGGGATATAACAAAACACTTAGCATGTAATATTTAGGAAGTGAAGAACAATAACAATAGAAAACAAGGTAATACAAACACAGAAAAAAAAGTTAGCCAATACATTTTCAAGATGCATTAATTGACTAGATGGCGCAAGTCTTATATGTGGGCGGAACTCTGTTTTAACTAAAATTTAGAATTCTCCTTAAAGGGGGCATAGTAGGGGGTTTGTCCTATGCCTACATACTTTTTCTAATAGGTGTCCCTTGTTCCCATCTCACAAAGTTGGGAGATATGGAACTGCAGCAGTGCAATAATACCACAAAGTTCTGCCCCCATGCAGACACCATTGAAATACAGACCCCCAGCCATTCCATGCAGCCACCCCTCCCCCTTCACATTAGGCATCTATATAACAACCAGTGGAGGCTGGTGCTCCATGGGCCGGGGGGGGCTTCAGATGGACCACACCATACCCCCCCCCCCCCCCGGACCACACCAGCTCGCACACCATACCACCCACCCCCGTCTCCGGCTCACTCATCCTGAACTGACGTGGAGGACAGGCATCGGCGGCAGCAGCTTCCCCCGGCGGCGGCTTTCCCTTCGTCTCCTCCCTCCTCCTCCTCCTTGGCCAATAGCATGGCCTCTACTTTCGGCCAATCGGGAAACAGGTCTGAGGACCCGCTTCCTGATTGGCTGGGAGGAGAATCAGTGTGATAGTAGCGAATATTCATTCGCTATTGTCACACAACTGGGTGGGCTTGGGGCGCAGTGCTCTGTGCCCCGAGCCTACCCTTTTTTTAAGCCTATTAGAGCCTCAGGCTCCAATCACGTGCTTAAAAAAAAAAAAAAAAAAACATTGGAATCCATGCATCCGGCACCCTGCATGTAGGGGGTCTGGATGCATGGATAGGGGGGGGCGGCACCCCTGCGCCCCCAATGGACAGGCCGCCGATGATAACAACACAGGAAAGAGACCTGCAGTCTGGGCATAGTCTGCTACACAAGGGGGAGGGGGCGTGGCTGAGCTGAGACTGAGGGGGCGGAGTCCCCCTTTCTTTAGTGAATACAGACACCAGGAGGAATGCTCAGTGCACAGGGCAGCTTCACAGGGTCCTCTGCACAGAGGTAGTTTCCTCCCACACTGCGCACTCGCAATGCGTATCATCGGTTGCCAGGATGTCAGCGGTCCTGACAACCAATGACTGTAAAAAATTGTGAGGGGGGAGGGAGAAGCTGAGATGACCTGCTGGCAGAATTCTTGACTGGGTGCAGTGAGGATACTCCCACTGAGTGGAGCCCAGTGTAAGAACTTGTTCCAGCACTGGTCTCTGGGACTCCAGCCCAGATCTGCAGGACTTCAATCGCTTCAACTCTGGAAGATTTACCCCCCTTCATGACCAGGCCTTTTTTTGCGATACGGCACTGCGTTACTTTAACTGACAATTGCGTGGTCATGCAACACTGTACACAAATAAATTGTATGTCCCTTTCTCCTACAAATAGAGCTTTAATTTGGTGGTACTTGATCACCTCTGCAGGGTTTTTTTTGCGCGATAAACAAAAAAAGACCAACAATTTTGAAAAAAAGAAAAACAATATTTCTTACTTTCTGCTATAAAACACATGCAATGAAAAAATGGAAAAAATCAAAATTCTTCATCAATTTAGGCTAATATGTATTCCTCTACATGTTTTTAGTAAACAAAACTCCCAATAAGTGTATATTGATTGGTTTGCGCAAAAGCTATAGCGTCTTCAAACTATGGGAAATTTTTGTGGAATTTTATTATTTATTTATTTTTACTAGTAATACTAGTAGAGATCAGCGACTTATAGCGGGACTGTGATATTGCGGCAGACAAATTGCACACCAGGTATCAGAAGCTGCCAATATAGTTGTTACAAAGCTGAAACTTTAGTAAATGCAAAGCAATTCACTTTTTTGCAGCACTTATTTTGCTATGAATGTACTCACTGGCTTTCCACCAGAGTTTGAGCTGCGTGTACTCTCCAAAGGAGTTTGGGGTGGGTGTACTCAATAAGTCTACAACAGAGTATGGGGTGTGGAAGTACACTCGGTATAGGAAGCAAACATAAAAGTATATCCCTTCTGGAAGGGTGAAGGATTTTCTTTTTGCACCACTTCTATTGCTATGAGTGCACTCAATAGGCTCTCCAAAAGAGTTGGCGGTGGGTGTACTCAATGGCTCTACAACAGAGTTTGTGGTGAAGTACACACAGTGTGGCAAGTGAACATGCTATATACGTACTGTACAGTATATCCCTTCCAGGCGGATGAGGGAGGAAGGTTACAGACACATAATCTAAAGCAGAGGTCCTCAATTTCTGGGCCGCAGACTGGTACTGGTCAGGCACCGGACAAACAGCCGCTGGGAGCAGGCAGGCTGTTTGTTTACATAGCAATGCTCGCATGTCATATCCTGTGAGCTGGGTTGCCTCCTTTGAGATCAGTGGCACATTTGATTCTCATAAGAGGGGAACCCGCTCCTTAAAAATCTAACGTTGGATACCTGCTAAACTGGCTGAGAGGCTGCATAGCCATAAATATAGGCATATAAAGGCTTCTCTTGCTGCACAGAGAAAACCCTGACAAGCTGCATCTGGTGGCAAGTGATAAGTTACATCTAGTGGCAGGCTGAAGTGGCAAGTGAAAAGTTACATCTGATGGAAAGCTTTATATTGGCAAGTGACAAGCTACCTCTGGTGGCAGGCTGAAGTGGCAAGTAACAAGTTACATCTGGTATAAAGCTTTATAGTGGCAAGTGACAAGCTACATCTGGTGGGCGGCTGAAATGTGGCAAGTGATAAGTTACATCTGGAGGAAGGCTGTAGTGGCAAGTGACTAGCAAGCTGCATCTGGTGGAAGTCTTTATAATGGAAAGTGACAAGTAAGCTGCATCTGATGGAAGGCTTTATAGTGGAAAGTGACAAGTAAGCTGCATCTGGTGGAAGATATTTATAATGGAAAGTGACTAGTAAGCTGCATCTGATGGAAGGCTTTATAGTGGAAAGTGACAAGTAAGCTGCATCTGATGGAAGTCTTTATAATGGAAAGTGACAAGTAAGCTGCATCTGGTGGAAGTCTTTATAATGGAAAGTGACAAGTAAGCTACATCTGGTGGCAGGCTTTATAATGGAAAGTGACAAGTAAGCTACATCTGGTGGCAGGCTTTAATGGCAAGTGACAAGCTACATCTGGTGGCAGGCTTTAGTGGTGGCACCTTGGTGGTGACCATATTACCCTGGTGTCGGGATAGTTGAAGCGCTAACACCTCCTCCCTTCCCCCTGGTCCTTGGAAAAATCATCTTCCACAAAACTGGTCCCTGGTGCGAAAAACGTTGGTCTAAAGCACAATGGTAAAAGAGGCCAGTAAGGACACACATCTGATAGAGACAACCCACTGTTTCCTAACCATCCAACCCTGGGTGACACTGTCTTGCCACTAGCTGCCTCACCTTCAGGACTGCATGAAGCTCTACAAAGACCTCAAAAGATTAATTGTCCCAACTGCCCTTCTATCATTTATCAACTGCCTATTCACTCAGCTGACGTTTGTCGTCCCCTTTTGACATCCTGCCATTTTGTTAACCTCTTGGATAGTACCATCAACCCTTGGTGGTAAATACTGCCCCCTTTGGGAACCCTGATTTACACTATATAATATACATATGCACAATGTGTCTACTGTGTAGCACCCTCCTAGGTAGGTGCTAGGAAAACGCATTAAGTGACTCTTTCTGCTTACCAGGAGAGCCAAATCTGTTAGTTTTGCCTGTCACATGTTTCCAGGTGTGATTTATTGAATCTAAGGGAGTATCCCCACTGTATCCAATAAAGGAGCTTGTTGGACAGTGGAGGAAACCTAACCAGTAGCACAACAGAGTTTATGGCTGTCTCAGTGGGTGGGCATTCCTGCAATGCATCCTGGGATTGGCAATAAATACTGAGGGAACATGTGACAGGGCATCTTTTGGCGGGAGCAAAGTCCCTGGAGGAGGTGGACGGCTGTCTCTCCTCCTGCAGGTGTGATGAAGGTGGTACAGGCAGTCGACCTAGTGCACCAAGTGTGGAGCTGAGCTGCAGAAGGATCCAGAGTGCTGACAAGTGGAGCTGCTGGCAGAGACTTTTGGGAAAAACAGTATCGTGAGTACCAGAGGATTTGCCTAAGGGTCTGCCTAAGAGAAGGGACCACTCCAGAGAAGTCAAGGGGATCAAGGAGCCAGGTCACACAGGAAGTTTAATGGTAAAGGGGGTGCCGTGTAGTTGACCCTGAAGCATAGGAACAAAGAGGGCGCCAGGAAGGGCCCTGAAGTTGTTCTGCAGTACAGTACAGATTACCTCAGAAAGCTTATTCAATTCTACTTCCCAGCAAGGGGCAAAGTGAAGCAGCGGCCAAGCCATTGACTAGCATTAATCAGCATTACTCAGCGTTATTCAGCATTTTCAAGCCGTCCCATCCAATTGTGCAAGTTGGAGTATCCCATTCATTCCCTATCCAAGTTCTAAATAAAAACACAAAAACCAAAGATACCGGACTGTTTCCTGACTGAGCTAAAACACTTGGGAAAATGTTGAACTGTCATGTCCTTGCTAATGGTAACCCAGGGGAACCCATAACCAGCAGCTCTCAAGAGAGTAGTGCTACAACTGTATGCTGGTTGTCTAGGGGTTCTGATAACCCTTTGACTTCAATACTTCCTGAATCACTGACCTGGAAAAAAAAGTATGCATGTCAAAGTCATAAGTCCTTATATATTCATTCTGGATCAGTGATTCACGATATTGAAGCAAGAGGATCAATATAATAGCCAGGTAACTAGCATTAGGATGGGAAAGCAATGGAGGCCTCCATGTCTCTTTCAAGACAGATTTCCTTTAATATGTGTCTGTAGCTAAGGCCGGTGCAGTGAACACAGTTTTTCAACTCGAGCGCCGCGTCTGGATTCACAACATCTTTTCTGGCCTCCTTATTGTAGCAGAAAACTAGGACCATAAGGTATCATCCAGCGTACTCAGCTCTTCGAGTTGCCAGAAGCAGCGGTGTCCCCGCTGACTGTTACTACATCAGATATCTTAATTGCGATAAGTTTACAGATGTTTTAACTAGGACATACCAGAGTGCCGGGAGTTTTATACAGCTGCGTCCTTTTCAGGAATGCACAGCTGTGCTGAGAATTTGTATGTGTTCCAATTGTTCATATAAACTTAAATCTGATCTCTAGGCAGATATAAAAGGCACAAATTAGTGCAGCTTTTTATTCATTAATACAAGAAAGGTATTTTTAATGCAACCAGTGAAAGTAGCTGCTTTTGATTTAATATCAGCCTCCAGTCATAGGCGGGGGTGGATCTGTAAAAACCTGGAGGAGGGGAGTTGAAGATGCTGGCTGTCAGACTGAGCCCATCTAGTGATGAAAAAGAAGTACTGCAGGGGACATCTCTTAATTGAACTAAGTATTGCTGCGAAACCAACTTTTTGTAACGTTATATTTTAGTGGGCTGTTCATTTCTCTCTAGATGTTTTTGGTTGAAGTTCTGTGTTAAAAGTACATATACTAAAGATTATATGAAAGCCGCCCCAATAGAACAGAAGAAGACTGGAATCTATCATAAAGTTAGTTGAAATTCTTGCAATGTATTTGTTAGGTGTACATAATATAAATGGGTACTAATATTTATAGGTAAAGTTGATCCAGGGAATATCCAATTTCCTCTTGGAGGATCAGGAAGGAATTTTATCCCCTTCTGTAGCAAATTGGATCATTTACTGGGTTTTTTTTTCACCTTCCTCTGGATCAACTGAGGGTATAGGATTGTGTATATGGAATTGTATGGTTGGGTCTTCTTTTTTTTTTTTTTAATTGGTTGAGCCAGATGGACTGCCTTTTTTCAACCTGACTAACTATGTAACTATGTTATCGAAAAATTAATCAGCGCAAACAATCACTCTAGAAATAGGAATTGAAGATTTATTGCCAGCTGAACACTAAAGGTTTTTCATACAGCCCCATATCAGCATATATAACCAAGAATAGTGCAGTGCAAATGCAGATCATAAATGTTAAACACTCTGTTAAAGTTCACAATATATACAATAAATCTGTAAAAAGTTTCCAAGTTAATTCATAGCATAAAAGTTCATAATATAGCCCAAATGACCCGCAATGAGCTAGAGAAATTCAACATGTTGTGAAGAAAGATCAGAAGCACATTAACTCCAGGTGGCTGGTCCCTTCACCCACAGACAGACAGCCTGCTCATCTCAAATAAATGACCCCTGAATTACCAGAAGGTCACTAACGCTTGTCCCATACAGGGAAGTATTGTGTTAAGCAGCGGGGGTTCCTGGACATCATCTCGATCCGAAATGCATGTAGAGAAATGAGAAATCCCAGTGCTCTCTGATAGTTAAAATCGCACACATTTATTAAAAGTAAACTACTCACAAACAATCTTCTTGTCACATTGCATATATCGGTACACAACAAACGCCGATCTCCAGTCGGCACTGTAGGATAGCAGCGGGGTGATGTCATCAGCTGCGGCTCCTCCTTCTGCACACGTTACGTCCAACTGGACTTCATCAGCTGGGTGGAGCCTCATCGTCACCCTTTCCTTAGTAAACAACGCAGGCTACCATGGAAACCATAGCAGCCGCAGATACAATCCAGACACAGAGACAGCCAGACACAGACACAGAGAATATGTGGCGGCTATGGTTTCCATGGTAGCCTGTGTTGTTTATTAAGGAAAGGGTGGCAATGAGGCTCCAACTCACTGATGAAGTCCCATTGGACGTAACGCTTACAGGAGGAGGAGCCGCATCCGATGGCATCACCTACAGTGCCGACCTTTTATATTATGAATTAGGTTGGAGACATATTTTTAGTATATATTATGAATTTTAACAGATTGCTTAACATTTATTGTCTGCATTTGTGCTGCACTATTCTTGGTTATAAATGTATTTATTGTCTGAGGGATTTTTTTTCTCTTAACATATGATTTTCAGTCTAAAGCTCTCAGCACATTACCAATAGTACATACATATTGTTTATATATAGGCTGACTCAGTAATGAAGGTTCAGGATACAATTCTGTTTCTAAAAGTATATTTAAAATAACAGTTAATTGTGTTTGCAAATAAATAATATGCAAAATAAATGTGGTTATTTTTTAGTTGTTTAAAACCATAAGAGCTTGTTTAGTAAGCATGTGTACACAATTCTTGAATACTGGTAATATAAACACATTAGGGGGTACTTGAATGTAACTACCACACGCCAGGGGGTCATTGCTGCACATTCAATTATGAAGGGATAGTTCATTAAATATGAATGAGAAACTACTAGCAATCATTGTACTGACAAGCACACAGTGATATACAAACTGCTGAAGCTTACCATAACCAATCAAATTTCACTTTGCATCAGTGCAGACCAGTAAATAAAATGAAATATGATTGCTGATTGGTTGCTATGGTTTGAACACTGAATATAAATTTTACTTTGCACCAGCCTAATAAGTAGGCCTGCTGAATTTAATTGGCGAATCAATGCATCGCAATGCGACCCTTTGCGATTCTGAATCGATTAGGAAATGACGTCACCCAGCCGCGCCACGCCCTCCCTCTACTGGGAGAAAAAACACAGCAGTAGTGATCGGTGCGGGAGCTGATTGGTGGATTATTGCGGGCGCTGAATAAAAAGCCTCTGCCCCTTCCTCTTCTCTCTTTGACCCGAGGCACAGTGGTAAAGAACATCCCCCGCGTGGTATCTGCGTCCTGCCTGCCGTCTTACAGCCAGCCAGCCAAGCCACTGGAGCCCCGAGTGTCCCCGTTGTCTTACAGCCAGCCAGGACCCGGAGCCCCAAGCGTTCCCATCGCAGCCAGCCTGCCAGTGCTGCCTCACCATCACCGTCCCAGCTGCCAGCCAGCCAGCCACTGGAGCCCAGAGAGCAGTGTAATCCTCAGTGCGGTACTACTATGCATAGCACAACACACACACACAGCAGGTATGTACTACCACCAGCAAGTCAACAAACTAATGGTATAACAAATTTATGATGACCATTTTGACAAGAATATTAGCTTGGCTGGCTGGCTGGCCTCTATCTTGGCTTTAAATCGGAGTTCCGGCCTCTGAAACTTTTTTTCAATAAAAATACCCCCGGGACAGTCAGGGCTAGTACATTTCATAATGGATAGCCTCTGAACTGTCCCAGGTCGCACTTACTTTTTAGAAGAAATACTTACCTTGAAAATTTCTTGTCCAGCGCTGCTATCTCAGGTGTGGGCGGCTGAAGCCAGGGCGTCCTCTTCGTCCCAGAATGCCCTGCACCGGCCCCGCTCGTCAGTTCCGGTGCAGGCACGTCATTCCCGCACAGCTTCTGGGCATGCCCAGAAGCTCTTTAGCAGGGAATGACGCGCCTGCGCCGGAACTGACGAGCGATGACGTTCAGCTCCCAGGAGTCAACGCAAGCAGAAATTGACGGCGCGAACCGCGGCCGAAGAGGGAGGAAGTAGCAGGAAGGTAAGTTTACTTTCTTTAAAAACAAGGTAAGTAAAGAAAAAAAAAATCGGGACTATCCATTTCTTTTGCAGGTGAATGTCAGCAAGTGGATGGCCCAAAGTTGTTTTTGAGGCCGGAACTCTGCTTTAAAGTAGAACTATAGGCAAAACTTATTTTTCATTTTGGATTGAGCAAGGGAAGGTTATTAAAATTATTAAACCTGTAAAGTTTATTTTTGCCATGTGGAAATTTACCTTCTCTTTCTGTCCCAAACTGAAAGTGAGAGAAAATCCCAATAATCACACAAAATTTGGGGGTTTTTCTTTTTACTTTCAATGATAATAGTAAAAACACAGGACAAATGGAGGGGGCAGGGCCGGCCTTAGGTGTTCAGGCGCCCTGTGCGAGCTAATCCTGTGGCACCCACCCCCCCGCACGCATTTTCTTGCACCTTTTTTGCACTTTATTTGACTTTTCTTTCTTTTTTATGATCACTAATAACTTAGCCCCCCTTACATCAGAGACCCTCACAGAGCCCCGCCTACATTAGAGACCCCCACAGAGCCCCCCTAAAATCAGAGACCCCCCACAGAGACCCCTTAAATCAGAGCCCCCCCCCCCACAGAGCCCCCCTTACATCAGAGACCCCCCCACACAGAGCTCCCCTTACATCAGAGACCCCCCACACAGAGCTCCCCTTACATCAGAGACCCCCCACACAGAGTCCCCCTTACATCAGAGTCCCCCCGCTCCCGCTGTGCGGCCTGATCTTCTGCGAGCTGTGATGGCCGCACGGCGCCCCTGTTGCCCATGGCGCCCTGTGCGGCCGCACAGCTCGCACACCCCAAAGGCCGGCCCTGGGAGGGGGTGAATCTCTCTAGCGTGGACAGCAATAAACACTGACAGATGTTCTAATACATCTCCTCCACTCTATCCAAAATCAAAAATAAAAGTTTTGCCTTTAGTTGTACTTTAAAAGGTTTAGACATATTGATATTTTCTTTTCTTTTTATGAAGAAGAAAACTGCACTACTACAGTTTGATGTCATACTATTTTACTGTTACTTCTAAATAGTGTTGTTGTCTGTCTCTGCTATGCTATGTTCAGACTTTCCTATATGTATGCAGGCCATGGCCAGGGTCCAGGGAAGTGTCCTTTAAGAGCAGATGAAAATAAAAATGATTCTTAAATTTTTGACTGCTTGATTGTTTTTTTATTTATAAAGTTTTGAAAACCATTGGGCAATGGACTGGGCATGGGCATTGGGCAGTAATCGTGATGCATCGTGAATCGTTCACATGATAATCGTAATCGAATCGAATCATGAGACCAGTGAAGGTGCGCAGCCCTACTAATAAGTATATCTAGCCATATTTTTTTCCTTTTGCATAGGGTGTAGAACCTTTTTTCTGATTTGTTGTTTTTTGTGCCTTTTTTCCTTTGCTGGAGAGATCCCCTCTCAATATGTCCTGATGACTAGTGCCACTGACACAGAACATAATAAGGAAATCAATATTTTATGGCTCTTTCACACGGCCGCTCCGCTTGTCCGCAAATCATCCTATTTTTTTGCGGATGATTTGCGGACATAATGTAAGTCAATGGCACTGCGGATGTCAGCGGAATACCATCCGCTGACATCCGATTTTCCTCCTTTCAGTTCTGTTCCGTTTTTTGGAACGGAACAGAACTCTATTTTTTCATCCGTTCAAAAAACGGAAAGGAAGGAAAATTGGATGTCAGCGGTGTCATCCGCTGACATCCGCAATGCCATAGACTTACATTATGTCCACATATCATCCGCAAACGGATGGGATGATATGCGGGCATACGGAGCGGATGACACAAATGTCATCCGCTCCGTGAAAAAAAAAAAAAAAGTCCCGCAGCGGAGAAGAAATGCGGAGCGGCCGTGTGAAAGAAGCCATACAGTTGTTACAAAAACTAGAATAGAGGGGAAACCTTCCTGTGGAAACATTTGCTCTGAGGACAACCAAGACTTGATTTCCTTCACTTTGGAGAGATTGTAAGGCCTCTTTCACATGGGCGTTCCGTATGTCCGTATATCACCCCATCTGTTTGCGGGTGATATACGGACATAATGTATGTCAATGGGATTGCGGATGTCAGCGGATGACCATCCGCTGACATTCGATTTGCCTCCTTTCAGTTCTGTTCCATTTTTGGAACGGAACAGAACCTTATTTTTCTTCCGTTTAAAAAACGGAAAGGACGCAAAATCGGATGTCAGCGGTGTCATCCGCTGACATCCGCAATCCCATAGACTAAGATTATGTCCGTATATCATCCGCAAACGGATGGGATGATATGCAGACATACGGACCGGACACAAGTGTCATCCGTGTCCGTAAAAAAAAAAGTGACTGAATGGACGACAAAAATGGAGCGCCCGTGTGAAAGAGGCCTAAATCACTTCCTGTCGCATTTCTGGAACAGAGAGTGAAAAGAAATCTCCAAAATACGACATTACAAAAAAAAAAGCCTAACGGGAGTTCTCACAATACACCTGAGTTATGTGGCATGTTAACGCACATTGCAGTAATGCCTCGTACACACGATCAGTTAATCATACTAATAAAATCGCTTTCGAATTGAACGCACGATAATCTGATTGTTAGTACACAGCTTTCGACAGCCGATCACGATATTTTGTCCAACATAATCCGATGGGACAAACATGAAAACTTTTGTGGAACGATAGCCTAGCGAACGACAATCGCTTAATCAGTACAGTATGCGTCTGCTAAAAAATCAATTGACAAAGACCACGCATGATCAGAAACACAAAAGCCTGGAAAAAGCCTGGCTGCCATTGTTTTTCGGATACGTAGCTACGCAACCAGGAAGCTTTTCCAGAATCGTACGAAAGAAATCATACGTTTGGTACGCATTGTTGAATTTGATACTAGTATCATGCAACAAAATGTGAAGGTAAATCGTCCGATTATCTGACTGTGTGTACGAGGCATAAGGCAGCCTATTGGAAACAATGAGCTGCCAACGTACCATTATTTTCTAAACTTTGCATGTACCAGAAAATATTTCATGCACTGCAATGTACTAAGGTGCATTGCCTTAGCGCTCAGGGTGCAAGTTAAAGAGGTTGTAAACCTCAGAATAAATAAATAAATAAAACCTGAAAGACAAAAGCATAATGAGCTAGTATGCATCGCTTACTAGCTCATTATGAAATACTTTCCTTAGAATGAAGCCCCCTCAGTGCCGCCGCTCACCGCTGGCATGGCCAACATGTTCAGCCGTCTTTCTTCCTGGTTCACGTCCTCCGGCCATCTGATTGGCTGGAGCGCAGATGACGTCACTCCCGCGCATGCGCGTGGGAGCCACTGTTCAGGGCACGGGGCTCTAAAGGAATGGCTCGGGCGCATGCGCCAGTGATGTCTCTGGCTGCATGAAAAGTAAATATCTCCTAAACGGTGCATGTTTAGGAGATATATACAGTATCTATAGGTAAGCCTTATTATAGGCTTACCTATAGGTACAAGTTATGGGGGGGGGAGGGGGTTACAACCACTTTAAAGCGGAGTTTAAGACTTTTTTGTGTTTATTAACAGTCAGCATCTACAAAAAGTGTAGCTGCTAACTTTTAATAAATTCACACTCACATGTCTCACGAACCAGTGATGTGGCCACCCGAAGGCTCGATCCTCTCTGCTCTCAGTGGCACCGGCATCACTAGTGTGGGCACCCGGCAGTGACAGCTTGCAGCTTGACAGCCGGGTGCGCACTGCGCATGCGCGAGTCCCGCTGCACCTCCTGAATGCGCTTCTGGAAGAATGGTCAAACATTCCCATAGACACACTCCTAAACCTTGTGGACAATCTTCCCAGAAGAGTTGAAGCTGTTATACCTGCAAAGGGTGGGCCAACTCAATATTGAACCCTACAGACTAGAACTGGGATGCCATTAAAGTTCATGTGCGTGTAAAGGCAGGTGTCCCAATACTTATGGTAATATATATATATATATATATATATATATATATATATATATATATATATATATAATATATATATATATATATATATATATATTTATAGAAAAAATTTGGGGCAAACTCAACTGAAGGGGGAGAGGAGAACCACGGCGCCCTCCGAGTGGAGGTTCTCCTCTCCCCCTTCCTCCCTGCAATCTTCTGGGACACATCAGAGGTCCCAGAAGATTGCCGGCCATTCAGGAGGTGCAGCAGGACTCACGCATGCGCAGTGCGCACCCGGCTGTGAAGCTGCAAGCTATCACTGCCGGGTGCCCACACTAGTGATGCTATTGATTATATATAGGACATTGAATTTCAAAAGAGCCAATTTCCCAAAACTGCGCTCTCTGCTAGAAAATATCAAATGGGATAGAACCCTGGGAACAAAGAACATGGAGGAAAAATGGGAGTGCTTCAAGAGCATACTAAACAAAGGGATTGGCCAGTGTATTTCAAAGGGAAATAAATTTAAAAGAGCAAAACTTAAGCCTGGGTGGCTAAACTCCATCAAAAAATGCATATTAATACTAAAGAAAAGGCCTTCAAAAAATACAAGGCTGAGGGGTCATTGGCAGCATTCAAGCATTACAAAGAGTGTAATAAGAAATGTAAAGGCAAAATCAAGGCGGCTAAAATAGAACAGGAGAGGCATATAGCGGAAGAGAGTAAAAAACCCCAAGAAATTCTTTAAGTATATAACTAGTAAGAAAGCGAGGCCAGAACACATTGGCCCCATAAAAGACAACGAAGGGAATCTGGCCACAGAGGACAGAGAGAAGGCGAAAGTGTTAAATAATTTCTTCTCATCAGTCTTCACAAAATAATTGGGGGGCTACACTAACCCAGCTTATAATGCTAAACTAAATAATACACCTCAGGAAGTACCGCCATGGCTAACAGAGGATAGACTTAGAACTAAACTAGAGAAACTTAACATAAATAAATCACCGGGACCGAATGGCTTGCACCCGAGGGTTCTTAAAGAGCTCAGCCAGCTGATTGCCAGACCATTATTCTTGCTCTTTAAGGATAGTCTACAGACGGGTATGGTGCCAGCTGATTGGAAAAAAGTCAACGTGGTACCAATATTTAAAAAAGGGCAGAGATATATCCCGGGTAACTATAGGCCGGTCAGCCTAACATCAGTAGTCTGCAAGATTATGGAGGGGATGTTAAGGGACTTTATACAAGACTTTAGTAATGAGAACGGTAATATTAGTAGTAATCAGCATGGATTATTGAAAAATCGTTCTTGCCAGACCAATCTATTAACCTTCTACGATGAGGTGAGTTGCCATCTAGACAAAGGAAAGCCTGTGGATGTGGTGTATCTGGACTTTGCAAAGGCATTTGACACAGTTCCCCACAAACGCTTACTGTACAAACTAAGGTACATAGGTATGGACCATAGGGTGAGTACCTGGATAGAGAACTGGCTCCAGGGGAGAATCCAGAGGGTGGTGATAAATGGGGAGTACTCAGATTGGGCGGGTGTGGAAAGTGGGGTCCTGTTTAATTTATTCATAAACGACCTAGAGGAGGGGATATCTAGCACAATCTCCGTATTTGCAGATGATACTAAACTAAGCAGGCCAATATCTTCGATGCAGGATGTGGAAACCTTACAAGCGGACCTGAACAAAATAATGGGGTGGGCAACTACATGGCAGATGAGGTTTAATGTTAAAAAATGTAAAGTAATGCACTTGGGCGTCAGAAACACGAAAGCAAGCTACTCACTGAGGGGGAACCTCTGGGTGAATCTAAGATGGAAAAGGACCTGGGGGTACTCGAGGACAATAGGCTTGGCAGTGGCATGCAATGCCAAGTTGCTGCAAGCAAAGCCAACAAAATACTGGCATGTATAAAAAAGGGGATTCACTCCAGAAATAAAGAGATTATTCTCCCATTCTACAAGACTCTGGTCCGGCCACATATGGAGTATGCCGTCCAGTTCTGGGCACCGGTCCTCAGGAAGGATGTGCTGGAGCTGGAGAGAGTCCAGAGAAGGGCAACAAAAATAATTAGGGGAATGGAGGACATCAGCTATAAGGAAAGACTACAAGCATTGAACTTATTCTCTCTGGAGAAGGGACGCTTGAGGGGGGATATGATATCAATGTACAAATACTGTACTGGTGGTGATGACCCTAGCATAAGGAACAAACCTTTCAGAGAAAGGGAATACAATAAAACACGTGGTCACTCACTACTAAAACTAGAGGGAAAAACGGTTTAACCTTAAAATACGTAAGGGGTTCTTTACTGTCAGAGCAGTAAGGATGTGGAATTCTCTTCCACAAGCAGTAGTATCAGCAGGGAGCATTGATAGCTTCAAAAAACTATTAGATGGGCACCTTAAAGACCACAACATAAGGGGGTATACAATGTACGGTTAACAGCAAACACACACACATCATAGGTTGAACTAGATGGACTGATGTCTTTTTTCAACCTCACTAACTATGTAACTCTGTATGTAACTATGTAAACTAATCTGGGGGTGTAGTTAACCTTGTATTGACACCCCCAGCGATTCGCATATATGACAGTGTGAACTGCCTGCGAGTTGAGTGCGATGTGGGAACCCACAGTGGATTCGCAGAGTTCCCGCATTGCATATTTCGTGAACCGGCCCTTACTTTGATCATGCTAGATGACTGGCTGTCCTCTGGTTTCAGTGCCCCCCATGTCACTGACCTGGAACGACATGCACATCAAGGAAGAAATTGACGCTTCCTTATTCTTAAAAAGAAATATGCAATTCTCAGCAATTCATCAGGTTTTAGCTTTTGCTTTTTGAGATACTAGCTAAATGACTTGTACAGGCTGCTTTACTTTCCCACTACGCACTTCTAGGACTTACAGAGTGCAATTATTAAAGCAAAGTGCAATAATGCTAATAATATTATTATACAGGATTTTTATAGTGCCGACGTATTGCGCAGCGCTTTACAACGTCAGGGCAGACAGTACAGTTACAATACAATTCAATACAGGAGGAATCAGAGGGCCATGGTCGCTAGAGCTTACAATCTAGGACTATATTTTGTTTTACCATCTTGATCATGTTAGACTGGTGAAAGGGTTAAATCTAAGCAGTTGCTAAGGACTACAGCACTCTTTACAATTTTTTTTTTTTTTTTTTACGCATTGGCTAAAATATACTGAGTTGTCATCTATAATACATTGGCAGATGGTTCAATATTGAACACCCCCTCTCACACACACACATTCCCTATAGTGATAAGGCTGCTATGGAATCATTATGCTGTATGATCTATACTCAGTGCAAGCTGTCACACACATATAAGTCAAGGAAAATAACATATTTCAAAACACCAAAGCATCTGTGGCACTGACGGTCCCTGGGTGATTTAATAGTACTTGTCAGACTGATATGAAATATAGCAATCAGGACAGCAAGGATGGCACTCCAATCAATTGCATGAGGGAGTCTGATGAGAGGGGACAGACAGACCAGGGATGCCACAGGGGATGCCATGCACACACAGACTGGTGGTATAAATGCAAGGGGTAAAGGTACCTGGTGCAAAGCTGGAGATTTATTCTTGCAGCTCTTCTCCTGGGCAGGTACACAAAGCTCTGCTCTCATCTTCCAGCATCCTCCCAGCCCATCCTCTCCTCCCCCCCACCAACCAACACATCTGTACATCTTACCTCCACTGCCCTCCTGTGACCCAGCAACCCCCTCCTTACTGCACCTACCTGTCCTGCTGGTTACCAGCCTCTCGCCTTCTCTCTGCCTGGTGTCTCCTGAAAAGATTTGGTGCAGCCTGGGCTGGGAAGGGGGGCGCTGGAGGGGGGCACTTAAGGGGGTCCACATACACGGGCACAAAATCATGGACAGGTGACAACAGCACTCCGCAGACTTGTGTGGGATGAAAACGATTGCGGAGGCAGGCGATCGCACATGTATAGAGGGGTGTAAGGAAAAACAGAGTAATAAACAGATGGGGGCTACAATGATTATTCATAGACAGCGCACGTCTTCTTTGCTAATCCATGGGCTGCAGAGGAATAGAAAATGCATCGAATCTCGATAGATAGATAGATAGATAGATAGATAGATAGATAGATAGATAGATAGATAGATAGATAGATAGATAGATAGATAGATAGATAGATAGATAGATAGATAGATAGATAGATAGATAGATAGATAGATAGATAGATAGATAGATAGATAGATAGATAGATAGATAGATAGATAGATAGATAGATAGATAGATAGATAGATAGATAGATAGATAGATAGATAGATAGATAGATAGATAGATAGATAGATAGATAATGGAGTAAGTGAGAAAAGGAAAAGAGAGAAAACAATAGGATGTAAATAAAAGAGAGAGAGGTAGGATAGATACAGTGGTGATCAAAAGTTTGGGCACCCCAGGTAAAATTTGTATTAATGCGCATAAAGAAGCCAAGGAAAGATGGAAAAATCTCCAAAAGGCATCAAATTACAGATTAGACATTCTTATAATATGTCAACAAAAGTTAGATTTTATTTCCATCATTGACACTTTCAAAATTACAGAAAACAAAGAAATGGCGTCTGCAAAAGTTTGGGCACCCTACAGAATTTATAGCATGCACTGCCCCCTTTGCAAGGCTGAGACCTGTCATGGATTGTTCTCAATCATTGTCTGGGAAGACCAGGTGATGTCAATCGAAAAAGGTTTTAAATGCCCAGACTCATCTGACCTTGCCCCAACAATCAGCACCATGGGATCTTCTAAGGCAGTTGTCTAGAAAACTGAAAATAGTTGACGCTCACAAAGCTGGAGAAGGCTATAAAAAGATAGCAAAGCATTTTCAGATGTCAATATCCTCTGTTCAGAATGTAATTAAGAAATGGCAGTCATCAGGAACAGTGGAAGTTAAAGCAAGATCTGAAAGACCAAGAAAAATATCAGACAGAACAGCTCGCAGGATTGTGAGAAAAACAATTCAAAACCCACGTTTGACTGCACGATCCCTCCAGAAAGATCTGGCAGACACTGGAGTTGTGGTACACTATTCCACTATAAAGAGATACTTGTACAAATATGGTCTTCATGGAAGAGTCATCAGAAGAAAATCTCTTCTACGTCCTCACCACAAAAATCAGCGTTTGAACTTTGCAAATGAACATATAGACAAGCCTGATGCATTTTGGAAACAAGTTCTGTGGACCGATGAGGTTAAAATCAAACTTTTTGGCCGGGAATGAGCAAAGGTACGTTTGGAGAAGAAGGGGCACAGAATTTAATGAAAAGAACCTCTGTCCAACTGTTAAGCATGGGGGTGGATCAATCATGCTTTGGGGTTGTATTGCAGCCAGTGGCACAGGGAACATTTCCAGAGTAGATGGAAAAATTGATTCAATAAAATTTCAGCAAATTTTGGATGGTAACTTGATGCCATCTTTGAAAAAGCTGAAGTTAAAGAGAGGATGGCTTCTACAAATGGATAATGATCCTAAACACACCTCAAAATCCACAGGGGATTACATCAAGAGGCGTAAACTGAAGGTTTTGCCATGGCCTTCACAATCTCCTGACCTCAACATAATTGAAAATCTATGGATAGACCTTAAAAGAGCAGTGCGTGACAGACAGCCCAGAAATCTCAAAGAACTGGAAGACTTTTGTAAGGAAGAATTGGCAAAGATACCTCAAACAAGAATTGAAAGACTCTTGGCTGACTACAAAAAGCATTTACAAGCTGTGCCAAAGGGGGCAGTACAAGATATTACCTTTGCAGGGTGCCCAAACTTTTGCAGACGCCATTTTTTTGTTTTCTGTTATTTTGAAAGTGTAAATGATGGAAATAAAATCTAACTTTTGTTGACATATTATACGAATGTCTAATCTGTAATTTGATGCCTTTTGGAGATTTTTCCATCTTTCCTTGGCTTCTTTATGCACATTAATACAAATTTTTACCTGGGGTGCCCAAACTTTCGATCCCCACTGTAGGTGAGAGGGAGCGAGAGAAGAAAACTAAAGAGAAATGAAAGAGATGATTGGATAGAGATATAGAAAGGCGAGGGATATAGCTTAGACAAGGAGAGAGATGATAAAAAGATATGCCATAATCAGCAAAATGCTGCTGTGCAAGAACTTTTTTTAAAAGCAGAGTTCCAGGCAAAAATTGAACTCTGTTTGAAGCAATAAACAAACCCAACCCCCCCCCCCCCCTCGTTTTTTAGATATATATTTTTTCTTTTATACCTTTTTGGTATGTTTTCTTCGGGACTTTCGTCCCATGTCACCATGGCGAGGTACATCACTTCCGTGGTTTTGTCGTGCCCTCCTCCTTCCCACCGTTGCCGACGACGGGACCTTTCAGAAAGCGTTGCATGCCTCACGCATCCACAGTAGGAAACAGGCTGTGAAACCGCATAGCTTCACTTCCTGTTTCCCTTAGTAAAGATGCCGACACCTGCACTTAGAACCAATAGACGGGTTCAGACATCGCGGGCTCCCTGGACAGTCAGCAACTACGGTATTTGTAGCTGCTGACTTTAATTTTTTTTTCACCCAGGCTGGAACTCTGCTTTAAGGATAAATAGATTAGAGAGAAGAAAAGGAAAGAAAATTCTGTTTGAATATGATGTAGCTATAAATAAGAGAGAAAATAGAATTGAGATCCAGAAAAGAGATGATACATGTAGCACCCTCCTAGTTAGGTGCTAGGTGGATAAAAGCTTAGCAGCTCCTTCTGCTTATCAGGGGAGCCTGATTGTTAGTTTTGTCTGTAGCATGTGTCCATGTGTGATTTATCTGGGCTGAGTGAGGGAGTGTCCCCACTGTATCCAATAGGGGAGCCTGTTGGAAAGTGGAGGAAACCCAGCCAGTGACAAACAGGCTTTTGTGACTGTCCCAGTGGGTTGGCACAACAGTGGTGCATCCTGGGATATGTTATAAAAGCCACGGGCACATGTGAAAGGGTGTCTTTGGGCGGGAAGCCAGGTCCCAGGAGGAGGGTGACGGCTGTGTCTCCTCCTGTTGCTGAGGAAGGTGGTAACAGGCGGTCGGCCTTGTGGACCAGAAGTGTGGTACTGAGCAGGGAGGTCCAGTGGATGCTGACAAGGGAGTTAGAGGCAGAGCAACCTTGGGAAGAACAGTGTCCGTGAGTACTGGGAAGCATGCCAGGGGTCTGCCCAGGAAGGGGACCACTCCGGTAGAGTGTCAGCGGAAAGGAGGTCAGCACACACACAGCAAGTGAGAAAAGGGGATGCCAAGTTAGACCCTGAAGAGTAATCTAAACAAGAGTTCATATTATAATCTTCACTTCAGTGGCAAGGTGAAGCAGTGGCCTTGCCGCACACAATGCAGATAGTTGTCCTCAGGATTGTGCATAGTTTAAGTTGGAGTATCCCACTCAACCCTTCTCCCATCCCAAGTCTTTAAATAAAACACAAAAACCAACATCCCCTGGACTGTTTATTGACTGAGCCAAGGACTTAAAATGCAATTTGTCTGCTATCAGTTGCTAAGGGTAACCCAGGGCAATCCAGAAGGTGCCCAGGGGGCAGTGCTACATTCATACAGTAGGTATGCTATAATTAGAGAGAAGAGCCCCTTTAACCACGTAAGCCCCGGAAGATTTTACCCCCTTCCTGACCAGGGGGTATTTTGCGATTCGGCACTGCGTGACTTTAACGGACAATTGCGCGGTCGTGCGACGCTGTACCTAAACGAATTTGACGTCCTTTTTTTCCCACAAACAGAGCTTTCTTTTGGTGGTATTTGATCACCTGTGCGATTTTTTGATCACGCGCTATAAACAAAAAAAGAGCGTCAATTTTGCAAAAATAACAATATTTTTCACATTTTTTTATATGAAATTCCCCAAAAAAAAAAAAAGTAAAAATCAAAATTTTTTAACATTTTCGGCCAATTTGTTTTATGCTACATATGTTTGGTAAAAAAAAATCGCAAAAAGCGTATTTTGATTGGTTTGCGCAAAAATTATCGCGTTTACTAACAAAGGGAAAGATTTCTGTCATTTTTGTTGTTTTTTTTTTTAACGCGTAATGGCGGCGATCTGCGATTTTTTTTGCGGTACTGCGACATTGCGGCGGACAGATCGGACCCTTGACTGATATTTTTGACACTTTTGGGGTTACCAGTGACATTTCTACAGTAATCAGTGCTATACATATGCACTGTTACTGTAAAAATACACTGGCAGTGAAGGGGTTAATTTTATTTGAGCGGGAGGGGCTGTGTGTGTCCCTAGGGGCGTGATTCTAACTGTGATTGGCTGTGGCTTGAGGTGTAGTTACACTGATCAACGGTTCTACATAGTAGATCCGTATGATCAGTGTCTCTACACAGGGAGAATTGACAAGCTGCCTGCCTTTCTCCCTCGTCCCCGACGATCGCAGAGTGACCGGCGGACATCGGGTCCGCTGGTCACACGCGGGGGGGGGGGGGGGGGGTGCGTGACCACGCGCTCGCTCCCCAGACCCTCCCGGGCTAGTGACGTACCGATACGTCACTCTGCCTGTAAGGGGCTGACCGCCGCCGTATATAGTCGTGCGGCGGTCGGCAAGTGGTTATAGAAACAATTTTTAAAGAAAGATAGATACATTAGAGAGACAGAAAAATAGAAAGAAAGTATAGAAAGATAAATTAAAGAGACAGAAAAATAGAAGGATAGATAAATTAAAGAGACAGAAAAATAGAAAGAAAATATAGGATAAACATAAATAAAAGAGATAATAGGAGAGGAAAAGGATAGAATGGTGTTTCTCAACCTTTTTTCAGTCAAGGCGCCCTTTAAAATTACGGAAAATCTCAAGGCACCCTATTCTAAAATAAAAAACTATTCTGATCCTTTTACATAATGCAGCAAAATAAATACATGTAGAACACCCAACGGTAAAGGTGATTTATTCTTCCTGAGCAAATACACTTTTTCAAACTGGTCCTGACTAGTGTTCCAGTGTTTCTCTTCTTCCTCACTTTTTCTCTATCACTTAGCTAATGATACCCCAAAAGCTGGTGGAGAGAGTCAAGGGAGGGTCAAACAAGGATGATATACAGGCAACTGACATCCTCCTTATCAACTGATGATGCCCTTGGTTGTTAGGAGGTTGGTAGCTAAAAGGTTGTAATGGTGTACAATGAAAACCTGTGGCTTTGGGTAACTAAAAGGCAGGTTTCATCCACCCACCGGCTTGTATACAATTTTGGGGCATTTTCCCAAGACACCCCTGAAGAAATCTCTAGGCACCCCAGGGTGCATGGGCACCCTGGTTAAAAAGGCTGGGATAGAGAGATAGGTTAGACAGGGTAAGAGATACATACAGTAAGTATGTCATAGTCAGCAAAGAAGCCGTGTGCAGGAACAATTTTGAGGGTTAGATCCTGTAGATAGAGAAAAAAGAAAGATAAAGTAAGAAAAATAGAAAGGAAAAGAGAATAGAGAGATAAATTATTAGGGAGAGAGATAATATATAAATTGATATGACATAGACAGCAGGGCTCTTGTACTGGAACAATTGTCAAGCCTCCTTCACATGGGCAATCAGTGGATTCTTGTGTCTGGGATGACAGGTACTGTATATGTGAACAGCGGCAGCCGCTCAGTCTGTACAAAGTAATGAGAAGCTATGTGCTGTTTGAATGTATCCGCACATTCAGCGGTTACATGTGGTTATGGGTGGATGGCGACCCTGGACATACAGTGCCTTGCGAAAGTATTCGGCCCCCTTGAACTTTGCGACCTTTTGCCACATTTCAGGCTTCAAACATAAAGATATAAAACTGTAATTTTTTGTGAAGAATCAACAACAAGTGGGACACAATCATGAAGTGGAAAGAAATTTATTGGATATTTCAAACTTTGTTAACAAATAAAAAACTGAAAAATTGGGTGTGCAAAATTATTCAGCCCCTTTACTTTCAGTGCAGCAAACTCTCTCCAGAATTTCAGTGAGAATCTCTGAATGATCCAATGTTGACCTAAATGACTAATGATGATAAATAGAATCCACCTGTGTGTAATCAAGTCTCCGTATAAATGCACCTGCACTGTGATAGTCTCAGAGGTCCGTTTAAAGCGCAGAGAACATCATGAAGAACAAGGAACACACCAAGCAGGTCCGAGATACTGTTGTGGAGAAGTTTAAAACCGGATTTGGATACAAAAAGATTTCCCAAGCTTTAAACATCCCAAGGAGCACTGTGCAAGCGATAATATTGAAATGGAAGGAGTATCAGACCACTGCAAATCTACGAAGACCTGGCCGTCCCTCTAAACTTTCAGCTCATACAAGGAGAAGACTGATCAGAGATGCAGCCAAGAGACCCATGATCACTCTGGATGAACTGCAGAGATCTACAGCTGAGGTGGGAGACTCTGTCCATAGGACAACTATCAGTCATATACTGGCCTTTATGGAAGCGTGGCAAGAAGAAAGCCATTTCTTAAAGATATCTATAAATAGTGTTGTTTAACCACTTACCGCCCGCCCGCCGTCATATGACGGCGGGACGGTGCGGCTATTATCCTGGGCGGACGTCATATGACGTCCGCCCATTCAAGCACGGCAGGCGCGCGATCGCGGGCGCGCCGCCGTGCACTGCCGGTGTCGGTGTGTCCCCGGGACACAGCCGGTCACCGGCAGGGGGGAAACAGCCAATAGGCGTGGCTGTTTCCCACGTGATCGGCTGTGTTCCAATGACACAGCCGATCACAATGGAGGCGGCCGGGAGATGACCGCGCATGCGCGATCGGGAGCGCGCAGCGCGGTCATGTCGGTGGCACTGTGTTCCGTAGGAACACAGCTGTCACCGGCAGTAGTAAACAGTCACTGACAGTGACTGTTTACTATGTGATCGGCTGTGAATCCATTCACAGCCGATCACAAAATGTAAACACAGAGCAGTAACTGACTGTTACTAGCTCTTCTCTCCTCATACAGTTTCCAGTGTGAGGGGAGAAGAGCTAGAAATAGTGAGTTACTGCTCTGTACACATGTAAAAAGTAAAATCACACTAATAAAGGTCCCCACACAGTCCCCAGCCCCCCCCAATGTCACCTGTCACCCAACAGTCACCTCATCAGTGCCCAGAAATTGACACCCATAACGTTCACATGTGAGCGCAGCGTTCGCGGGCAAAATCACCACGATTCTGCCCGCGATCCGGAAATCATTGCAAATTGCGGGACCCCTGTGCGTTGCCCGTGATTTGCAATAGCACCCCAAACGCTGTGCGATGTTGCCGCCATTTCCGCCTGCCGAATCGCAGTAACATCGCGCAAACATCGCATGACGCCCAAAAAAGTACAAGAGTTTCTTTGGGGCGTGATGCGTTGTTTGCGTGATGTTACCGCGATTCGGCAGGCGGAAACATCGCACAGCGGGCAACGCACAGGCGTCCCGCCATTTGCAATGATTTCTGGATCGCGGGCAGAATCGCAGTGATTCTGCCCGCGATCGCTACGCTCACATGTGAATGTAGCCTAAAGTTCACCGGTCACCAGAGACTGCCAACAGTACCGCCGTGCACCATCGCCCGTCACCTGTCACCCATCAGTGACCATCGCCCCGTCACCTGTCACCCCATCAATCACCGTCACCTGTCACCCCATCAGTCATCGTCATCTGTCACCCCATCAGTCATCGTAACCTGTCACCCCATCAGTCACCGTCACCTGTCACCCCATCAGTCATCGTCACCTGTCACCCCATCAGTCACCGTCATCTGTCACCCTATCAATCATCGTCACTTGACACCCCATCAGTGATCGTCACTTGTCACCCCATCAATCATCGTCACATGTCACCCGGTCAGTGATTGTCATCTGTCACCTCATCAATCATCGTCACCTGTCACCTCATCAATCATCATCACCTGTCACCCCATCAGTCATCATCACCTGTCACCCCATCCGTCATCGTCACCTGTCACCCCATCAGTCATCGTCACCTGTCACCCCATCAGTCATCGTCACCTGTTTGCCATATACATGCAATCACTTACTGACCGCCTAACGACTATATACGTCGGCCATTAAAAGCTAAATACTGGGGTTATGGCAGCAGATAGCCCCCATAACCCCGGTATTTTTTGAAACGGCGGGCGGTCGGCTTTCAGATAAGGGTGGTCCCAGTGGCGGATTCGCCGCGGAATTACCCTTACGGTGCAGGGGAAGAGGTGCCCCCCCCCCTCCTGCCGCGTCCCAGACGTTTTCCCAGCTTACCGGACCCGCCGGCAGCGGGGAAAACTATCCGGTCCCGGATCCTCAGAGACAGGAAGTCGAGTGAGGGCAAGATGGCCCTCACTCAACTCTATGGTCTTGGAGGACCGGAGCTACGTCAAAAGACGTTGCCTAGCAACCGGTTTAAAGGGCCGCTTTTTTTTTTTGCTTTTTTTTTTTTCCTCTTTCAACAATTTTTTTTTTTTTTTTTCTTTTTTAGTGTAGTTGTGAGGTGTGAGGTCTTTTTGACCCCAGATCTCACAATAAAGAGGACCTGTCATGCCTATTTCTATTACAAGGGATGTTTACATTCCTTGTAATAGGAATAAAAATTATCAAAACATTTTTTTTTTTTAAACTGTGTAAAAATAAAAAAATAATAAATAAAATAAATAGGAAAAAAAAAAAAAAAAAAAAAATTAAAGCGCCCTGTCCCCGTTAGCTCGCGCGCAGAAGCAAACCATACGCAAGTCCCGCCCACATATGTAAACGGTGTTCAAACCATACATGTGAGGTATCGCCGCGATCGTTAGAGCGAGAGCAATAATTTAAGCCCTAGACCTCTTCTGTAACTCTAAGCTAGTAACCTGCAGAAATTTTTAAAATGTTGCCTATGGGGATTTTTAAGTACCAATGTTTGGCGCCATTCTGTGAGCATGCGCAATTTTGAAGCATGACATGTTGGGTATCTAATTACTCGGCGTAACATTATCGTTCACATTATGGAAAAAAAATTTGCTAAATTTACTGTTTTCTTATTTTTTAGATCAAAAAAGTGATTTTTTTTCAAAAAAATCGCATTTGGAAGACTGCTGCGCAAATATGGTGTGATAAAAAATATTGCAACGATCTCCATTTTATTCTCTAGGGTCTCTGCTAAAAAAAAATATATAATGTTTGGGGGTTCCAAGTAGTTTTCTAGCAAAAAAATGATTTTAGCTTGTAAACACCAAGTGTCAAAAATAGGCCCAGTCTTAAAGTGGATAAATGGACAACTTTGTGTAAAGCGCTACTTGGATGTTAGGCCTATGTATGTGGCCAGGCTGTGAAAAAGTGTTACACATGTGGTATCGCCATACTCAGGAGGAATAGCAGAATGTATTTTGGGGTGCAATTTTTGCTATATACATGCTATGTGTTAGAAATATTGCATAAATGGACAGCTTTGTGTAAAAAAAAATGTGTTTTCATTTTCTTTCCACATTTTCCAAAAACTTGTGGAAAAAAATGACATATTCAAAAGACTCATTATGCCTCAAAAATTATACGTTGGGGTGTTTGCTTTCCAAAATGGGGTCATTTTATAGGGGTTTCCATTGTCCTGGTGCTCCAGGGCCTTCAAAAGTACGATAGGTTGTCAGGAAATTATATGTGAAATTTGTGCTCCTAGAATGCCGGACGGTGCTGGTTGGATGTTAGGCCTCTGTATGTGGCCAGGCTGTGAAAAAGTCTCACACATGTGGTATCGCCATACTCAGAAGGAGTAGTAGAATGTGTTTTGGGGTGTAGTTGCAAGTATACATGTGCTGTGTGAGAGAAATAACCTGTTAATACGGCAATTTGTAAAAAAAAATAAAATAAAAAAAAAAATCTTCATTTTGCAAAGCATTGTGGGAAAAAATGACAACTTCAAAAAACTCACCATGCCCCTTATTAAATACCTTGGAATGTCTACTTTCCAAAAAGGGGTCATTTGGGGGGTATTTGTACTTTCCTGACTTTTTAGTGTCTCAAGAAATGAGATAGGCCTTCAGTACATCAGGTGTGATCAAGTGTGATCAATTTTCAATGATTCGCACCATAGCTTGTGGACTCTATAACTTTCACAAAGACCAAATAATATACACTTACTTGGGTTATTTTTACCAAAGATAAGTAGCAGTATAAATTTTGGCCAAAATTTGTGAAGAAAAATTACTAATTTGCAAAATTTTATGACAGAAACAAAGAAAAATGCGTTTTTTCACAATATTTTCAGTCTTTTTTTATTTATAGCACAAAAAATAAAAAACCCAGTAGTGATTAAATACCATCAAAAGAAAGCTCTATTTGTGTGAAAAAAAGGACACAATTTTTGAATGGGTACAGTGTTGCATGACTGAGTAATTCTCAGTCAAAGTGTGAGAGCGCTGAAAGCTGAAAATCGGTCTGGGCAGGAAGGGGGTGAAAGTGCACTGTAGGTAAGTGGTTAAAGTTTGCCACAAGCCACCTGGGACACACACCAAACATGTGGAAGAAGGTGCTCTGGTCAGATGAAACCAAAATCAAACTTTTTGGCAACAATGCAAAATGTTATGTTTGGCGTAAAAGCAACACAGCTCATCACCCTGAACACACCATCCCCACTGTCAAACATGGTGGTGGCAGCATCATGGTTTGGGCCTGCTTTTCTTTAGCAGGGACAGGGAAGATGGTTAAAATTGATAGGAAGATGGATGGAGCCAAATACAGGACCATTCTGGAAGAAAACCTGATGGAGTCTGCAAAAGACCTGAGACTGGGACGGAGATTTGTCTTTCAACAAGACAATGATCCAAAACATAAAGCAAAATCTACAATGGAATTGTTTTACAAATAAACATATCCAGGTGTTAGAATGGCCAAGTCAAAGTCCAGACCTGAATCCAATCGAGAATCTGTGGAAAGAACTGAAAACTGCTGTTCACAAACACTCTCCATCCAACCTCACTGAGCTCGAGCTGTTTTGCAAGGAGGAATGGGAAAAAATTTCAGTCTCTCGATGTGCAAAACTGAGACATACCCCAAGCGACTTACAGCTATAATCGCAGCAAAAGGTGGCACTACAAACTATTAACTTAAGGGGGCTGAATAATTTTGCACGCCCAATTTTTCAGTTTTTTATTTGTTAAAAAAGTTTGAAATATCCAATAAATTTCGTTCCACTTCATGACTGTGTCCCTCTTGTTGTTGATTCTTCACAAAAAATTACAGTTTTATATCTTTATGTTTGAAGCCTGAAATGTGGCAAAAGGTCGAAAAGTTCAAGGGGGCTGAATACTTTCGCAAGGCACTGTATCTGGCTGCGTCCAGAGTCTTTCATCAATCCCTAACCACAGGTAATCTCTGGGTGTGCAAATACATGCGAACAGCCACAGCTCCTCTTAGTCTGTTTCTTATTTGTAAAGACTGAGTGGCGTATACCTGTCATCTCAACTGTAAGTTCCTGCACCTATTTTCTGAGGATAAAAGCCTTGCATACAGCTAGCAATATCATTGCTGTCATGCCGCTGGTTCTGGCAAGTGCTGTTATACCTGATCAGAAGTCAACCACAGCTCAATGAACCCCAAGAAATATCTGGAGGAACCCTGTTTCGCTGGTATAAACTGGCTAGATCCATAACATTCAACTATATCCAGACATAAAACCTTCACAGAAAATGGGAGAATCATTCTGCATGTGTTGGTGAAGCAGGGAATGAAGGAAATGCTCACTGCCCTCATTGCAATCACCCCTTAGATTTTGGAGCACCACTGGGACATCATGAAGACAATAACCCACTCCTCACCTGACCTATAAGAGAGTTGAGAGAGGTAGGCTCAGGGGCGTAACTACAGGGGTTGCAGGGGTTGCAATCGCAACCGGGCCCCAAGCTCCAGGGGGCCCATGCAGCTCCCCTGTACACCTGGATAGGAGGGGCGGCGGGGGCAGCATGTAGAGGAATCACTGTCCTCCTTTTTCCTCCTGTAGCTGCAGAAGGAAAATGGAGGAGATTGGTTACTCTGTATGCTGCCCCCACCACTCCTCCTATCCACTTCACTTGTTTTCTGCTGTCTTTGGGCCCCTGTGTGCTTCCCTGGTCCCCCGCCCCTACTGTGATGCCCCCCCCCCCCCACTGTGCTCCCTCCCCTCTCCTGCTGGCTGCTGAAGGGGATGGTTCACAATAGATAACCAGGAAGGGGTCGGTAAATATGTCATCTACCAGCTCCTTCCTTTTCTGAATGGACAGAGTCATAGTCAGTGACATTGTAAAAAAAATAAAATAAAATGATAAAAAATAATACAATTAAAATACCAAAAAATAAAAACTACTGACACCAGTGGGTGAACTTCCAGGATCGCAAAGGTCAAATCTGCGACCGGGGCCCTGGCATTCCACCACCATTGGGAGGCCCCAAGATGGCAGGAGGGGGGCCCAGTGCAGAACTTGTGAAAGGGCCCCGAAATGAGAGTAAAGGGCCCCAGGATCAGTGGGAAGAGCCCCAGGCTTGAAGGGAAGGGCCCCGGCCAGGGGTCCGGGGGGCCCTTCATGGTTTCTTGCACCAGGGCCCTGAAGGTTCTAGTTACGCCTCTGGGTAGGCTGGATAGATTAGATAGGGGGAGAGAGAGATGACGAATAGATATAGCATCAAGAGGAAATGGGATACGCATGCTGCATGTGTTGGTCAAGCAGGGAATTAAAGAGGAAGTAAACTTCCATAACTAATGGTGCTTTTCCACTGCATGGAACCGAACGGTTCGGCTCGCTTTTGTGCTTTTCCACTGCTGGTACCGCATGGTATAGTGTAGGAACGGTTTGGTACGGTACGGTACGGCGGCGCTTTTCCACTGCATGGAACCGAACGGTACGGCTCTCTTAAACAGTACCACCTCGATTGTGGTTCCAAGAGGTACCATACCGGTACCATATCCCACAATCCTTTGCATGCAGTCACTACCAGCCACTGATTGGTCAGAGAATCATTGTTATCCCACCCACTTAACTTTAGTACTACTTTAGTGGAAAAGCAAACCATACCAAACCGTACCGAACCGTTCCAACACCGTACCATGCGGTACCATGCAGTGGAAAACCAAACAGGGCCAAGCAGGGCCAAGTAGACCCGAGCCGGTACTTGCAGTGGAAAAGTGCCTTAACTTTTACCTGTAGGTAAGGTAAGCCTATAATAACGCTTACCTACAGGTAGTGTAAATATCTCCTAAACGTGCACAGTTTAGGAGATATTTACCGTTCATGCAGCCAGTGACATCACTGGCGCAACACTCGTGCTGTTCCTTCAGAGCCCTGTGCTGTATCCGACGGCTCATTGTGGCTCTGGTCAGTCACAGAGCTGGATTTCGTGAACCCGGAAACAAGACAGGTTGAAGATGAGTGGTTCCTGAAGCGCTGAAACAGCTTTGTTTTAAGGTAAGTTTTACATAATGTGCTAGTATGCGAGGCATACTAGCACATTATGCCTTTACCTTGCAGGGTAGGAAGATAAAAAAAAAAAAAAGTCCAGTGGTTTACAACCGCCTTAGGTCATCAGAAAGATAGCCACCCACTCCTCACCTGTCCTATAAATAATCAGCGTTGATGTCTATGTGACAGTGAGAGGGGATCCCAGCACCAGCATTACCAAAATCTTGTGTAAATGGGCCCTTGTGTAACTTAAAAATAAGTTAAAAGTTTTCTTTATATACACTGATCATCCATAACGTTATGACCACCCTCCTAATATTGAGTATGGCCCCCATTTTCTAAAACAGTCCTGACCCATGGAGGCATGGACACCAAAGTAACATCCACAGGAATGGCAGGACCCAAGGTTTCCCAGGAAAACATTTCCCAAAGTGTCCCACTGCCTCTGCCGTCTTCTTATACTTCATCCTGGTACCATCTCTTCCCCAGGTATGTGACGCACACACACCTGGCCATCTACATGATGTAAAAGAAAATGTGATTCATCAGACCAGGCCACCTTCTTCTATCTCCCCGTAGTCCAGTTCTGATGTTCATGTGACCATTGTAGAAGCTTTTGGCAGTGGACACGGGTCACCATGGGCTTCACAGCCCCATACACAACAAACTGGGATGCCCATTTTTTTCTGCTTTCACCACATCAACTCCATGGAAAACGTGTTCACTTGCTGCCTAATATATCCCACCAATTTTCAGATGCCATTGTAACGAAATATTACCTTTACCTGTCAGTGGTCATAATGTTATAAGTGATCGGTGTATGTAGCTATTTATGAGTAATTAGTATTCTGTGTCATTAGAGGAATTGACAATTTGAGAGACTAGGGGGCTCCTAATCGTTTTTGCTGAGTACAGGCCCATCACACCACTATTGTTAAAACCAGTATGTTGCATATGGCAGGCTCCAGGATTTCAGAGGACTCCAGTTCTGCACAGTGTAGCCATTCTTCCTGAGATTTGCAGCTGATCTTGGGACCAGAGAACATTTTCATAAGCTTAGATACAAGGTCATTCAGGCAAGAAGAGAGTAGACATTATTTAATTATCATTGGTATTTATATAGTGCTGACAATTTATACAAAACGTTACCATATAAAACAAGGGCATCCTGCAAAGAAGAATAGTAATACCTGTCCAGTGGGCGGTGAGAAAAGCGCTCTGGTCACAGCCACCAACTAACATTTCTGGATGTGTTGGATAGCCTGTTTCCAGCTTAAGGGCTCTTTCACACACTGTGTCCGTCAAACGGACTCCGCTTTTCTCAGCGGGGGATCGATCCGCCGATCCCCCGCTGAGCAGAAGGATGACAGCTGTGTCGCTGCACGGTGTGCGGAGACACAGCTGTCAGTTCCCCATGCATCTCTATGGGGGAAATCGGAAGGGAACGGACCGTCAGTCCGTTCTCATCCTATCCCATCCGATCCGATCCACTGGACGGATGGAAAATAGGGTTTCCATCCGTCCAGATTTGACGGATCAGGTCGGATGTCAGCGGACATGTCTCTGCTGACATCCGATGCCCCATAGGAATGCATGGGGGGACCGTTCAGATCCGCCAAAAAAACAACCCACTGTGGCCCACTGTGACCCACACTGTACACAGGGATGGTCTCCTGATTCACAGCCGAAGCAGCCGGAGGGACAGCTGCATGGGCGTCCACAGAACTTTTTTCAGGAGGGGGCATCATTTTAAGGTCAGCCATGCTCCGCCCCTTTTCAGCAATGTCATGAAGGGGAGGGGCTTATTCATTATCACATAAAGCGCAGGTATTCAAAGGTTTGAGAATCCTGATGCAAAAGCAAAGCTGATCCTCTCTTTTTTGGGTTTGTGCAGGCGGCGCATGCATGCACGTGACGTCAGTACGTGCTGTGCCTCTGTGCACGGGGCCACAAATCTCCTCAATTTTCTTGCCCCAGGCTCCCCCTCTCCTAGAATGATAGCACTAGGGCTGAGGACAGTGGTCCACGCAGCTGATGATGTCAGTCACCACGTAAGCCGCGACTCGCGATAATTTATTTTTAAAGGGGAAAAATAAGCCGCTCTTTACCAGTTTTCAGAGCTCTGATCGACACTCACGTGACCCGCCACCTCTCTCCTCCTCTCGGCCTCTCCTCCTCCCCTCCCCCTTCCCTCCCGACTGACGTCAGCGGGGAAGTGAGTGGCGATCGGCGCTCTGAAAACTGGTAAAGAATGGCTTATTTTTTTTAAACACATACACAGACACATGGGCACGGGACACAAGATTATTAAACAGATCAGAACAGGTAGTATAAAGTGGCTTAACAACCACTTTAAAGGGGAAGTTGAGATTCCAGGGGGGCACTTGCCCCCTCTTGCCCCCCCCCCCATGCGGACGCCCATGGACAGCTGTGAGCACCGATCTCCCTGCATGGATTTTCAGCTGATAGCTACTTCTCCTCCTCTCCCTCCCATGGCTGTCAGCTGAAAAGCCATGCAGGGAGAGCGGTTCTCACAGCTGTCCCTCCCACTGCACTGATCCCTGGCTGTTCCCTGTGTGCTCCTCCTCCGCCTCCCGTGTGCTCCTCCAGCTTGATGTCCTCCTTCTCCAGGTCCCCCTCTGTGTCCTCATCTTCCTCCTCTGCCCTCCCCCTTTTGTGCTCCTATGGCCCCCTGTCCTCCTCCCCCGCCCCCCTTCATCCCCCCCAGCCCACTTCCCTCCTCTCCTCTTCCGCCAGCTGCTGGGGGAGAGCAGAGGAAGGGGCCAGTGAACATGTAGTTTACCAGCCCCTTCCTTTTTTCAGTTTGACACATTGAGCAATCAATCGCTACCAATCGCTCCTGTTTCCTGTGTCAACTGAGCAGAGTAAACTATGTTTACTCTGCTTCAGTTTATGAACAAACAGGAGCCTCTGTCTCTTGTCCTTTCATCTTCAATGATGAGGCTGCGGAGAAAGGGATTGGGGAATCTGTGTGCTTAATCCCTTTCTCTGTCTCAAAGGTGAGATGTCAGGGGTCTGTTTAGACCCCTGATATCTCACCAAAGCCCACCAACAGGGCTGATAAAAAATTGCAATAAAAATATTAAATTGTAACAAACTCATAAAAAATTAAATTGTGAAAAAAATATATAAAATAAAAAACTCCTGTCACCATTCTCCCCTGCCCTGCCAACACTGACACTGTCTCAACCCCCTCTCCCCAAAAAGCATTGGGAAAAAATTAAAAACAAATTAAATTGTAAAAAATAAATACATAAAAGTAAAAAAAACTCCTGACACCATCCACTGCTCTACTGACACTGTCCACTGTCCTTCTGACATTGTCCACTGCTCTACTGACATTGTCCACTGTCCTTCTGACATTGTCCACTGCTCTACTGACACTGTCCACTGTCCTTCTGACATTGTCCACTGCTCTACTGACATTGTCCACTGCTCTACTGACATTGTCCCCTGCCCTACTGACACTGTCCCCTGCCCTACTGACACTGTCCCCTGCCCTTCTGACACTGTCCCCTGCCCTTCTGACACTGTCCCCTGCCCTACTGACACTGTCCACTGCCCCATACCTGGACCTCCTGCTGTGAGCTGCGGCTGCAGCATGTGTGAACCCAGCCTTAAGTTGGCAAAAATGTAACTTCCTGCCTGCATAAAATATATTTCTATTCATCTTTTACAGCAGGGGTGTCAAACTCTATTTCATTGTGGGCCGCATCAGCATTATGGTTGTCCCTCAAAGGACGGTTGCATCTGTAAGACTAGGTGTCCAGAGCACCCCACCCCTCTTACATCAGATGTCAAGAGTCCCGACCCTCCCTTACATCACAGTGCACCCCTCTTACCTTGTGCTGCTTCTAGGAAGAAGCTGGGGGCAGAGCTTGGAAGCAGAAAGTCCAGGGTCTGGAGGAGGACCAGAGGAGAGCTGAAGTCTTGTGAATAGTTAGACCAGGGGAGGCAGCGACAAGGGGGTGCTGGGGCTGCACAGAGAGGCACAGGATCTGTAGGGGGAGTTCTATCCTCCTCTCTGTTGCTGCCTGCTGAGACAGGAGGGCAGAGACGAGTCTCTCCATGGCTGCATAAGGGGGGGGGGGCCTGGAGGGCCTGATTTGGCTTGTGGCCCTTGTGTTTGACACATCTGTTTTACAGGGTGCCTCCCTTCATTTTATTTTTTGACAGGGTCACTTTAAACACAAGATGTTGATGTTTTAGTGGAGTGTACCTTTGTTACTTATTAAATGTAATTTTAAGTTAAACATGTGCAGCATGTTGTATTTGGAGGATCTCCTTTAAACATGTAAAACTCAGAACTTGTAAAATGAATTTCCACGTTTGTTCTTTCAGCCGGTTTCACCAAGGGATTGTAGTGACAGCTCATAGAATCTTCAAATAACTGCGTGCAAACACTCCATTCCCTGGAGTAATGAGGTACAACAGGCAGCGGCGCTGGTGACCTGACGGATGAGCAGATCAGGCTTCCCGGGGATGCAGCAGATCCCAGGTAAATCAGCCAAAAGACTGTTCTGCACACAGCAGCATCATTACATCCAGGCTCCCAATATCTAGCATAACCATGGCAACCCAGCGTCTCAGTTCCTTTAAGAAACAGAAGTGGTTTTCTTCCGATGGATACGGGAAGATGAAGGAAAAGCAACACTTTGAGATTTTGTTTCCCTGGTGAAGTCTTAAGCTGACAGAGACTCTTATCACAGGGAGTATGTGGAATCGAATGTATGACCTCTAAGTACAAATAAAGGACATGTAATGCAATGTAATGAATATTAGACAATCTTCTTGACATTGTGTCTTAAGCCCCGTACACACGTACCGATCGTCGGCCGAAAAGCTTCGGGCGACGACCGATCTGCCGATTGTAGGCTTGTTAGTATGATGCCTCCAAAAGCCGACAGCGCACATTCGGCCGAAAAGAATCTGTCATGCAAGCATTAAAATTTTTGTATGCCGACACCAGAACGGCCGATTGTTCGCCAGTCAGTACAGAATTCGGCCGACAGACCGCTGATTTGCAAGACTGGGCATGCTCAGAAAAGGAAAAACACAGGGAAAGTTAACCATCACATGACATCACTTCTGCAGTCGGCTGTAGTCGGCGGACAAAATTCTTGTGCAGTCTTTTGCACTTTTCAACAGACACCGACAGCCCTGGACAAAAGACGGCCGATCGTTCGGCCGACGATCGGTACGTGTGTACGGGGCTTTAGGCTGACCATACACTATGCAATCTAAATATCTCATTTAGACTAACCAATAAGCAAATAGTACAAGGGCCTGTGCCATTGGATACAAAGTGATTGGGTTTTTTAGGCTTGTCCTCTTAGCACATAATTTTTGTACAACCAGATTGGAATAGGTATGGTCACGTTCCCAGAATGTTTGTGCAGGAGCATTGTCGTGGTGGAGAATTCACTTGTTGAGGCCAGAGTTCCAGTCTTTTCCTCGGAACAAATTTCCGCAACCTTTTCAGAATTTCCAAGTAACAATGTTGATTGACCGTTGTACCATGTTCTAGGAACACACAGTGAACGATCACCTTGTGATCAAATAACACTCCAGCATTAGCGTACGAGGGTTCGCACTCTGTCCACACTTGCATCTGTCCTTTGGATGCCCACTTCTTGTGTTATTGTGGACATCTTCCCGTCCCTCCTTAAACCGCCTATGCCAGTGATGGCGAACCTTGGCACCCCAGATGTTTTGGAACTACATTTTCCATGATGCTCAACTACACTGCAGAGTGCATGAGCATCATGGGAAATGTAGTTCCAAAACATCTGGGGTGCCAAGGTTGGCCATCACTGGCCTATGCCATTCATAAACATTTGATTTCTTCATGGAATGTTTGCCATAAGCCTGTTGTAACAGAGCTAGTTTCAGTCGCACTTTTGGCAATTTTTCACGCAAAATTTGATGTTAATCCGCTGCTCCAGGTTCTTCCACTCAGGTTCTGCCACTCATTTTCCACCAACAGCCCAACACACACCCCCATTATTTCTTCTACTACTCCATAAAGACTTAAAGCGGAGTTCCACCCTGGGACATTTTTTTAAGTAAAAATACCCCCGGGACAGTCAGGGCTAGTGCATTCCACAATGGATAGCCTCTAAACTGTCCCGGGTTGCACTTACCTGCAAGAAATACTTACCTTGAAAATGTATTGTCCAGCGCTGCCATCTCAGGTGTGGGCAGCTTGAAGCCAGCGTGATCCTCTTCTGTGTCCTCTTCCGTCTTCTTCGGTCCCACAATGCACTGCACCGGCCCCGCCGTGGCAGCGTCATCCCTGTACAGCTTCTGGGCATGCCCAGAAGCTGTTTAGCAAGGTATGACGGCGCCTGCACCGGAACTGACGTCGGGGCCGGTGCAGGAGCATTGATTCCTGGGAGCGATGACGTTCAGCTCCCAGGAATCATTGCAAAGCCAGGAAGTGACGAACCACCGTGGCCGCCGAGGGGAGGAAGAGGAAGTAAGGTGAGTATATTTTCTTCTAAACGAGGTAAGTAAAAAAAAAAAAAAATTGCGATTATCCATTTGTTTTTCAGGTGACCTGGAGCGAGAAGATGGAGGTAAGTTTAATTTTAGGGTGGAACTCCAGTTTAAGGCCCGTACACACGATAAGAAAATCTGAAGGGAAATTTCGTCCGACGACCGATCTGCCGATTTTCGGATTGTTAGTATGGTGCTTTCGACAGCCGACTCCCGACTTTTCGGCCGAAAAAATCCTGATGTGCAGGCTATATAATTTTTGCCATCCGTCAACACAACGTCCGATTTTCGTTTAATTAGTACAGTTTTTGACGGAAAACAATCGTGAGAGCAAGACTAGGCATGCTCAGAGACGAAAGAACACATACAAAACAATCCAACACATGACATCACTTCTGAAGTAGAATTCTGTCATACGGGAAAATTCCTATGAAAATAACCTCTTCACTTTCCACATCAGACTAGCATGCCACAAAAAACGGACGACAGATCGTTCGATAAACTGATCGTGTGTATGGGGCTTAAGTCAACTGGTCTGCGACCCAGGTGAGTGCAAGTTAGAGCATGTCAGAACACGCTCGAACGGCTGTGTGATCCATCACCATAATGCTATGCCACAGGCATTCCGGGAACTAAATGATCACACCTTGTACACTTTACAATCTAATTGTACAACCTCCTCTAGATCTACTAGCCACAGTGTAGCACAAGGGCCTATCCGATTTTATATAGGTTGAATTAATTATTTAAGTTTGTTATACTATACCTAAAGGAAATTGTACAAAGTACGCCTAAGAGACTGGCTTGAGAGGCTTTTTTTTGCTTCAGATGGGTTTTACAATCCCATAAAGGAAACATATTAGAAGAAAATCAATCACAAGCAAAATGCTCCTGTCAATTAATTCTGTTTGAATGATATTGTGTTTAACCACTTGCCTACAGGGCTTTCTCACCGCCTTCCTGCCCAGGCCAATTTTCAACTTTTAATGCTGTCGCACTTTGAATGACAATTGCGCGGTTATGAAACACTGTACCCATATAACATTTTTATCATTATTTTCCCACAAATAGAGCTTTCTTTTGGTGATATTTAATCACCACTGGGTTTTTTTATTTTTTTGTTAAACAAACAAAAAAAGACCAATCATTTTGGTAAAAAAAAAAAACATTTTTCATAGTTTCTGTTATAAAATTTTGCAAACAGGTATGATTTCTCCTTCACTGATGTGCATTGATGAGGCTGCACTGATGGGCACTTATAGGCTGAACCAATAGGCACTGATGAGGAGGCACTGATGGGCACTGATGAGGAGGCACTGATGAGGCTGCATTGATATGCAGCACTGATGGGCACTGATAAGGGGCACTGATAAGGGGCACTGAAGGGCATTGATAAGCAGCATTGATAGGCGACACTGATTGGGAGCACTAATGGGCACTGTTGGGGCTGCACTGATTATCAGGATACTGATGATCAGTGCCCTTATTATCAATGTAGATGTCCCTTTCACACTGGCCAGTTACCAGCTCTCCTCTCCCCACGATGTGACAGCACAAGGAAAGGAATGCCGATAACCGACAAGTGTGTTTACATTGTGATCAGCTGTGATTGGACACAGCTGATCACTCTGTAAAGGGCCACTGTGATTGTCCCTTCACCCCAATCTGTGATCAGCTGTGTCTGAAGGCCACAGCGATCACAGAGTGCGCCTGATGCGTGCCACAGGGGGTGTGCGGGGGCGTGGTTCTGGGGGGACGCCAATAGGATAGACTGGTTTAAACTGGACGACTGCGCGGTAGCTGTCATTCGGCTAAAGGGCCATCGGCAAGTGGTTAAGCAGGGTCATGGTCAGCCAGGGGCCATGCTGATCTTTTTTCATCATTCCATTTTTAGAGTATGTTTTTCCATATAGGGGACAGTGGATTCACAGAAGAAAGGGACCTGCATCGCTTAAAGCGGAGTTCCGGGCACAGAAAAAAATTTTCAGTGAACATACCCCCGGGACAGTCAGGGCTAGTACATTCCACAATGGCTAGCCTCTGATCTGTCCCGGTTCGCACTTACCTGCCAGAAGAAATACTCACTTATAAAATTTCTTCCACAGCGTTGCCATCTCTCTTGTGGGCAGCTGAAGCCGTCGCGATCCTCTTCTGCGTCTTCTTCCGCGTCCTCTTCTCCCAGAATGCGCCTGCACCGGCCCCTCTCGTCACTTCCGGAATGCGGCATCGCCCCGGAAGTGATGAGCGGGGCCGATGCCGTCGCATTGATTCCTGGGAGCGATGACGTTCAGCTCCCAGGAATCAGTGCAAGCCAGGAAGTGACGGCGGAGCCGCGGCGCAGAGGGAGGAAGTGAAGAATAGGTGAGTATATTCGATCTCCAATTACAAGGTGAGTAAAAAAAAAAAAAAACCTAACTATCCAATTCCTTTTCAGGTGAATGAGAACAAGCGGACGGGCACAACAAAAAAAGATCGATTTTGTGCCCGGAACTCCACTTTAATGGATTAAAAAAAAAAAAATGACCACACAATCCAAATTTTTTCTCATCTATTGAGGGAACCCGGAAGTCTTTCACCTTCAGAACATCCAAAAGCAGTGCAATTATGAGGTGGGCAATATAGCAGCCAAACACTAACAGGCCCCAGAAAACCGGAGATTGCCTACAACTCAAAAAGATGCCTGAAAGACCTTATGCCCAAAGCTGGCATCAGATGAAGCAACAACATCCACTGGCTAGAACTTAGAAAATGTGTGAAACGTAGACCAGGTGACAGCCTTACAAACAGTTGCTTGATGCCAAAAAAATCAAAGGAACACTAACAGATCAAGTAGAATAAACGTTGAAAGGAAGAGGTGAAACCCAATCCTTGAGACTATACTCTTGGATGATGGCCCGTCTGAGCCACCTTGAGATGGTGGAGTCAGAGGCGTAACTAGAGCCTTCAGGGCCCCGATGCAAGAAACCATGAAGGGCCCCCCTAGATCCCTGGCCGGGGCCCTTCCCTTCAAGCCCAGGGCTCTTCCCACTAATCCTGGGGCTCTTTACTCTCGTTGCATGGCCTTTTATTACGGTCCCGCAGCAGGATCCTTTCACAAGTTCTGCAGTGGGCTCCCTTCCTGCAATCTTTGGGCCTCCCCACAGTGGTGGAATGCCAGGGCCTGGTCGCAAGTGTGACTTTTGCAATCCTGGAAGTTCACCCACTGGTTTGCTACTGGGCCCCCTGGAGCATGGGGCCCGGTAGCAATCGCAACCCCTGCAACCCCTGTAGTTACGCCCCTGGGTGGAGTGTGGAAACCCCTGCACTCTTACAGGAACCATCCTGCTTGACAAAAAGGGAATCAGGCCTTCTGAAAGAAAGAGGAATAGACTCTCGCAGCCGAGACCGCATCCAAACCATGGAGGGACAGAAGAATAATGTCCCGGTTGAAATTAAATGCAGAAACTAGCTTTGGTCGGAAGTCCTGGGCCTAAAAACCATCTAGTCACTATGCAAAACTAGAAAACGGTTTTTGACAGGGAAATTTGCCTGTTCAGACATTTGCCTTGCAGAGGTGATGGCTACAAGGAATACCACCTTGTGGATAAAAATAGAAAGAGGATTGTCTCTAGTAGGTTCAAATGATGGTTCACAAAGTACAGACCAAATCAGATACAGATCCCACAAGTGTTACAGGGGAATGAACAGGGGATGCTACAAGCAGGGCTGTCTTTAATATTGATTGGACCCTGGGAAAATATTTTCTTGGGCCCTCCCAAATCCACTTATCAACTATTTGCAGGCAGTGCAGGCTCAAGGGGCAGCTGCTGTGGGCCCCTCATCAATGACTGGGCCCAGGGCAGCTGTCCCATTTGCCCTGTGTTAAAGACGGCCCTGGCTACAAGGAATATTCCCTGTACAAAGGTCTTAATCAATAAATGAGAGGCCTCAGGTGCAGCCCCTTACTTTGCCAATAGGTTGCACATAATATTTAGTGAAAATAAAGTTGTCAAGAGACTGCAGGCATGCAACAGATGATGTTCGATGACTACAGTTACTACTACTACAAGAGATGATAAAAGACTGTAAACATGCTATAGGCATTGTTAGAGACTGGCAGAATGCTTTCTGAGACCTGTTACATGAGATTGCTAGAGATCACTGCTTTTACAGCCCTTTAACAAATCACAATGTAAGCTGGTTTGAAAAGGCACCTATGTAAGAAAAACACAGACATCTTCCTGCAGGGGCCGTATACACCCCCAGGCTACATATTGGATACCAGGGTACTAGGGGATCCCTGTACCGGAAAACAAACCTGTCCAGTTTGTTGTAGAACCTGAGGGCCAGGAGGTCCACATCTGATTTCCCCCACCTATGACACAGATCCTGGAACAACTTTGGGTGTGGGGACCAGTCTCCCAGGTCCAGATATTGCTGCCTGAGGAATTCTGCCTGCCAATTGTCTACATCTAGATGTACACGATAGAAAAGGCTGGAACATGAAGTTCTGTCTGGGACAGGATGCAATTTACCTCTCTTGCCACAGCATAACCTCTGGTTCCTACCTGATGGTTGATGTACGCCACTTCCATGCCGATTTCATACTGCATCTGGATTGGATGACCCTATAGCAGGATGATCCAATGCTGCAAAGACAGCCACATTGCCTGAAAATCTAGGATGGTAATTGGGAAACAAGACTCCTTCAACCACCCCTGCACTGATAGGGTTCCCAGGCTTCCCCCCGGGCCAACTGGCTGGCATCTGTTGTGAGGATCTTCCAAAAGATGGGAAGAAAGGTCTTTCCCAATTCCAGAGATCGATTCCTGAAACATTAGGCCAGCAACAACATGGTGCCAAACAAATCTGTCCAAGTATTGGACTAACTTGAGCTGGACAGGTAACTGGACTGTCTTGTAGGAGGCTACCATCAGACCCAAGACTCTTATAGAGTAGTGGACAGTTGGATGACTACTAAACTACGGAGCTTAAATCTGAGATCAGAGTTTTTGAGGAGAACACTCTGGCCTGTGCTGTGACCAGGACTAGGCCTAGGCCTAGATACTCCAAATGATGAGTCAGTTCCAGAAATTATTTCTGAAGGTTTAGGATGCATCCAAACTACTGTAGTGTCTGAACAGTTAAAGATACATTGTCTAACAGAGCCTGTGCCAGCTGCTCCCTCAAATGGGCATCAAAGTAAGTACAATGGGAATGCCATGAGAGCACAGCTGGGCTTGAGCTGAGGGGCCAGCACCTTGGTTAACACCTAAAGTGTATACGAGAGGCGGAGTAGCAGGGCCAGCAACTGGCAGTGTAGTGGTCCCACAGCAAAGTGTAAGATGCGCTGGAAAGACATGTTAGTGTGCATAATTGATATCCACCAAAGCTAAAAAATCTCCTTGGTGAATGGAGAGAATAAAAGAACTGGTGGATTCCATATGGAAGTTACAAACCTGAATGAAGACATTCAGAGCTTTGAAATCCAAGATGGGACAGATGTCCACTTTCGGGTTCGGAGACGGTGAACAAATTGAAGTAAATTCCTTGAAACCTTTCTGCAACATTTTCTAGGGCAATGATACCTTGATCCAGAAGAGCCAAGTAGAAGATTTGATGATTTGTGCAGTGACTAAAGAAGGTTAGATTTAAGAAACAAAAAGGGGGGTAGGGAGCAAAACTCCAGTTTGTAGACTTTGAAGACCACTTCCCATACCTAATAACAAATGTCCCCCCCCCCCCCCCCCCATACCACAATACCACAAAATCACACTCGGCACATCACTTCTGGTCACAGTGCACGATGATGTCACCTGGCTCTGCCCAACATGTTGCATCACAACCCACATGATGGGTTGGGGATGGGCAGGGTGACTCATGCCAGTATTTAAATAGAGCCTAACTACTGTAATTTCCTATTATTTTTAGTAGCCTCTTACTTAATTATTAACTAAAATATGTCGCCGGCAATCTATTTAGAGTCCATAATACCATATTAACTGCTTGCAGCCATATTATCATGGTACTATGAGCTCTAAAAAGATGGTTGGTGGCATATTTTAGTTACTTATAGAGCTGGAGGCTATGACAAAATGGCCTTGAGTGCTGTCTATAATTATAGGAAATTAGTTAGGCTCTATTTAAATCCTGGCATGAGTCACCCTGCTCATCCCCTGATAAAGTCACACATTTTTGGCAGTCGGGTGACATCCTTTATGCACCCTGATTAGGAGTGAGGTGCTGTGGGGGATTTTGTGGCATTTCAGTTCTCTATTTTAATGTACAACTGTGTTTTAATTAACGTGAGTGCAATTTTAATGAATCTGTGGCTTTTTTTTTAAATTTAATACACCATGGGAGTCGCCTTTGTGTATAAAAACGCCTATTGTAGTGGCTGGGTGGAGCATCGACCCCTTAAAGGGGTAAACACCCATTCATACTGGAAAGTTTCCTACTGTAAGAGAAAAGAGTGACATCTGGCATGTTGGTATTGTGCACAGTGAGACCTATGTGATATGGGTCATATAAAAATAATAAAAGTGTTGCGCTAAAAATTCTAAACAAAATGAGTCCAAGTGCCAAATACAATAAATAAGTCCCAAATAGGTGGTTAAAGAAGTGGGCTGTATTGCAATCAAGGCTCAGACAAGAGGAGAATGGATCCCCCCCCCCCCCCCACCAAAAGGATTCACCGCCTCCAAGAAAAGGATATTCCCTTACCGGAGACGCTAGACCTCCCACAGGTCAAACACGCTTTGGGGTATATTTGGTAAACATCACTCCACCATAAATCATATGAGAGGCAGTGATGTCCCTCTGGTTGCCAACTCCCCAGAGATCACGGTGGGGACGGTGACGTCTATCCCCAAGCTGCCCACCATGATAGCATGGGTATCCAGTATACTGTATATGAAAAAAACTATAATAGTATAAAAATGAAATATATTGATCCTGCAAGCTACTATCTATGAAATTAAGCGAATATAAGCTGCTAGCAATGTTCACAATCCCACTCATGTGCTAACTAAATCAGTACACAATAAATGCTGTGCTATGTGAATACTAAATGACTGTATAATCAGAATATTATAATATTAAAATATGCAAAAGTGCATACAATATTATATAGTGAAATGTTGTCCAACATAAATGTGCAATATTTCACTATATGTATGCACTTTTAATATTTTAATATTGCTAATATTGTAAAAAATTCTAAAAACTGCATTTATTAAAATCTCATAATATGCACTCTCATGGGTCCGATGAATCCTGCGCATGTAAACAGTATAATCCAGCAAGTAAAATGGCATCCACCTTTGCTTTCAGGTAGCGCGATGAGATGGACGTATAGGTCGACCCCTGTTTTTGTATTAAAGGGAAACTCCACTTTCGTGGGGAAAAAAAATAGCAAATAAAGAAAAAAACAATATAGTGTATACAATTGCGACACAAGTCATATCGTAATTGAATTTTATTTAAAAAATTACTTTTCCTTTTCAATCTGCAGCCTCTGTAATTTTCTGAAAATGCAACACAATATGGCTACCTGCAGGTATTCTGTACCCAGAAACATAGTTTCCTGCTTGTGTGACTGGCTCACTGATTTTCCCAGAAGTCTGCACTAAGATACATGTCAGATTTGAGGCATTACCTGGAACAAAAAATAACATTTTTTGATAAGATACTGCCAATAGGAAATCATGTTTAAAGGGATGCAAAACAAGCAGATTTCCTAATTAGTGCAGTGCAGCTGTACAGCTGATTGATAATTATGAAACCACTCCCATTAGACAAACTCATCACAGGGGAACAGAATAACAAACGGGGATTTCTTTAGAATAACAAAAGGTAGGAATCTTCAACAAAGGTTGTTATAATCCTTGTAATGTACAGTACAGAGATCACCCAGAAGGGAATGTTTTTTTCTCAACAAAAGGGGTGTTACAGTTTAAATATCTCACAAAAGTGTTGCAGCTGTAGTGTGTTTAGAATTTCACAAGAGCAGTATAATTTTGCTTTTTTTGATATAGATCATATGTTGAAGGTGAGGGTACTATTTGCACTGAATAAAGATAAGGAGTAAGGGCTCTTTCACACGGGCGATCCGATCAGATCCGCCTGTCAGTTTTTTTAGGCGGATCTGATCGGATCCTCCATGCAGCTCTATGGGGCAGCGGATGTCAGCGGAGACACCTCCGCTGACACCCGCTGCCATCCGTATCCGATCCTGTCCGTGAAATCTGGACGGATGGAAACCCTATTTTTCCATCCGTTCAGTAATCAAATCGGATCGGATCTGATGAGAGCGGACAGGAGGTCCGCTCTCATCCGATCCCCCATAGAGGGCAGCGGGGGCTGAGACACCTCCCTCTCCGCTCTGCAAGCGGAGACGGAGCTGTCATCCGCCGGCTCAGCGGGGATCGCGGATCAATCCCCGCTGAGCAACAGGGATCCGCCTACGGCGTAGGCGGACCGTGTGAAAGAGCCCTAAGGCGCCTCTCCTTGCTAGGTCAGGGTGTCCAATGTAGAGCTGCCTTCAATTTAAGTGGTGAATACTTAAATAAAAAATGGGAATATTTATAGTGAGGCGCTGCTACTGGTTGTTCACTAAAACAAATAAATAAATGAAGCTATAATAGATGTTTGCTTCATGCAATAATACAAATATTAAATGAATGAATTTGAAAAACACGTGCAAAAATGTAGTTGGATGTAATCATGCACATATGAACTAGATATAAAACAAATGTGAAATAAACAAATTAATATATTTAAAGTGCTTGTGCAAATCCGTGCTTGATAAGGATTTGTAAAAAAATATAAAATATACCATCAAGAAAAAAAAAAAAAAACAATGTGTTGTATACTGCGTTGTATACTTCCAATGTGCCAAAAAGCATATATGCAATATTGCTGGATCCAAACGAAAAGAATCACCAAATATCGTTGATACAAAGTGATATACGTGCTCAGTGTTTCTTCAAGAATTATATAGGATTAAAAGTAAACAAAAATAATCAATAATTAGTGTCACATCGTTATCCAGCACGGATTTGGATAAGCACTTTAAATATATTACACCCGTTACATAGTTACATAGTTACAGAGTTAGTGAGGTTGAAAAAAGACATCAGTCCATCCAGTTCAACCTATGATGTGTGTGTGTGTTTGCTGTTAACCGTACATTATATACCCCTGTATGTTGTACATTGTATACCCCTGTATGTTGTACATTGAATACCCCTGTATGTTGTACATTGTATACCCCTGTATGTTGTACATTGAATACCCCTGTATGTTGTACATTGTATACCCCTGTATGTTGTACATTGAATACCCCTGTATGTTGTGGTCTCTAAGGTGCCCATCTAATAGTTTTTTTAAACTATCGATGCTCCCTGCTGATACGACTGTTTGCGGAAGAGAATTCCACATCCTTATTGCTCTGACAGTAAAGAACCCCCTACGTACTTTAAGGTTAAACCGCCTTTCCTCTAGTTTTAGTGAGTGGCCACGTGTCTTATTGTATTCCCTTTCTCTGAATAGTTTGTTCCTTATGCTTATGCTACGTATTAATTAATTTATTTCACATTTATTTTATATCTAGTTTATATGTGCATGATTACATCCAGCTACATTTTTGCACGTATTTTTCAAATTCATTCAGTTAATATTTGTATTATTGCATGAAGCAAACATCTATTATAGCTTCATTTATTTATTTGTTTTGGTGAACAACCAGTAGCAGCGCCTCACTATATATATTCCCACTATTTGCACTGAGGTGGAGCACGAGTGATCTCAAGTATTGATGTGTAGCACAGGAGTTATGGTTACACATTCCACAAATAAGGGAAGAATGCAAGTGGTCATTAATGTTTTGCATTTTGCTTACTGTTTGTATTATTGTACTTCATTTATATGTGGAATTACACATTTTTTACTATTATATCTTACTGTGGTTTCACTTTCACTATTATTACAGAACACTAATTATGTTAATACGTGTTAAGACAGTGGTTAGTTTTTGTTATAAAAATTATTGTTTGTTTAGCAGCACAACACCGTTGTAATCTATGTACCCGTGTATGTGGGAACGCATATTGGATGTTAGCTGCAGCGTTTATTACACTATTTCTTTTGTGGGTATTTGCCTGTGCAGGAGTAATTTTTTCATTAGCTCAAGCACACCTTATAGGATTAATAGTTTACAATAAATACCTTAGCAGAAAAACTTGGATGGTAATAAAAGTGGAAACACTCACATACCCCATTTTCCAGCACATAAGTGTTGATAAGATAGGCGGCTATGTTACAGATCCATAGAGAAAAGATACCTCCTAGCAGTCTTAGAATTAAACCACTACAATGAAACAGATCAGCAGTGTCACTACATATATCTGATAAATAAAGACCTTACAAAATGCACATTCACTAACTGTACTTAAACTGGGTTTCTGCTTTTAAGGAAATTACAATTTCGACATCAACATCGACACACTAATTATACAGGTTGGACTGGATCAACTGGTGTCTTTATTCAACCTTACCAACTATGAAACAATTAAACAACCTCCAATTACAAACTGTAAATGGACTTATGCAAAATATCCAAGAATGCCTTCCTCCTTGTATATTGTCACTATCGATCCAAACACCCCACTGTAAAGGTAATTTAAGCCATGTAAAACTACAAAGGATAAACATTTTGTCAGTTTATCTTGTACAAAGGCATATTTTTTCTTTATTTTAGGATAGAGTGGAGAGGGATTAACATGTGGGCAGGTGGGGCGGTGTGGTTGTTTGTCACATTCTCCATGTTTTTCCATTAACTCATTGGGCACCAAGTACTGGGTCACACGAAAGGCCTTCCCCACGTGGGTTCTTCTGGGCTACCTTAGGCACTTTATTACAGGTTCACTTTACACACACATGGGGTACCTTTGCTTTGTACCGTTTCCTCCATACCTTATTAAAAGTCTGGGGCTGCCATCCATGGGGGATTACTCAAACTTAAGGCAGGTCTCTACTCTTTAGAGATGGATGCAGACCATGTAACAGTGGCACTGCAACTGTTCTCCAGTTAACTCTTGGTTTCTCATGCCGATGCACCACTTAACCATAACTTGCATTTTGGAGGGACACACTGAGCTGATGTCCACAACCACCTGTCAAGCATTTTTCACTACTAATCCCAAGTAGCGAAGTGGGCCCTGCCGTACACTCCGCGCAGGCCCCACATGTGCACTCACTCAATTCTCGAACTTCCGTACATGATGGGGAACTTCTGTGGTGCAATCCCCTCCCGTTGCTATGGAGAATAGACCACTGGTGTAAGGAGTGCCGACAACATTTCCCTCACTGCTGTAGGCCATGCCACCTATAACAGGAGGTACACACTATCAACAGGCTGCTTGCTACACTTCAGTTACGCTTTACAACTACTTATGATTTCAGGTTACTTTATTCTATTCTTCACTCCTCACCAATGGGTTAGGATGCACTGGTTAACTGTGTGTGTGCCGGTTACTTACGATACACCTCTTTACTAACTTCAGACCAGGCAAGGACAACTCCCTACTCCTAACTTTGACTACAGGCTGATGTGCTGCCCCGGCATTCCTGCAAAAGTGCATTCCAGTGTCCATAGTCCTTTACAGGCTCTCAAAGGTGTAGGTTCTTTGGAGGCATGCTCCAGTGCTGGCATCTTCAGGGTGAACCCCAAGTAAAAGTCTTTCTTACAGGCTGTGACAGGCAAATTCTCATACCCCTATTGGTCTTTTCTTCCGTATCCATCCCCTGTGAAATTCTAAAAATTTTCCTACATTTTTGGGTCTCTTCTTCCGTATCCATCCCCATGGGACTCAAGGCTGAACCGTATCTTCGGTGGAACCGCTGATGACTCCCTGGGCTCCCACAGGGGAATTCTCTCTGAACCGGACCACTGTCCCATTAAGATCACATAGGCAAGTGGGCCGGACCTAGACCAGAACCCACCAATAAAGATCAGAAGAGTGAGCAAAACATAAACCCTAGCCAGGACAGCACCCACTAACTGTTCCAACCTGCTTACAAGCACAAATGTCAGATTTTATTTCTGTTTGTGCCCCTGTTATGGAGATTCATCCCCTCTATTTGTTCTGTTTACTGATAGCATTAAAACTAAAATTACAGAAAATTCAAAATTTTGGGTTGACACCAGAACAGCATTTGAGGGGAAATCTTCCAATGGGGACACTAGTTCTGGTGACTCCCGAGATTCCTTTACTTTGGAGAGATTTCCTCTCACTTTCTGGTCTAACTATGGGACCGGAAGTGAAGGAAAATCTCCCCTTTGGGGCACAGATGGCAAAAAAACAACTGACATGGGTTATAACCATCCTTTACCCTATCCAAAATGGAAAAAAAATGGCTTTGTTCTACTTTATGGTACAGAGACTGACATACTTATATTCGGTCTCTCTTCCATAGTGTGATCACTGCAAATAAAGAGAAACTTGAAAATATTCAGAACAATTATTAGCAGTTACAGGACAGAATCATCATAATGCTGTTGAATAGAAGATTTTGAAACTAGGTTGTGGTAATGGGTTTGACCCACACCCTGACCCCTGAGTGCTATAGTGAAGTAGGTAAGGGCCCCAGTGCAGAGTCTGGACCAACTCTCCTTGATTACTATGCACGCTGACTCCTATTACCCCCTAGTATGTTCCCCCTTTAATGATTCTCCTGTGTCCTGTATTAAAAAGGGAGATGCCATACAGCCATACAGTACATAACCACTTTTAAGGTCACACCCTGAACATGATGCCATTTTGTGCAATACATTGTAAAACTATCGGAAAGCTGAAAAGGGTTCAACCAGATAAAACCAAACAATTAATGGAAGAACTTGTAAGGAAATACTAGGAAATAATAGAAACTGTTGACACTCGAAAGATACACCCTATAATTATATTTTTATATATATATATATATATATATATATATATATATATATATATATATATACACATACATACACACACACACATACACTGAAAGTCTTCAGCTGCCTTGCAAAGGGGATATCTTGGCTTCTGGTGTGTTGCTGTACTTAGGAAGGAGCTGTCTTCAGGTGAGCCTATTCCTAGTTTGTGCATTGCTATATATGTCCCATAGTTGGGGACTCAGGTTTGAGTTTTATAGAGGTGCCTTGGCGCAGCACTGTGGCTTTAATGTGTATTTGCAAATGTATGCAACTAAAGTGATTAGGGTTGCCATCTCATCCCTTTAAACCCAAACACATATTAATTACACATTTTCTGTGGCTGATTAAGGTGGTAATTAAACTCACTTGGTGCCTTTTCTGCAATAAATTAGACTCAGAACCTGTGTAATTTTTATGTGTTTGGGTTTAAAGGGATGAGGTGGCAACCCTAAGCTTAGATAGGTTGACAGTTGTCAGGCACAGTTTTGTTAGGATTTCTTTTGCTGGCTGAATTGAAAATGATCTCAGTACCTCCTTCGGGGATGCCTGTCGCAAACCAAGGGTCAATCACAGGCTTTCCTTTTTTGTGCATTGGAAAATCTTACACGCCATGGAAGGGGTGAGTGATAAGGGTAGCCGCTGAACGAGCAACCATCTCCTGAGTTAAAGCATATCTGAACCCTAACAATACGAAGTTCGAAAAAATCTTTTGTTGATCCTGGTAGAAATTGTGTGAGCTTATAACATCCTCCGCTCTCTGGAATTATTAGTTACATTACATAGTTACATAGTTAGTGAGGTTGAAAAAAGACATCAGTCCATCCAGTTCAACCTATGATGTGTGTGTGTGTGTTTGCTGTTAACCGTACATTGTATACCCCTGTATGTTGTACATTGTATACCCCTGTATGTTGTGGTCTTTAAGGTACCCATCTAATAGTTTTCTTGAAACTATCGATGCTCCCTGCTGATACCACTGCTTGTGGAAGAGAATTCCACATCCTTACTGCTCTTACAGTGAATAACCACCTGCGTATTTTAAGGTTAAACCGCCTTTCCTCTAGTTTTAGAGAGTGGCCACGTGTCTTATTGTATTCCCTTTCTCTAAATAGGTTTTTCCATATGCTAGGGTTGCCAGTACAGTATTTGTGCATTGATATCATATCCCCCCTAATTACTTATAGTTAGTTCTGAGGATTATAAAACTTCACCCCCCTGGTATGAACAAAAGGGTGGGGTCTTGTAGTCCTATCTTCTTCTGTTCTGTGAACAAGTGCTGTCCCAGGAAGTATGTTACTGGCAATATCAACAGGTGAAAAAAGGGAAATAAAGATAAAAAAAAAAAACAAATGCAGCCATCATATCTAAAGAATGGTAGGCTGTATTCTATTCCATTTTGGCTTTGGATTCAGATATGCATTGGTAGAGGCCTCAGTTTGTACGCTGCATATCACATATAGAAATTACATACCTTCATATAAAGTAATGCATGATCTAGATTACAGAACGGGGCACTATAGAGGCTACACAGATATAATCACAGCTTTGAGACCGAATGTTTTAGTTTTGGTACGAGAATATAAAGCAGTGAATTTGATATATATTCAACTTTTACATTTTTTTAACAAACACTAAAAGATGCTTTGTAGAAGATCCTCACTCTGCTGATTGACAGCAAGGGAATCCTGCTGTCAGGTGATCACAGTCAAACAAGCTGATCCCCAGCTAGGAGCTGATGTGTTACTTTCTCAGGACTTTGAAGTGTTTCAAAGCCTAAACAATTTTTAGTTTTAGTTTTGAATCGTGTAGGGAAGAAGTAAAACTTGTTTTTTTTTTTTTTTTTTCTTTTGTCCATGTCCAGCTAAGGAGATTGACCCTTATTTCTTGGCTTCGACACACAACAGGAAGTGAGTAAGTGGAATTCCAAGATTAGTCATTTATCATTGGAATATTTACATAGTTGGTAAGGTTGAATAAAGACATCAGTCCATCCAGTTCAACCTGTGTGTGTTCATGTCAAAAATCATTTCCCGTATCCCTGTATGCTGTGTTTGCTAAGATACCCTTCCAAGAGTTTTTTAAAACTATCAATATTTTCCGCTGACACCACTAATTCTGAAAGTGAATTCCACATCCTTACCGCTCCCTGACAGTGAAAAACCCCCTACGCTGTTTAACCTCTCTGGCGGTATGATTCTTTCGGATTTTAGATGCTGAAAGTCACATCGCAGGAGATGGAAGCCGGGGCTCGGAGAGGATCGGGAGGAAGAACCGCCGCCAGACACCGCTGAGATACATGGCTGGATCCCGGTGACAAGGTAAGTAACCCCGCTTTCAGGATCCAGCGATGCTTCTGGCGTGTGTTACTCGTGGTGTGGCTCGGGGTTACCGCTTTTGGCTCTGAAACTTAACCCCCGAGCCACGCTCGGGAATACCGCTAAGATGGTTAAGGTTAAACCGCTTCTCCAATTCCATTGAATGACTCCGTGTCTTCTTACACTACCTAAAGCTAAATAGTTTATTCCCTTTGCTAGAATCGTCATTGAGTTATGCATCCAGTACCCTATTAACTTTGTTGCCCTTTTCTGGACTCTCTTCAGTTCCCACACCTCCCTCCTGAGGATTGGTGACCAGAATTGGACGGTATACTCCAGATGTGGCCGAACCAGAGTTTTATAAAGTGGCAGGATTTTAGTTTTATGTCCTAAATTCCATTTTCTATGCATGCTAATATTCTGCTATCTTTGCTTGCTGCAGCTTGGCATTGTATGCCATTGGTGGGCTTGTCATATACTAGGCCCCCTAGATCTTTTTCCATCCTAGATTCCCCAGAGGTTCTCACCCTAGCGAGTAACTAGCATAGAATGTAGACTTTCCTCTTATTTTCAGTCTTGGTAACAGAGATCACCAGGACAAGTAGAGGGGTGGATCATCCCAGCAGGGACACAGACAGAAAACTTAAACGTGTATGAATTTTCTGTTTGTCCATAGAACTGATCTTCCTCCGTATGAGATTTTATAGAGATAGTTATCTCTACATAAGTCGACTCCCAAAGCTTAATAACCCTGTGTGGGGTCCTGAGTACAGTCAAGACAGTGAGGAAAACATTAAGAGCAACAATACCCAGAATCCAGAGAAATGAAAAGTTTAATTGTGCAACCAACCATTACCACTGCCGCTCCTATCTTTGGATTAAAAGCTTTGTTTGGCCTTAGCAACTTCTGAAGGGGGACTGTTGGAGCCCCTGAAAGACATCGATTTTAACTTCACACTAATATGAACTAATCAAAATCCTGTTTGCATTCTGATTTTTGGTGTGTTGCTCTTATTGCTTTCCTCCATTTGTGCAATAAAAACTTGGCAGAGGGTCTATGCCTTCTCCAATCTATTCCTTACATACTGTACATTTTAATGACAAGGTCTAGTGAGGGCAAAAAAAAGAAAATAAAAAAAAAGCTGCCTACAAACATTAAAGGGCCGCGGGCTGTGCAGACATGTCTGCAAACAGCTGGATCAGGTGAATATCTTCTACTGTTATTAAGCAAAGATTAATCTCGCATATCATTACAATAGCAAATTTAATTTCAGCAAACAGCATCTCATGTTCCTTACAACCTTAAAGCACTTCTTCGCCCTATTTTAAAAAAATACAGAAAACTAGACAGCACAAAAGGGGACCCTCACCATGCCACATCCTCAATTAATACACAAAATGTTTGTAACAAAAGATTGTTACTAAAAGAGGCACACCAAGAGGCAGTTTATATAAAATCATACACTTTTATTACAAAATATTAAAATCAGTATAAAAAAGGCAACACCTTAGACCACTACAGTCCAATACCCAACCCTGAGATGGCGCAAAGAAGGACACTGTGAGTGTATATCATACAATCATATATCTCAACAGCATGTACATAGTCTAACAGCATACATGAGCATAATTCCGCTATAAAAGTGCCCACAGGTCCTCCATACTCAGAAGTCAACGCGTTTCACAAAGATCCTCCCTTCCTCAGGACTGGTTGGCTGAGTGTTGCTCTGAAATATAAGGTACAAAACAACAAAAGCATATATAAACGTATAGCTACCATTAGCAGTACATATAACACATACAGTGGGTACGGAAAGTATTCAGACCCCCTTAAATTTTTCACTCTTTGTTATATTGCAGCCATTTGCTAAAATCATTTAAGTTCATTCTTCTTCCTCATAAATGTACACATAGCACCCCATACTGACAGAAAAACACAGAATTGTTGACATTGTTGCAGATTTATTAAAAAAGAAAAACTGAAATATCACATGGTCCTAAGTATTCAGACCCTTTGCTGTGACACTCATATATTTAACTCAGGTGCTTTCCATTTCTTCTGATCATCCTTGAGATGGTTCTACACCTTCATTTGAGTCCAGCTGTGTTTGATTATACTGATTGGACTTGATTAGGAAAGCCACACACCTGTCTATATAAGACCTTCCAGATCACAATGCATGTCAGAGCAAATGAGAATCATGAGGTCAAAGGAACTGCCTGAAGAGCTCAGAGACAGAATTGTGGCAAGGCACAGATCTGGCCAAGGTTACAAAAAGATTTCTGCTGCACTTAAGGTTCCTAAGAGCACAGTGGCCTCCATAATCCTCAAATGGAAGACGTTTGGGATGACCAGAACCCTTCCTAGAGCTGTCCGTCCGGCCAAACTGAGCTATCGGAGGAGAAGAGCCTTGGTGAGAGAGGTAAAGAAGAACCCAAAGATCACTGTGGCTGAGCTCCAGAGATGCAGTCAGGAGATGGGAGAAAGTTGTAGAAAGTCAACCATCACTGCAGCCCTCCACCAGTCGGGGCTTTATGGCAGAGTGGCCCAACGGAAGCCTCTCCTCAGTGTAAGACACATGAAAGCCCGCATGGAGTTTGCTAAAAAACACCTGAAGGACTCCAAGATGGTGAGAAATAAGATTCTCTGGTCTGATGAGACCAAAATAGAACTTTTTGGCCTTAATTCTAAGCGGTATGTGTGGAGAAAACCAGGCACTGCTCATCACCTGTCCAATACAGTCCCAACAGTGAAGCATGGTGGTGGCAGCATCATGCTGTGGGGGTGTTTTTCAGATGCAGGGACAGGACGACTGGTTGCAATCGAGGGAAAGATGAATGCGGCCAAGTACAGGGATATCCTGGACAAAAACCTTCTCCAGAGTGCTCTGGACCTCAGACTGGGCCGCAGGTTTACCTTCCAACAAGACAATGACCCTAAGCACACAGCTAAAATAACGAAGGAGTGGCTTCACAACAACTCTGTGACTGTTCTTGAATGGCCCAGCCAGAGCCCTGACTTAAACCCAATTGAGCATCTCTGGAGAGACCTAAAAATGGCTGTCCACCAACGTTTACCATCCAACCTGACAGAACTGGAGAGGATCTGCAAGGAGGAATGGCAGCGGATCCCCAAATCCAGGTGTGAAAGACTTGTTGCATCTTTCCCAAAAAGACTCCTGGCTGTATTAGATCAAAAGGGGGCTTCTACTAAATACTGAGCAAAGGGTCTGAATACTTAGGACCATGTGATATTTCAGTTTTTCTTTTTTAATAAATCTGCAACAATGTCAACAATTCTGTGTTTTTCTGTCAGTATGGGGTGCTATGTGTACATTCATGAGGAAGAAGAATGAACTTAAATGATTTTAGCAAATGGCTGCAATATAACAAAGAGTGAAAAATTTAAGGGGGTCTGAATACTTTCCGTACCCTCTGTATACAGTATCTAACAAAAGTGAATACACCCCTCACATTTTTGTAAATATTTTATTGTATCTTTTCATGTGACAACACAGAAGAAATTACACTTTGTTACAATGTAAAGTAGTGAGCCTACAGCTTGTATAACAGTGTAAATTTGTTGTCCCCTCAAAATACCTTAACACACAGCCATTAATGTCTAAACCGCTGGCAACAAAATTGAGTACACCCCTAAGTGAACATGTCCAAATTGGGCCCAAAGTGTCAATATTTTGTGTGGCCACCATTACTTTCCAGCACTGCCTTAACCCTCTTGGGCATGGAGTTCACCAGAGCTTCACAGGTTGCCACTGGAGTCCTTTTCCACTCCTCCATGACGACATCATGGAGCTGGTGGATGTTAGAGACCCTGCGCTCCTCCACCTTCTGTTTGAGGATGCCCCAAAGATGCTCAATAGGGTTTAGGTCTGGAGACATGCTTGGCCAGTCCATCACCTTTACCCTCAGCCTCTTTAGCAAGGCAGTGGTCATCTTGAAGTTGTTTTTCGGGTCGTTATGTTGGAATACTGCCCTGCAGCCCAGTCCCCAAAGGGAGGGGATCATGCTCTGCTTCAGTATGTCACAGTACATGTTGGCATTCATGGTTCCCTCAATGAACTGTAGCTCCCCAGTGCTGGCAGCACTCATGCAGCCCCAGACCATGACACTCCCACCACCATGCTTGAATGTAGTTAAGACACACTTGTCTTTGTACTCCTCACCTGGTTGCCACCACACACGCTTGACACCATCTGAACCAAATAGGTTTATCTTGGTCTCATCAGACCACAGGACATGGTTCCAGTAATCCATGTCCTTAGTCTGTTTGTCTTCAGAACACTGTTTGCGTGCTTTCTTGTGCATCATCTTTAGAAGAGGCTTCCTTCTGGGACGGCAGCCATGCAGACCAATTTGATGCAGTGTGCGGTGTATGGGCTGAGCACTGACCAGTATGAAAGAGTGAGAGTGATAACATCAAATTTAACACACCTGTTCCCCATTTACACCTGAGACCTTGTAACACTAACAAGTCACATGACACTGGGGAGGGAAAATGGCTAATTGGGCCCAATTTGGACATTTTCACTTAGGGGTGTACTCACTTTTGTTGCCAGTGGTTTAGACATGAATGGCTGTGTGTTGAATTATTTTGAGGGGACAGCAAATTTACACTGTTATATAAGCTGTACACTCACTACTTTTCATTGTAGCAAAGTGTAATTCCTTCAGTGTTGTCACATATAAAGATATAATTAAATATTTACTAAAATGTGAGGGGTGTACTCACTTTTGTGAGATACTGTAAGTCAGGCAAATAATGCTTTATGGACTCTAGATGGAGCTTGTGATCATCAGAATTCAAAGTATTAGTCAAAATACAGCAAGAATTTGTGAGCTTTTGGCAAAGGCTTGTGGCATTCATCCGAATTGGTTTCTCTTTTTGTAAGACCTCTTAGTGTTTTTTTTTTTTTCGCCACTTCAGAACAATATCATCATTGTTAAAATGTTCTTCTAAAATATTCATACATTAGGATAAATATACAATACAAAAGGAGGACAAATTTCAGTCACCAACATTTATTAAAATCTTCTATTATCAGTGGTAGCATGTTTCCTGGCTGCTGAAACCTGGGCAAATCAAACTGAGCATATGAAATGAAATATTATATTGGACAGGAGACAAGGGGGTCCCCCTCCACTGACATATGCATAATTTTTTTATTGGATAAAAGAAGGAAAGGGTTAGAAACCCCGTCAGGTTTTTATCCACTTTCTCTATTTGTCCTTATGACAACTGACCACAGTCCTGATGACCACCATGGGAAATCCACAATTTTACAGTTGTTACTAGTAAAGTAGGGGAGTTGAAATCTTGCACAATGTGGACACCTTTTCCACTTACAACTAAGAGGATAGATATCCGATTACATCCTGTTGTAAAGGTAAACCTTTACAAAGGGATGAAGACTGCAACATCCCCCTGAAAAAAAAAAAGTGGGGTTTAACCAATTCTATGAAGGGTGGTGAGGTAACTGGCGCTGCCTATGGGTATGTGTAACGTGTAAAGTGTAAATCAGTTACAGTGAATTAAATGCAGAAATTTAGACTGCTATACAAACCTCATAAATATTATGAATAATATAAATATAAAGTGCACCATCAATCACAATAATTCATATATAAAGGTAAAACCATATAGGATTAATAAAAAAGCTAAACAGCAATATAAATATAAAGTGCAACAGTGTAATAAGGTGAATGAAAAAGCTGATCGAAAAATTATATCAAAGAAATGTGTATATAAAGTGCTCAGTGTTGGAGATGACCAGATCAGAAAAGATGCTGGTCTATGGGCTATAATTTATTCACCAAGAAAAAGTGAAATAGAAACAAAAATAACGTGTGTCCGCCAAGGCTGAAAAAAATCTTGAGAACATAAGTGGTTCCAAAAAAATGAATAATAAAGAATAAAGATAAAAGTGATTCCAGTGGCAAGAATGGAATAAATTAAAGAAATGTGATTACCGTAAGTGCAAAGAAGACCAGTTGGAAGTGCAAATTTCAGTGGGTAATTCTTGCTGTGGTCCAGATATCCCGGTGACAGGTGAGGAAAAAACAGTGCTCCCGGAAGTCACCGCGAGAGAGGGTCTTGCGGTCCCTACACTCTGTCGTCTGTTTACCGATACTAAATGTGAGTAATATGCCTATTTGATTTAAATAAAGGAAAAGATTGTTATCAATACATCACTATATGAGGCTCTTTTCTCCTAATATGACCCCGGACACATCACTGTTGAAAGAGTTCGCTTTATTATGCATATGGGATAAGAGGATCCAGGATCTTGTACTGCAGGGATTGGCAGATAGGAGCATTTCCTTTTTGAGGATACATCCTACTATCTACACGCTGGTTACCCCTGTAGGGGTGCCGACTTTCGGTGAGTCCGGGAGAGATAGGAAAGGGGAGCACTGTTTTTTCCTCACCTGTCACCGGGATACCTGGACCATCGCAAGAATTACCCACTGAAATTTGCACTTCCAACTCTCATGAACTTTATGGACTTTTCCACCTTATTTTTGTAGTGCTTGGATGCAGATAAAATATTTGGCTTTGGCCCGATTTTTGGTATTCATACGGCTCACGGGTCCTGATGATTGAGAATTGCTAACTAGGACCCATCGCACTTTACCACTTTTTGCTGCTAATATTCCACTATTATTATTAATACTGTGTCCAGCATATATTTCACTGGTCCAATATAGGACCTCTTTGCACTTTATCACATTTCTTTAATTCATTCCATTCTTGGCACCGGAATCACTTTTATCTTTATTCTTTGTATTCCATTTTTTTGGAACCACTTATGTTCTCAAGATTTTTTTCAGCCTTGGCGGACACACGTTATTTTTGTTTCTATTTCACTTTTTCTTGGTGAATAAATTAAGTTACACATACCCATAGGCAGCGCCAGTTACCCATCCACCCTTCATATATTAGAATTTAGACCTCACAGTCTATATTTTTGAGGTAGGCAGAAGCCGTCCCATTTTTTCTCCTTAGCGCGGATACTTTCACCTTCACATTTAACCAATTCTACTCTATCTGAATAGTCTATCTCTGGGATACCAATTAACCCCTCCCCCCATCCCACCTCCTTCTAACTGATTGCTGGATTTAAAAAAAAAAAAAGAGAAAATAAACCTAAACTTAAATGCCTGATCCTAAAGCTACAAGATTGTGATGCTCCAGTCCCAAGGCTTCTCTCTTCATTAGTTTACCTCCAACAGGGCCTTCAAGTGTCCATGTGTCTACCTGCGTGACATGGACACTTTCTAATGACTATCCAGTGGCAGGATCCTCTCAAGATTCAGAAGAGGACTGAAGTCGGTGCATGCACACATCTGGATTAGCATTCCCTCACACCCGGAATAGACAGTGGTGAGTGACCTGGATGGAGGACTTAGGCCAGTACCTGCTTCAGCAAAAAAAAAACCTCCTGCATGATGGGTGGAGGTAGCGGGAGGGAGGAGGTCTTATTTTGCTCAGAATGAGGCTAAAAGCGTTGAAGGGAGATGGAACAGTAGTAGGTCGTCTATAAAATCAACAGCTGAAAGTTTCTAAATAATCTTTCATAATACCCAATTGTAAATGTTCTTCTGGGAGTATCAATAGAATGATGTGATTAAGGCTGCACAAAACCTTCTGAAAATCAATGGCAATATAATTTGTATGTTTCCATTAGTTGAGCAGATTTAAAAATGCAGTTAAATTGATGAAAAGAAAATAGCTGTTCTTTTATGATTTTTTTTTTTTTTTAGAGCCATTCTTGGCAGAAAATTAAAGAGAAAGTCCACCCTAACACTAAAATCTCTAAATCTACGGACCTCCACAATCTAAGACTAACCTATACATACATACCTTTTTTTTTTAAGCTGCTCTGATCTGATACCACGCTGAGCTGTCAGCGGCGGCTGCTCTGTGGAGGCGGGTGCAGAAGAGGCAGCCAACATCGGAAGCCTCATAGTAACTCTATGGGAGACATCACTTCCCATTCATTTCCCAGCCATTGTTGGTTGTCTCCCCTGCAGAGCTTCCGCCGCTGGAGACCGGACAGAAGTGGCTTAAAAAAAGGCATGTATACCGATTTCTTCTTTACAGGGCTAGATAGGTTAGTGTTAGATTGTGGATGCCTGTAGATTTAGAGATTTTAGTGTTAGGGTGGATTTCTTCTTTAAAGTATTTAGTGACATACTAATACCATGCAGTAAACATAGCAACTTTGCTACAATCAGTTACTCTGAGTTTTTTGTAACGCTCTTTAGAATAAGCACACAGCTCCATAGATGGTCATTGGGAGTGTACTTCCTGCAGCCTCTGCTCTGTACGATCCACATCTCTCACTCTCTCTACATCACAAATTTTAATCATACCTCCAAGGAAGATCTGAATCTGATTGGCTGTGGGAAACTACTTAGTACGGGTATTCATTTATATGACACTTCATATGGATGGACAGATCTTACCACCGATTTTTCAACACAGTGAATTTCTTTTAATACAGTGGGAAGATGTCCTTCAGCCCGCCTTTTTTTGTGGGGATCTACTCATCTATAACCACTCATTCAACAGGTTGTGTTAAAGGAGGTAACCCAGAAGTATAAAGAGCCTTATTCAAATCTACACATCCAACACATGGAAAAACAGTTGGGGTGTGGAAGCAGTGATATAACTGGCTGCTTTGGGCACCACTTTTACCTTCACTGCCTCTAAGTTTTTAGCAATGTTCAATGAGATTGTTAGGCCTCATATACACCTATGATTTTAGGTTTAGCAGCAGATTCCTGAGGCAAGAATCCACAAATTCTTGCGGCTGGATTCACATGTGGTTACAGTCATCTTTTCCTAGCCCTAAGTAACTGGTGGATGTGAGGATACATGCGAACATCAGCAGACAGTTGTGGTTTTGGAACCATCTGTGATTCCAGCCATAAGAATCTGCAGATTCTTGCCAAGGAATCCACTGCCGGACCTAAAAATCACCAGTGTGAATGAGGCTTTCATTTGTTATCCTGTCTTCACAATTGCAAAAGGACACTACATCCTTTCTCTGCATGCCGCTTCAACATCACATCATGTAGCACTAAAAACCACAAATTTGCCAGCAGTTAAGTTCTTTTGGTAGAAGAGAATTCTCTTCTGGCAAAAAAAAACTCTTACTGACCTACTATTTATTTATTTTTTTAATTTTTGCATTGCAAATGTGCAGTACAGTTTTCAGTCCTACCATCTGTAATAAAGCCAGGTGCCAAGATAATTTAACTCCAGCGACCATGTGTTGGAGTTACATCATCAGAGAACCAAAAGAAGAGGAGAAAGGCATGACATCATAAGGGATGGGTTGGATTCCACACCTAAAAGTGGTAATGATTAAGCACAAGATGTATGTGTGAAACGCGTCTACGTGACTTCATGTTGGTGTCTTTGGTGTCATCATTTGTAACATTTTGGAATTAAAAGAAATCTAAAGGCAACTGGAATTCCTGGATGTGCGGCTATTTCTTTTTCTACAAGTTTTCTACGGAGGCGGGCTGGGGCCAGCACTCTATGGGATACTCCATCTCCTAGCTATCACCACACACCTGGAGCAGCGTTCTCTCTCTTCAGTATAGTCGCACCTAAAAGTGCTGGATGAGAGCTTACCCAGAGGTAAGTGTCCCATAATTAGCAAGTATGCTTCCACATTATGGCAAATGCTGGCGGCCCCACTGTGCTTTACTTCTGCTTTAATACAGTCACAAAAGAATATGAAGCAACAATCAGACATTTTTTTTTTATTTGGTCTGGTAAAGTATAAAGAAAAATTACTTCCAAGACTTTACTATGCACTATAGTGCCCACAGTTTGAAGACACAGACAGGGGGTCAAGCCCTTGAAAAGTCCTTTCTTGCCATCAATACTGATAATGTGTTTTGCTGAAAATACACAAAGGAACACAAATCACGTAATGCTTCAAGTGGCAGTAAATAGAAAGGAGGGGGGGGGGGGGAGATCTGTGAGTCTTTAGCCCATTTTCCTAATATAATCAGTGTTCCATCAATTCAACAGATATACACCAATAACAGACAAATATTGAATAGTAATCCGTTACTTACCATAGGAGAGGACGCCAGGGAGTTGGTACAACTGGCATTCAAAGAGGTTTCTTCCCAGAGTTGGTGGAAGCAACTGGTTTCCCACCTAAAAATAGGTAAATGAGATTCATCCAGTGGCAAGTAAATATTGAATAATTATCATTTTTCAGATGCAATACATCTGTATTGAAAACTGCATATCTTAGATCTCATTCAAAGTATAGTGAGTATGGGGCAGATTATGATTCCCTCTGGGAGATTCAGTAAGAGATTCTGCAAACCGCTGCGAGCTGGAAGCACCTGCAAACATTTTTTGCCCAGGGTTGATCATCCACGGTAATTGTGGCATGTCCGATTATATGTGAATGGCCACAAATGGCTATGGGTGCTGTCAGCCTCTCTTTGTATAGGGCTTCCCACCTGCAGCTTTTCAAAGAAACTCTGCTGAGTCTCCGGCATGAAATCATAGTTCGCCCCCAAATGCATGTGTGAATGCAGTCTTATGCCCGCCATTTTTTAAGCATGAAAACCTAAATGATGCAGAAACCCTAAATTTGCATCTAACAACTATAAGGTTCTTAATAATTGTACAAATCTATGGAAAGTAGGACATTCCTTTAAAGTATATCTAAACTCAAGAATGAAATTGGAATATATTACAACATATCAGTCCTTAAATGTGGTAGCCGCATTAATTTTCTTTTTTCAAAAACGCACAGAACTACAAGTACAGAAAAATATCTGAAGATCTTGCCAGAAACCCAGTGTCTTTATAACTTTCTGTGCACTGAACCTAATTTTGTCAGTATTCAAAAATCAGGAGAACAGCATAGGGTGCCCACACTGCTCCTATCTACATACAGTACACCTAGTCGCCCTATAGTGATATTGTGTGTATGTGTGTTTAGAATATATATTATATATATTGTATATATATATATATATATATATATATATATATATATATATATATATATATATATAATATATATACAATATATATAATATATGTTATATATATATATTGTATATACAACACTGTATATAAACAATATTGTATATATATATATAAATATATATACTGGGTGTGTATATGTATATATTGTAACGGAGCCGCCGACCCACACTGTGTTTGTGGTCTTCCGTCAGTATACGGCTTCCTTGCAGTCATGAACATACATAGATATTCCAGCCGCCCTACATACAAAACTAGCCTGACAACTTAGCTTGTATTGTAATTTTCATTTATTGAACAGTCACACAGAATTTATATACAGCATGGACACACCCCCCTCCTGATCATATTACCACACACAGGTCAGGGGTTGCCTGATTACATTATCATATGCAGATGAAATTGTATACAGAATTAACCTGAACTAATTATCTAGCCATCTGGACAGAACAATGTGTGCTCATTAACATTTAACAATGGGACAGGCAGACTTAACACAATCCACATTCCATCTCAATAGATGCCAATGACAGTCTGTCTGTCTACTACATTGAAACACATGGAATACATATCTAGGTGTCACAGACACCATGGCAACAGGCCACAGGTCTCACAGTGCAAAGTGGGATCAAATCTTCACATTTCTTGAAAGACAACGTTGACAAATATCACTCTCCCATTTGAAACCATCCAAACCATTCTCTCAGTGTCCCCAAGTATCAGTCCCTCACTCCCAGTGACGGTGAACACCATCACATAAATATATATATATATGTGTGTGTGTGTGTATATATATATATATATATATATAGTGGTGTATTTAGGTTTTGTGCTGCCCTAGGCCTGACTAAACTTGTGCACCCCCTAATTTAAATATGACCTACCCATTTATGTCAAAACCACACCCCTTCCCAATTGGGATCCACCCTGACAGCTGTAAACCACACCCCTTCATCTTTAGGCCCCACCTTTTGTAACATGCATGCTGAGTCTTAAGCTGGCCATATTCTATACAACCCGATTGTACAATCTCCTTTTGAGCTACCATCAAATGTGTAGTACAAGGGCCTGCCTGATTGGATAAAGAGTGAATGTATGTTTAGCTTTTTCCTTATATTACATGGTTTTGGTAAATATAAAGGAGAATGTCCAATCTGATTTTTTTTGTTGTGTTGGGTCAGCTTTATGGAGAATGTTGGAGAAAGGAAAGAAGGGATGGATGGATGGATAGAGGGATTAATGGATGGTTGGGTGGATGGAATTAGAAGTGAATGAATGGAAGGATGGATAGATTTATTGATGGAAGAATGAATGGAAGGAGGGGAGGGTGGATGGGGGACAGATGTATGGAGGGATGAATGGCACAGGGACTGGTCGTCCTTGCTGGGGGCTGCTGCGTCTCTTTGAGGTACACACCCGATCACTTTTGGATTCCCTTGCCTGTCTCTTCTTTCGGATGAGAGAGCTGGCCATAGTCGCATCCATAGTCAGAGTGGGAAAGGCTGCAGGTGTGCTGATTCCTCCCTATACTCTTCTCCAGGATGATGGAGGGGAGAGGGATCAGGACTTTCCCATCACTCCCAGTCCTGGAAGATCCCAACAGGTCACCACAGCCTGGAAGATATCCTGGAAGATCCAGGAGAGAGGGGTTGATCACAGGGTATTATTCCTGGTAGGCAGATGAGAGCTCATGTAATATGGCAGCACATCCCTGAGCCAGGCATCCTACATTCTTCTCCTATGGGGGGACACATCCTGGGTCACCCAGATTGGAACCCCCTGAGATCCATGTCCGCGGTGTCAATGTCAGATGAGGAGAACTGATGGAGCGGGTCCCAGGTAGGGAGCAGTGAGGATCGTCCACTGTGTACACAGCACAGCCCTCCCCTCCTCTGACATTTTTGGATCTCAGCATGAAATTAAAGCGTAAGTTCAGTGGACACCCTCCTTCTTCCCCTTCGTCCCCCTGTCCTGTTAACATGCAGACGGCCCCCTCAGCGCTGGTGACACACTCCACAACCAGTGGTTAGGACATGCGGCCCGGCGGATGGATGTCACCCCTCTGGTGAGTGTCACACGGGTGCAGTCCACACCCCCCACACCAACACTACTGCTGGCAGGGACAATTTTTGTTCGGGAGCAGGCTGTTTTTTTCATTTAGGGGAGCTTTTTTGCTGCCCCCCTGCAAAGTGCCGCCCTAGGCCTAGTCGGCTTAGGCCAAGATACAGCGTTGTGTGTATATATATATATAAATTAAATATATACAGTATATGAAAGCCCAATTCCAGGAAAAATAAATGATCCCTTTCTGGGGGCTGTGCCCACACTGCAAGGGTTTTTGCTCATTTATGTCTAGGGAAACAATAAACGAAGATATACTTACTGATCCCCCCCCCCCCACAGCTTCTTCACCCCCACACTCCACTGGTCCAGGATCTTGATGTTATCAGGACCAGAGCAGGGTCCATAGCCCTGCCCTGGATGTGAGGATGCTGAGGAACAGTCTAACCCTGGATCATGGGGGAACACCACCTGCTGTGGGAACAGAGGCATAGGTGAATAAAACTGTTTCTACCCCCCCCCCCCCCTCCCCCCTGGACAAAATGAGTTATTAACCCTTGCAGTTCTGGCACAGCCCACTATATGGGATTATTTTTCATCCATATGGAGTTGGGCTTTAATGAGAGTCTTGCAGTGACGTAGGAGTTGCGAGCCATGAGCGGACACAGGAGAGCCACACTTCTGAAAGCTGAAAATGATTTCTCTTTAAAGCGGCATCAAACAGGGGCACAGACAGTAGGAGGGGTCAGTATTTAATATTATTTATATAGCGCCAACAGTTTGTACAGTTACAATTGACAGTACAGTTACAGTACAGTACAGTTACAATACAATTCAATACAGGAGGAATCAGAGGGCCCTGCTCATTAGAGCTTACAATCTACTAACTGCATACTTGCCAACTGCTCCTTTTTTCCTGGGACAGTCCCTGCAAATAGGAGCCTGTCCCAGGTAATGTATATTGTCCCTGGAAGCGCCTGTTAATCAGGCTGCCCATAAATGTTACGCAGAAGTAGTGCAGCTGAATGGGAGAATTATTCCAACTCTGCTACTTTGGCATTAAGTTTGAAATTCCCTTTTTAATTTCCCTGTAATTCTCTATATTGAGTAGACTCTATAATCTGATAAGTAGGCAAGATTAATTATGCAGAGTGGGCGGAGCTTCAGGGAAGTAGGTGTGGTAATTGATAGCTGCGCTGCAAAGTGTCCCTGGAAATTTTTTTTAAATGTTGGCAACTATGTAACTTCTTTATTGGTAAATCTTTTATTCACTGGTTTAGTCACTTTAAAAGAAACCTTTCCTGATTTAAACATGGAAGCTGCAATTGACAACAAATCATTCTACAAATGCTACTTAACAGTCGCTCACTAACACAGGACAAGCCAGGGGGCCAGCATTAGAGAAGAACATCAACGATAGCTGCCGTGTTTCTTTAGTGAAGGTTTACGTGAAAAAACAAGACCCCAAAAACAGCATGAGAATATGCTTCTCCCAAACTGTTTGTGTATAGTCATTCCACATAGCTAGTATAGGGACCAGTGCCAAGAGAAGCTTAATTGATGGGTAAGAAAACCCAAATGTGTTATATATAGTCTCTTTCTGCCACCAGCCAAAAGAACACTGCAAAATCCAGTACATTTACTGGTTACATCAGGAGGACTAGGTTGACTAAAAAGAAGCTTATTGGGTCATTACTCTGCATGAGAGAAGTTGAAGGCATAATTATGTGGTGCACGGCATTCCAGGACATCAACATCCACGACTACGGAAGCCAGTAAGAAAGCAAGAAGAAGACAGCAAACATCAGGCAAGACATCTTGTGAAAGCAGGTACGGGGTCTTAATATAAAACTGATCTTTGTATGGGAAACAGATAAAGGTCAACTATGGCCAGATTAGAAAAGGACTGCAACTAGCTCCTGGCCTAGAAGGACATCTCCTAGCCAAGCCTCCTAAGTGGTGAGTCAATTGGCCAGGTTGGGTTGTCAGTCAATTGCTTTTGTATGCCTCTTCATAGATATAAACATATATCATATAGCTGATATAAACATGCACACTTACACAGACCTTTCTTGTAAAAGGTCTTTCAGTAGCTGGATTGTAACTGCATGCTCTATTCCCATCTAGAGTCTGTAGGTAGTGTTAGATAACCTACCTTTAACAAACTAAGCTATAGCCCTTGGCAGCTAATCAGGGTTCTGTGTACTGGCAACTCTTTTGCTTTATAACCACAAGATTGAGATTGTAAAGAGGAGACACCCTAATTTATCTTAATACCCTAAGACAGGGGTGTCAAACTCCATTTCATTGCGGGCCACACCAGCATTATGGTTGCCCTCAAAGGGCCGGTTATATCTGTAAGATTAGATGTGCAGAGCACCCCACGCCCCCTTACACCCTTACATGAGATGTCAAGAGCCTCCCACCATCATAAGTCAAAAGTCACCCACCCTTCCTTACATCACAATGCACCCCCTTAACTTGTGCTACTGCCATGAAGAAGATGTAGGTGGATCTAGGAAGAAGAGAGTGCAAGGTCTGGAGGGGGGCCAGCGGAGGGCTAGAGTCAGCATACAGAGTCTGCTGAATGGTGAGACCAGGGGAGGCAGAGACAAGGTGGTGTTGTGGCTGCACAGAGAGGTGCAGGATCTGTAGGAGGAGTTCTGCCCTCCTCTCTGCTGCAGACTGCTGAGAAAGCGGGGGGCAAAGACGAGCCTTTCTGCAGCAGCACAGAGAAGCACAGGATCTGGCAAAGGAGTTCTTGTCCTCTCTGCTGCCGACTACTGAGACAGTGTGGGGGCAGAGACAAGGGGGGTGCCGCCGCCGCTGCAGAAGAGGTGCGAGGGCCACATGAAATGGCCTGAGGGGCCGCATTTGGCCCGCGGGCCTTGTGTTTGACACCTGTGCCCTAAGATATAAGGCCTCTTTTACCAATAGCCAACATATTTGTAGATCCTATCCCCACCACCACATGTCTTCAATATTATTAGTGCGGGAAGGAATATGAAACCTCTTGAGAGTTTGTATGTGTCTGTCCCTCTATCACTTTGTAGCATATCTAAATCCAAGAATAAAAATGTAATATAGTACATTTTTTGCAAGTACAGAAACTTTCCTCTTAACCCTGCTAGAAATCCAGTGTCCTTGTAACTTCACACTGAACACGAATCCTAAAACAATGTTATCAGGATTCCCATCAACATCTGTGAATTACATAACAACTGCTCTGTATATAATGAAGTTTAGGAGAGAGGGAAGTGTTTGCAGTCCAAGTCTGAAGAGCAGCCTAGGGTGATAACTTTGCTCCTCCATAGATACAGCACAGTGAATAAGCATTGTCACCCTTGGGCAGGCAATGTCACTGGCAGGAACACAGAAACGTAGAAAACTAGCTTAAAAAAAAAAAAATATATATATATATATATATATATATATACATACTTTGTGTGTGTGTATATATATATATATATATATATATATATATATATATATATAGCTAATGCAGCCACCACATCTGTGGATTGGTAAACTAACAAATATAATTTAGTTGTTTTTTTTTTTTTTTGTGTGTTTTAGACATTCTTATCCTCTTTAAAGCTGACAGTGCACCAAAAAACAATTTGTGAGTGCTAGCCTCCACCCCCCCTTCCCCAATGCCTAATAGCCACAAAAAGAATAATTCTAAAAAATAAAACAAAAATGCATTAAAGGCTAACTCTATATTTTAATTCTAATCTGTAACTAAATTACCTAATTTTCATCAATAAAAAAAATGTGCATTTAATATTTAATCCCAATCATTGGATCGCAGAAAAAAAGCTCAGGCTCCTGCAGACCATTACTCCAGCTACAAGATATTCTAAATATGTGTGTAGTTGCACTTTTTTTTGTATGTCACATAATATTTGCCAGTTATTTGTCAAACGCATATTTTCAGAAAAAAAAAAAATACATTAAAATTTGTTTTAGTGCACACAAACACAATATTACACCAACATGGTAAAATATAAAAGATGATGTTGTATTTAATAAATAAATACCAAACAAGTCAAGCTTCAAAACTATGCATGCAGTCCCCCCCCCCCCTTTTTTTTTTCTTCTCTCTCTTTTCGTTTATTTCTCATCTCAAATTTAAAAAAGCAATTCCACTTTTCTTCACCCCCCCCCCCTCCACCTCCGCTGCCACATTTGGCACTTTTTGGGGGGGAGCGGGCACATGGTTTTGATTGGTACCCATTCCCAGTATTTGTATTTTTGTAGCTTTTAAATGTATTTTTTTTTGGGGGGGGGACTCCTCTTTAACTTCAATTGTTTGATCTTGACTGATACTTAACTGATTCAATTTTGTTATGCTTCCATATGTATATTTCTTGATATTGATAACCAAAGGCACTGTACAGTTTCAATAGAATTCAATTATTGAACGAGGGAAAAAGGAAAGAAAGAGGAGAGGAAAAAAAATACACATACCTTTGGAATCACAAAAAAAGCTATAGTACCAAAATTTTCCATAGGCAATGCTTTAAAAACTTTTACAGGTTCAGAGATAACCATGAACTATGGTCCTAGAATTATTGTTGTCACTCCAACACTCATGACAATACCTCATATGTGTGGCATAATTTATATTTATCTACACATCCTTGCCCTATGCTGTACTCTTTAAATGGGATGGGTATGGGGTGCTTTACATTTTATAATTATTATTTTGATTTTATTTTATACAATTTTTTTACACTTCCCGGATCATTAGTCACAGGAGGAATCGGGAAGCTGTTTTGCGCGGTATTGGGCTCCCTGATAAATGGTAGAGCCTGGGAAACACTGTGGGTGACTCTCTCTTAGGAAAGTCATACTGATGACAAATGGTTGTGAGTATATTTGCTCTTTAACCACTTTTACCCCCATTCCGACCAGGGGGTAGTTTGCGATTCGGCACTGCGTGACTTTAACGGACAATTGCGCGGTCGTGCGACCTAAGCTGTACCTAAACAAATTTGGCGTCCTTTTTTTCCCACAAACAGAGCTTTCTTTTGGTGGTATTTGATCACCTGTGCGTTTTTTTGATCACGCGCTATAAACAAAAAAAGAGCGTCAATTTTGCAAAAATAGCAATATTTTTCAAATTTTTTTATATGAAATTTCCCCCAAAAAAATGTAAAAATCAAAATTTTTTAACATTTTCGGCCAATTTGTTTTATGCTACCTATGTTTGGTAAAAAAAAATCACAAAAAGCGTATTTTGATTGGTTTGCGCAAAAGTTATCGCGTTTACTAATAAAGGGAAAGATTTTTGTCATTTTTGTTGTTTTTTTTTTTAACGAGTAATGGCGGTGATCTGCGATTTTTTTTGCGGTACTGCGACATTGGGGCGGACAGATCGGACCCTTGACTGACATTTGTGACACTTTTGGGGTTACCAGTGACATTTCTACAGTAATCAGTGCTATACATATGCACAGTTACTGTAAAAATACACTGGTAGTGAAGGGGTTAACTTTATTTGGGAGGGGCTGTGTGTATCCCTAGGGGCGTGCTTTCTACTGTGATTGGCTGTGGCTTGAGCTGTAAGGACACTGATCAACGGATCTACATACTAGATCCGTGTGATCAGTGTCTTTACAGCGAGGAGAATGACAGGTGGCTTGTTTACACAAGCTGCCTGACATTCTCCCTCTCCCCCGCCGATCGCCGAGTGACCGGCGGACATCGGGTCCGCTGGTCACACGCGCGGGGGGGTCCGTGACCACGCGGGAGCGGGAGCGCGCCTCCGGGGGCGCGCGCTCGCTCCCTAGACCCTCACAAGCTAGTGACGTAGCCCTACGTCACTTTGCCTGTGAGGGGCTGACTGCCGACGTAGATCGGCGTTAGGCAGTCGGCAAGTGGTTAATAAACAACACTTGGTTTAGCAGTCATATGTTATGTGTTGATTTATTTTAAAATTATCTTATGATATGAATACTGTTGAGTGACAGGAGGAGGAGGGGACTTGCCAGCAGTTTTATAGGATTACATGAATTTAATGCACTATTTTGCCGATCTTAATCTAAAAAGAAGCAACATTAGCTGGTGAGTGGCTATCCAACCTGAATGTAAAATCTTTTATTTTATGGCACTTGCGTGTTTACTAAATGAGTAGTGATTTGCTTCACATACTTAGTGATCTGCTTTGTAAGATATGTTTGTGAGTCTATTTGCTTTTTAATACACAAATCCCTGGTCTAGTATGGTTTCATTTTCCAAGTCCTCATGATATGAATGCTGTGGAGAAAAGAGGAGAGGGAGAAGATCTGATAGCATTAGAGATGCATCTGCAGCACTACCCCGTAGGCGTCACTGAAAAGCATGGGTCCTCTTGATCTCTGCATTGACCTTTCCAAGGCTCTCAATCTCTCCGACTCACCTGGGGGATGTAGGCTTACCATAGATGTGCGCAGCCTATTGCATAAGGGCGTGCTCCCCAAAAGCTCAAATACACATGCTTTTATGTGTGTATGTATATACAGTATCTCACAAAAGTAAGTACACCCCTCACATTTTTGTAAATATTTTATTATATCTTTTCATGTAAAAATACTGAAGAAATTACACTTTGCTACAATGTAAAGTAGTGAGTGTACAGCTTGTATAACAGTGTAAATTTTCTGTCCCCTCAAAATAACTCAACACACAACCATTAAAAAAGTGAGTACACCCCTAAGTGAAAATGCCAAAATTGGGCCCAATTAGCCATTTTCCCTCCCCGGTGTCATGTGACTCCTTAGTGTTACAAGGTCTCAGGTGTGAATGGGGAGCAGGTGTGGTAAATTTGGTGTTATTGCTCCGACTCACTCATACTGGTCACTGGAAGTTCAACATGGCACCTCAAGGCTAAGAACTCTCTGAGAATCTGAAAAAAAAAGAATTGTTGCTCTACATAAAGATGGCCTAGGCTATAAGAAGATTGCCAATTCCCTGAAACTGAGCTGCTGCACAGTGGCTAAGATCATACAGCAGTTTAGCAGGACAAATTCCACTCAGAACAGGCCCCGCCAAAGAGGTTGAGTGCACGTGCTCAGCGTCCTATCCAGAGGTTGTCTTTAGGAAATAGACGTATGAGTGCTGTCAGCAGTGCTGCAGAGGTTGAAGGGGTGGGGGGACAGTCTGTCAGTGCTCAGACCATACACCGCACACTGCATCAAATTGGTCTGCATGGTTGTAATCCCAAAAGGAAGCCTCTTCTAAAGATGATGCACAAGAAAGCCCGCAAACAGTTTCTTGAAGACAAGCAGACTAAGGACATGGATTACTAGAACCATGTCCTGTAGTCTGATGAGCCTGAGATAAACTTATTTGGTTCAAATGGTGTCAAGTGTGTGTGGCGGAAACCAGCTGAGGAGTACAAGTGTGTCTTGCCTACAGTCAAGCATGGTGGTGGGAGTGTCATGGTCTGGGGCTGCATGAGTGCTGCCGGCACTGAGGAGCTACAGTTCATTGAGGGAACCATGAATGCCAACATGTACTGTGACATACTGGAGCAGAGTATGATCCCCTCCCTTCGAAGTGTAGGCTGCAGAGCAGTATTCAAACATGATAACGATCCCAAACACACCTCCAAGACGACCACTGCCTTGCTAAAGAAGCTGAGGTTAATGGTGATGGACTGGCCAAGCATGTCTCCACAACTAAACCCTACTGAGCATCTGTGGGGCATCGTCAAATGGTTGGTGGAGGAGCGCAAGGTCTCTAACATCCACCAGCTATGTGATGTCGTCATGGAGGAGTGGAAGAAGGACTCCAGTGGCAACCTGTGAAGCTCTGGTGAACTCCATGCCCAAGAGGGTTAAGGCAGTGCTGGAAAATAATGGTGGCCACGCAAAATATTGACACTTTGGGCCCAATTTGGATATTTTACCTTAGGGTTGTACTCACTTCTGTTGCCAGTGGTTAGATATTAATGTGTTGAGTTATTTTGAGGGAACAGCAAATTTACACTGTTGTACAAGCTGTACACTCACCACTACTTTACATGGTAGAAAAGTGTCATTTCTTCAGTGTTGTCACATGAAAAGGTATAATAAAATATTTACAAAAATGTGGGGGGTGTACTCACTTTTGTGAGATACTATATGTATATATATATATATATATATATATATATATATATATACTATATATACCAAAATCAACCAAATCCAAAGAGGTAGTGACAAACAGTGTGTTTATGTATGATGTATACAAGTCTATACACAGGTATACAGGTGCTGTACAGTGTTTTCAGAAAAACAAGCAGGGAAAAAAACAAAACAAAAACCTAGCTGTGTCTTGGCATTCACTATACAATATATACAGGTCCTAGCTAACAGGCTGAGCAACCCTACAGCTTGTCAGATTCCACATACACAACTTGTTAGTTTTTACTTACCTTTCACTCCCCCAGACAGAAGGTGTCTGATTTTCCAGGATGAGAGCACTGGCTGTCTGGTCAGTAACAACACCATCAGTAATGTAACCGTAAGTAGAGAAGGGGTCGAAACTACAAACGAGTGAGAATATACTATTCATGTGTCCTGACAACAGCTTTTTTAGGCCTAGACTGATTGGAAAAAAGCATCAAGTGATGATAGAATAGACTAAAGGGACTAATGAGGGGTACAGTGAGAGATAACAGGTCTTGAATAGGATCTATCTACTGGCTATCGTTGGGGCCCCTGAAGAATGTTGGTGCACTTGATGAAATCCCCTAGAAACTTTGCTTGCAGGAAATAATAAGTGAGAGCTGTCTTGTCTATGTAGAATATTTAGATTCTACACAGACAAGACTTAGACCAGATTGTGTTGCTGTTTCTTTGAGGAAGATATAGGGTGGTATTTGTTACATAAAATCCAAGTGTCACGGAACCATGAACCAGACGTACAACAACAGATAAGTGAAAATAAGAAAGCTTTATTGAAAAACAAGCTATAAAGCAAAAGTCCAAACGGATGGCGAGACCGATGCAGAGTCTTTGCGAAGCCAGGGGTCAGGAGCCAGCAGGGTAGTCAGACGAAGCCAGGATCAGGAACCAGCAGGGTAGTCAGACGAAGCCAGGATCAGGAACCAGCAGGGTAGTCAGACGAAGCCAGGAACAGGAACCAGAAGTAGCAGCAGTCTTAGTAGCATGTGAACACAGGAGGACCAAGCAGGGAACTGAAGCCACAGACCTCCTATATATATGAGCTAGGTATCCAGCTCCTCCCAGTGGGAAGGAGGAGCCGCAGGGTGGGAGGCTACAAGAAACCCAGAAACCAAGATGGCCGCCAGCACATGTCAAACGAAGGAGAACAGCAAGAAGGTAAGACCATGACACCAAGGTCGGATGAGAAATAAGGTCAGATGTACTGGGATTTTGCTGTTTAACGCTTAAAGTCCTGCTCTCAGTGGTCCTTTGAGAAAATTACAGAGAGAAACGTGGGGCGGCGGCCCTCTCACTAACTCCTAGGGTCAGGTGGCAGTCTCTTGCAGTGCAGGGGGCCCTCTTCAGCTTTGTGAGAGAGGTACTGAGATGTGGGCTGGGCTGCTGGATACATCACACTCTTGCTGGCAGATGACTCCGGGCCTTAGTGAAATAATCCCCCTAATAACAAGGATCTGTGGCCCTCAGAACTCATGCAGCATCAAGAGAGCGGCTTTTCCTGGGTCATTCTATATAAGTCTCTCTCTGGCCCCTTTAATGACATAGAGCATAGAGGCAGGGCTTTTTTTCTCAGAGATTAGGTACAGGAACTCCCCTCTTCTGAGTCCCTGCTTGTCTCTGCCCCTATACTCCTCTGAGCACCGCCTTTTGGGTCCACCCCCCACCCACCACCATGTACTGCCCCTTTCAGAGAATGCAGAACCAAGTACCATTTTGTGGAGCTTAATAATGTTTATGGAATTTGTTAACAATGACAAGAAAAGCAGTAAAATAGACCCCCTGCAGCCAGCAACAATAGACCCCACACTAGCAACAATAGTTCCCCCAAACAACAGACCCACCCCACACACAGCAGCAATGCACTACCCACAAAAAAATACCATCCCAACAACAGTAGACCCCCAGCAGCAACAACCGATCCAACATAAGACCCCCCCAGCAATAATAGATCTCCCTCCAGCAACAGGCCCTCACGCAAAAACAGATTCCAACAGTGACAATAGATCCCAAAGTGGCGAGTATCAATAGACCCTCCAGCACACCCCACACCCCTTGCTGTTACATACATTCAGGGCTGGTGGTGCCGGAACTGCGTACCCCAGCAAAAACAAAAACCCTGCATAGAGGTATTTTGTAGACAGTACACTATTGTGCATGTGTGTAGTTCATAAAGTAAGCAATTACCTTTGGGAGGTGTTGTCTAAAACCATATGTAGCACCCTCCTTGGTAGGTTCTAGGGAGAGAGAGTATAGTTTTGGATCCTTTCTGCTTACAGGAAGGATTGCCAGGTAAATCTATATTGTTCTCTGCCTACCAGAGAGCAGGATCTGCTACTGAGGTCTGCTTAATGTGCTCAGGTGCAACTCAGTTTGTCTGAAGTATTTCACACTGGTCCAATGGGGAGGCATATTGGACAGTGGGAGGAAACCTGACAAATTAGTGCACAGACATTTAGTAAAGCCCAGGTGATTGGCAGAGGAAGGTGCATCTGTGCCTGCTGGGATACTGTATAAATGCCAGGAGCACATGTGCTCAGGGTTTTTCAGTTGGAGAGCGGAGTCTTGTGGCCTCAGGTGGTCAACCTGAGGGCCTAAAAAGCTAGAGAGGAACTGAACTCGGAGGTCCATCCCTACAGTCAAGCACGGAGGGAGAAACATGATGCTTTTGGGGCTGTTTCTCTGCTAAAGGTACAGGCCGACTTTGCCCCATTGAGGGGCCAATGGACAGAGCCATTAATTGTAAAATCTTGGAAGAGAACCTTCTTCCCTCAGCTAGAACACTGAAGACGGGTCGTGGATGGGTTTTTCACCATGACAATGACCCAAAACCTACCACCAATGGCTCAAGAAGAAACACATTAGGGTCATGGAGTTGCCTGGTCAGTCCAGACATTAATCCTATAGAAAATTTATAAAGGGAGTTGAAACTTTGAGTTGCCAAAAAACCTTAAGGATTTAGAGAAGATCTGTAAAGAAGAGTGGACCAAAATCCCTCCTGACATGTGTGGAAACCTGGTCACTAACTATAAGAAACGACTTACCTCTGTGCTTGCCAACAAGGGGTTCTCTACCAGGTACTAAATCATGTTTTGCTTGGGGTCAAATACTTATTTTACTCACTGAACTGCAACTTAATTTATAGCCTTTGTTTTATGTGTTTTTTTCTGGATTTTTTGGTTGATATTCTGTCTTTATCATTTAAAATACACCTATGATAAAAATTATAGACCCTTAATTTATTTGTAAGTGGTCAAACCTACAAAATCTGCCGGGGAATAAATCATTATTTTTCCTACTGCATATTTCTGCAAGTTACCCTTTTATAGTTTTCATTCTGACCACTTCAAGCATGGAACCAGATCCATGTCGGTGTGGTCAGCTTGCAAAGCACTGCAACTTCTGCTAAGGTACAGGATGCCGTGCTGACGCACACATTGTCCTTTACCTCCAGTGTTCAGATTAGCGGCCTAGCCTCCTGCCCAGCACTAGTTACTTGATCGCATTGGCTCATGGAAGCCCCTTCTGTAATGCTGCATCAGCCTTATGGAATGCAGGGTATACAGCATATGTGATGAATAAATGCACCCGTTCATTTTGAAAAGTTACACTGCCCTCACTATCTGGAAAAGGACAATACAGAAGGCTTTGTGGTCATTTGACTGCAAAATAAAACTACTCTAAAAGGTGCTACACTGTGCTTTTTTTTACTAACGCTATTGTGCATGTGGTAGAGGAACAATATTTACTGTCATAACATTATTATTTAACGTGTGTTCACAGATGCCTTCACCTTTTTTCTTTCTACAGTCTCATTCAGAACTGTAGCAGTCTCTACTTCTCCTCTGAAAAGAGACCCACAACTGCGAGCGAGACATACATTTGGCCTGTGGTAGTGGCAGTGCCGGGACAAGTTCATCCAGCGACCAGGGCAAAGATGCCAAACTGCACCCCCCCCCCTTCCCTTAGGGTTAGTGTCAAGGAACCCCCCTCCATCCCTGCAATAAAGCATTGCGCCCAGGGCAACATTCCCTCCTGCCCACCCCTTGTCCCGGCCCTGGGTAGTGGTGCTGCCCCATTCACTTGAATGGGCTGCATATGGCAGCAGTATTGCCAATGGAATGGGGCATAAGGTTTAGGCAAAGCATCCCAGCTGCAGCATGGGTAAGACTCTAGTGGTTGCATCTGTTTGAATGAGGCCTACAAGTTATTTTGTTCATTTTCTTTACAGATATAAATAATTTGGCTTTGTTTCTCAACAGAATATCCCCACTTTTTGCCACATATTTGCAATGATCAAGTCTTTGCTCTTCATCCTGGTCTACACAAGCTACACCCACTACCAGATGCTTGGAATTTGTAGCAACACTCCGATGCGTGAAAAACGAGGTTTGCTGGATATGGTGGTGACTCTTTTGTGCTACAGAGAAAGACTTAAGATTCCCGTGTTGGCCATCAACCAATATGGGTGTTACTGTGGTGCTGGTGGCTCAGGGACACCTGTTGATGATGTGGATCGATGCTGCCTGCTTCATGACTGTTGTTACCGCTACTCGAGGGTGGATCTGCAATGCCACAGCAAGATTAAGTGGCAGTTATATCGCTTTTCCTGCCATCAATCAAAAACAGAATGCAAATCTTCTTCGCTCTGTGCCAGGATGGCATGCGAGTGCGACAAACTGTTTGCGGAATGTCTGACAAAGGCGAAGGGAGTGAAAAAATATTTCTTGTATAACAAGAAAGATCTGTGCATGGGTCCTCATGAATCTTGTCCACAAATGCCCCCAAATATGACATCTGCGTGGCCCTGGACACAGAACCCCACCAACGTGACAGAGGTCACCAGTGTGAACGAGACAGACAAAGTGAAGAGCAGGAAGAAAAGATGGAGGAAGAAGAAGAAAAACCAGATTGTAAAATGGAAGGATCCGAAAGGAACGCCACTCTGGATATAAAGTCTGGGTGTCCATTAGTGAGCGGTACACTCAGAAATTTCTAGTACCCTCTTGCTGCCAGGCCATGGGCTCCATTTTTAACCTCAGGTGGCAAAACTATTTTTTTAATTTTTCACATATTCCTTTTTAGAATTTGTAAAATACGCTGTAAAACAGGGGTTCTGAAATAAAAAAGAGGTCCAATCAAAAATATTATCTTCCAGCAGGAGGCTTGAATCTAATGTTTGTGCTATGATTCTACATATGAAGTCTAAAAAATAAACAATGTACAATTTACATAGCATTTTAAAATATTTATTGATAGTATTCAGTGTGCCCCATCATCAGATCTCCCCATCATAGTGCCCCCTTACGTCAGTCCAGCCTTATGCCAGATGTCCCCACTAGAATCCTACCTTAAGTCAGATCTTCCCACGAGAGTTTACTTACGTCAAGTGTCCCCACTGGAGTCCACCTTATGTCAGGTGTCCCCGCACCAGTATCCTGCCTGACATCAGTGGAGTTGCTGACACCCCTAATTTCCCAAGGGGGAACTAGAGTGAATAATACGGTGTGTGGGGTAGGCGCTACTCTCTAAGTGTTAATCCAATGATAATACGTTGCACGTATATAATCTGTTACATTTCAATATTGTGCATTTCCATATGTATTTCCATATGTAAAGGTATACATCACATGCATAAAACCAAAGAGCAAAAAATAAAATATTAAGGTGACCAGTGCTTTAGTGGTATGGACCTTCCACTTAAAGTGCTATCAATAGTATAAAAGTGCTGAAAACAGTGCTGCATCAATACCTTATTATAACACTAGGGGGGGTGTTATATTTCCAATATACACTGTGAAATGTATACAGTAAACTCCCCTCCATTGCGGGGGTTACGTTCCGGACCCAGCCGCGAAAAGTGAAAATCCGCGAAATTGAAAAACCCTATTAAAATGCATTGTAGGCATGTTTTTTTACTGTCACTGTACGTGTAAAAGCATTTTAAGGTCTTTAAACACACTTTTAAAACAATAGAAACTCATTTAAACACATAAAAGATACTGAGAGACATAGCAAGAGCTATGGAAAACACAAAAATATTTCATTTTTAATGATTTATATAGTAAAATAACATTACAAAAAAAAACGCAATATACCGGGACTGCAAAAACTGAACCGCGATGGAGCGGGGGTTTACTGTATTTCTAATGCACTGTGTAATTAGCAGTGATTATAGAAAATTGATTAAACCATAAAGTGCCAAGTGTGCCAATATAAAGAACTCAAATAGGTGTTTGAGTGCCAATTTTTCCCAACAGTTTATTTATTAATTGGCACTCAAACACCTATTTGAGTTCTTTATATTGGCACACTTGGCACTTTATGGTTTAATCAATTTTAAACTGAAGGTCTGGAGAGCGGTACAATAATAAGTGTCTGCACGCAACAGTGAGCCATGGTGGAGGTCCCCCCCCCCACATTAGCTTCAGAGGTATTGGCTGGGGGTGTACACATACTGTGGCTGCGATATGATGCTTTGCAGTCCAAAAAGGAATTATTCAGCAGGCACTGCCACCCACCAAACATGACTAACTCAAGTGAATGGCACAGCGCTGCAACATCATGCAATGCATGCGACTACGATGCGGTAGTGCAATATTTAGTAGGTTAAATATGTAGACCCCATGCACATATTGTACTAAGATAGAGTTAAATATAAGACACAACACTGCAACACAAAATTATCCACATAGGTACCATCTAGTCTCTTAAAATGACCTTGTGCCATAACTAAACCTGGCATGAAATAGGATCTTTAAGAAATCTGCCTTCGATGCCATTAAAAGCATATTCCCCAAGAAGGCTGGTTTCCATGGGATTGTTCCCAGATATAAACGAAATCCCAGAGTCCAGCAGGCCCAACCCATGGCCAAATGCCAGGTGCTGGAGGTTCGTTCAGGCAGCTAGAGTCAGTTACAGACTTCTGACGAGTGTGTGAGGAAATGCATCCTCGTTTGTTGCTTTGGTCATTTGACAGCATCACAGGACAGAGGGGCAGAGGAAGTCTGGGACAGATTTCCTTACTGTGCCCTGTGAGTGTTGATTAAAGGTCTGAATGGGGATGGGTATAGGAGTTCCATTTATATCAGGTTTCCCACAACTCTTCATCTCAATGACCCCTACATTAAGTTTTCAATCTTTCTAGACTCCCAAATATTTATTTTCGAAAAATTGTATTTTCTATCAAAGTTTTCTTGGCAGCGTAACTAAACATCTTTTTACATGATAGGCATTGTTTTATTGGTGCACAAAGTTATGAATCCAATTTGCACCACTTTTATTGCTATGGATGTACTCGCTGGCTTTCCAAAGGAGTTTAAGTTGAGTGTGCTCTACATGAATGGCTTTACAAAAGAGTTTGAGGTGGGTGTACTCAATAGCTCTACAGAGTTGGAGTGGATGTACTCAATGGCTCTACAGTGTTGAAGGTGAGTGTACTCAATGGCTCTACAGTGTTGAAGGTGGGTGTTCTCAATGGCTTTACATTGTTGGAGGTGGGTGTATGCAATGGCTCTACAAAGTTTGAGGTGCATGTACTCAATGGCTCTACAGAGTTTGAGGTGGGTGTACTCAATGGCTCTACAGAGTTTGAGGTAGGGGTACTCAATGGCTCTGCAGTGTTGGAGGTGGGTGTACTCAATGGCTCTACAGAGTTTGAGGTGGGTGTACTCAATTGCTCTACAGTTTTGGAGGTGGGTGTACTCAATAGCGCTACAGAATTGGAGGTGCGTGTACTCAATAGCTCTACAGAGTTGGAGGTGGGTATACTCAATGGCTCTGCAGTGTTGGAGGAGGGTGTACTCAATGACCCTACAGAGTTTGAGGTGGGTGTACTTAATGGTTTTACAGAGTTTGAGGTGGGTGTACTTAATGGTTTTACAGAGTTTGAGGTGGGTGTACTTAATGGCTCTACAGAGTTTGAGGTGGGTGTACTGAATGGCTGCACACTTTTACAAGTTAAAATATTGTGATCCCCGCGCTATGTTATATGTGAAATACGCTTACAAGGCTGCTGCTGCTTAGGTATAAGGTGTATGTTCATCTCAGATTTTTTAGTGTGTGTACCCAGCACTGTCTAACCATGAAGTGCCTAAAATATTTTTATTTAGTATTTCAGGTACTTATATAGCGCTGTCAATTTACGCAGCGCTTTACATATACATTGCACATTCACATCAGTCCCTGCCCTCAAGGAGCTTACAATCTAAGGTCCCTAACTCAAATACATACACAGTAGGGCCAATTTTTTTTATACAGGATCCAATTAACCTACCAGCATGTCTTTGGAGTGTGGGAGGAAACCGGAGTACCCGGAGGAAACCCACGCAGGCACAGGGAGAACATGCAAACTCCAGGCAGGTAGTGTCGTAGTTGGGATTTGAACCAGCGACCCTCTTGCTGCTAGGTGAACGTGCAAACCACTACACCACTGTGCCGCCATATATCCTTATTCATTATTTATACAAAAACATCATGTTTAAACCACAGTGCAGTATTATTATAGAAAATTAAAAGATAAAGTGCAATCAGTGCAAAAAATATGCATAAACAATAAGTCCTATAAAGTGCTGGTTGTCTTATTCTTCCAGTGCTAGTGTATTCCAAAAAGTGTTGTTGTTCTCCTATCCTTATGTGCCCTCACTCACCAACTTATAATGGGTTAAGCCCTTGTGTTTTAAGAGCGATCCTCAAGTGGTTAAGAATATGTTTTCCTTCTTTTCTTTTATGACTCTGGCAGGTAGGTCAAAAAAACTCACATGAGTGTAGGGAGATAGAACCAGGAGAAATCCAAAGTGTAATTTCATTTTTATTGGTAAAAAAACATATGAAAGTCGATTGCACACTTACAAAACTCTCCTCTTGCATGTGAGCACGCAGTAACGCTGTTCTGGAACCCAAAAGTCGCAGTTTGCGTTCAAAAAGTGGAGGTGACATAACCCAAAGCGTCCACCCACTTAATGCAATCGTCCTCAGAAGCTTTACAAGTGTTAAGCATTCTTTCTGTCAAAATACCCCTGCCAGAAAGAAGTCTAGGAGAGAGAGAGAAAAACGTCCAGTGTGCATGAGACCTAAGAGAAAAAAAATCCCCCAGGTCAATTAAACACAATGCAAGAATTTCAGCTACGTTTATGATAGATTTCAGTCTTCTTTTGTTCTGTTGTGGCAGCTTTAATATATCCCTTAGTATAGGTACCTTTAACACAGAACTCCAATCAAATATATCAAGTAAGAAATTAACAACCCAATAAAAGATAACCCCAGGTTTCGCAGCAATACTCACTTCAATGCAGAGCTTTCCCCTGCAGTACTTCTTTTTCACCACTAGATGTGCTCAGTCTGACAGCCAGCATCTTTAAACCCCTTCCTCCAGGTTTTTACAGACCCACCCCTGCCTATAAGGACAATCGATAATAGTACCCTGCGCCTTGGCTCAAAGTTTTGTAATTTTTTTTATTCAGGGAGTTACTAATACCAAAAACGGTTGAACCTCATATTGGACGCCCCAGTTAGGTGAGAAATAAATAAAACTTGTGCTGCCATTTAAACTATATCAACCCAATATGTGACACTTTTCAACATCCAAAATGTTGTGCTATTTAGTGTATACACCTGTGCTTATTCAAATACCATCTTATCCACAATAATAAATGTTCATAAAAAGTCTCTGATCATTTGACCATAATTCAAAATCATATAAATACACCAAATAAATGGGTATATATCATAGGTAAAAAGGCGCTGGTAATCTTAATATATCACGTGTTATAAAAATTAATAGGTGATTTAAAGTGTAATATATGTGATTAAAAATTGCTACAAATATATATATGATCTACTATTGGTGCAATTAGCAAAGAAAAGTGCATACCAGTGCAATTTCAATTCAGAAGTGACCTGCTGCTAGCTGGTAAGAGGCCACGGTTGTCACATCCTAGCACCTGGAGCACTGTGAATGGATTAATAAGAATTCACCAAGCACAATTTTGATTGCATGCTATTGCTTGGACTTTTAAACACTACTTGGAGCACATTTATATATTTATACTTTTTTATATATTCTTATGTGATTTTTTTATATATCCTTATGTGATTTTTGTATGGAATTCTTTATATATTTATTTATTGGTTCACTGATCCACACCTTTGTGGATTAATTTACTTTGAGAAGCACAAGCACTTCTTAATTGACGGTTGTCACATCCCAGCACCTGGAGCACTGTGAAGGGATTAATAAGAATCCACCAAGCACAATTTTGATTGCATGCTATTGCCTGGACTTTTAAACACTACTTGGAGCACATTTATATATTTATATTTTTATATATTCTTATGTGATTTTTGTATGGAATTCTTTATATATCTATTTATTGGTTCACTGATCCACACCTTTGTGGATTAATTTACTTTGAGAAGCACAAACACTTCTAAATTGAAATTGCACTGGTATGCACTTTTCTTTGCTAATTGCACCAATAGTAGATCATATATATATTTGTAGCAATTTTTAATCACATATATTACACTTTAAATCACCTATTAATTTTTATAACACGTGATATATTAAGATTACCAGCGCCTTTTTACCTATGATATATACCTATTTATTGTTTTATTACAATTAAAAGGGCAGCAGGTTCAACAATCTTTTATTTAAAGGGCCAGGCGCCTTCTCTTTTCTTTTTATTACACCAAATAAATGTTCCTTATTAAAATAGTTCTTGTATAATTCTGCAAAAAAATAAAATAAATAAATAACACCACGTGCTTCTTGTGCCACCACCGCATATATGCACTCACCCGATATCACTAACCCCTACAAATTGATATATTGGTCTAAACAGGCATATGAGCAATTTTGCATTCAACCGGCTCTCTCCTCTCTTCCTCTTACTTCCGATTTTCCATATGCTCGGAGTAAAACACAATAGAAAGATACTATAGTGCCAAAAAACAAAATCCTCCAAAGTGCGCACTTACATTGTTAAACACCTTCCTAGCGTTAAATAATACAGATAACCTTCCCTAAGATGGCACCTGGTTGTTACCTCCTTCTGGCGTGTGATGCACACATCGGAAGTGACACGTGTGGAAGTGACGTCACAGCGTATGACCCCGCCCAATGTGTTTCATCCGGCTTGACGTCTTCAGGAATGGACCAATAAGCACAGGTGTATACACTAAATAGCACAACATGTAGGATGTTCAAAAGTATCACATAGTGGGTTGATATTGTTTCAGTGGTAGCACAGCCCAAGTTTTATTTATTCCTCACCCTTTGACTGGAGGCTGATGCCAAATCAATAGCAGGTACTTACACTGGTTGTATTAAAAACTCCTTTTTAGTATTAAGGAATAAAGAGCTGCACTAATTTGTGCCTTTTATATCTGCCTGGAGTTCAGCTTTAGGTTTACAGTGTCTTGAAAAAGTATTTATACCCCTTGAAATTTTCCACAATTTGTCCTGTTACAACCAAAAATGTAAATGTATTTTATTGGGATTTTATGTTATAGACCAACACAAAGTGATACATAATTGTGAAGTGGAAGGAAAATGATAAATGGTTTTCAAAAATTTTCACAAATAAATATCTGAAAAGTGTGGCATGAATTTGTATTCAGCCCCCCAGTCAATACTTTGTAGAACCACCTTTCGCTGCAATTACAGCTGCAAGTCTTTTTGGGGATGTCTCTACCAGCTTTAAACATCTAGAGAGTGACATTTTTGACCATTCTTCTTTGCAAAATAGTTCAAGCTCTGTCAGATTGGGTGGAGAGCATCTATGAACAGCAATTTCAAGTCTTGCCACAGATTCTCAATTGGATTTAGGTCTGGACTTTGATTGGGCCATTCTAACACAGCTAGCAGGGAAGTCCCAGACCTTCCCTGTTTTGTACATGCATAGAAAATTACCTGTGCATATGCGGATATGTCAGTGGGCTCTGCCAGAACCCTAAGGCCTGACAGAACCTGTTGATACATCTCCACATGTGCCACATTGGCGGTGGTGGGCGGCCAGGGATGGAACCGCCTAAGGGGCTGGCTGATGTTTCACTTTATTAACACTTACAGGCCTTGTCCTTTTCCCAGCAAGTGATTGGACAGTGAAAGGAGAACCAGCAAACTGATGAGGTCATCTCTCAGTTCTGCTCTCTCCTCCATTTCAGGTATTTATGACTTTTAAAGTCTAACACCGGGAATGAAATTTTCATTAAATCAAAGGGTAGATGAAAAGGCTGTGACACCTTACCCTCACTCTGACTGGCTCCAGCACCCTCCTCCTTGCTCCCTGGGGTGTGGGAGATCCCTAAGCATCATCATTACATACAATGCAGGACAATTAACCCTGCATTGTATGTGGAGGAGGCAGGAGTGCGACCATGGCTGGGAGTGCCTCAGAGAGAAGGCTGTGTAGAACTGGTCCTACTTCTGGCGGGACCCTGCTGGAGTGTGGATTAAGGTAAGCATTAGACACACATATCAGGAAAGAAATTGAAGCTTCCTTTTTCTTAGAAAAGAAATATGCAATTATCAGCAACTCATCAGGTTTTAGCTTTTAGCAATAATAGCTGATTGGTTGCTACAGGCTGCTTTACTTTCCCACTACGCTTTATTATATCTGAAACTTATGGGTGCAATTAATAAAGCAAAGTGCAAAAATACTATATTTTGTTTCACCGTCTTGATTATGCCAGACTGATGAAAGGGTCAAATCAAAGAAGTTGCTAAGGGCTATGGGGCTTTTCCCAGTTATCTTTTGCCCTATTGGCTAATACATTGGCAGATGGTTCAATATTGAACACCCCCTCTCACACACACATATTCCCTATAGTGATAAGGCTGCTAAGGAATCATTATGCTGTATGATCTATACACAGTGCAGGCTGTCACACACATACTAGTCAAGGAAAATAACATATTTCAAAACAGAAAAGCATCTGTGGCACTGACGATCCCTGGGTGATTTAATAGTACTTGTCAGACTGATATGAAATATAGCAATCAGGACAGCAAGCGGTAACAGAATGGCACTCCAATCAACTACTAGAGGGAGGCTGATGAGAGGGGATAGACAGGGTAGGGATGCCACAGGGGATGCCATGCACACACAGGCTGGTGGTATAAATGCAAGGGATAAAGGTACCTGGTGCAAAGCTGGAGATAAGTTATTCTTGCAGCTCTTCTCCTGGGCAGATACACAAGGCTCTGCTCTCATTTTCCAGCATCCTCCCAGCCCATCCTCTCCTCCCCCCACCAACCAACCAACACATATGTATATCTTGTCTCCACTGCCCTCCTGTGACCCAGCAACCCCCCTCCTTCCTGCACTTACCTGTCCTGCTGGTCACCAGCCTCTTGCCCTCTCTCTGCCTGGTGTCTTCTGGAAAGGTTTGGTGCAGCCTGGGCTGGGAAAGGGTGCGCTGGAAGGAGGGGGGCACTCAAGGGGGTCCACATACACAGGGCACAAAATCATGGACAGGTGACAACAGCACTTCGCAGACTTGTGCGGGACGAAGACGATCGTGGAGGCAGGCGATCGCACATATATAAAGAGGTGTACTGGAAAATAGACTGAAAAACAGATGGGGGCTACAATGATTATTCACAGACAGCACACGACTTGTTGGCTAATCCATCATGCTGGAAGCACAGGCTGGAAGCGCATGTTGGGGTTCTTTAAATAGGTGACACTTCCGATCTTAATTATCTGAACATCTCCTCTCTCCCTTCACAGGTAAACCTGCATTTATATTATATAGAGTGAAACTATATTCCAAAATATACGTGAATTAATATAAAAATATATTGACAATAAAATAATGACAGTAAAATAAAAATAAAAATGAATGGGAGTCCAAAACCATGCACCAAAATGAATAAGTGCCAATAAAAAATTCCACATTCAATCCACTGTGATCAAGGAGTATAGCGATCGTTGGTGATATAGCAATAATCCCGTGCTGAGTACTGGGTCACTGTAAAGTCCACCACCTCTGAAATCCAAACCCTTCAGCTAGGCAACCGACCCCATAGTATTGCCCCCCATCTTCATGGTTAGGGCTCAATGCGCAGTGTAAATCAATGTGACAAATCAGGGAATCCTCCTCAGATAGCTCCTATGTGTCACCACCTCCTCTCTTAGGTGTATATAAAAGAAGAAAAAGAGCCCCACTAGTGCAATATGGTATGTACCATTTATTATAAAATAAGCCCGATATAATTGCACTTACAAATTTATAAAACAATAGCGCATGTAATAAAATAAGGGGTTCGGGGTACTCCCTCGGTCCTCACCACCTCCACGATGGTACACCGGACCTTCGGGAGATACCTCCACTCACCCGATCACTCCTTCCAGTGTGCTGTGTAGCCACGCTCTGACACGTTTCATCACATCCTACTTTGCCATAGGGAGATATATCCCCAAACCCTGGGCCTCCTTTTTTTAACTGTACCCAATGCACCAATCACCATCACCGCACATCCTCTGGCAGCAGTCATAATCAACGCAAATTAGTCTCCATTCCTCTTCTTCCTAAAACCAGCCTCTCCTTCTCCTGTGCCCTCTGAAATTCCCACTCTGTCTGCAACAAACTCTCCGCTGTTCACGACCTCTTTGTCACTAACTCTTTAATCTACTTGCTGTCACTAAAACCTGGCTTTATGAATCCGACACTCCTTCTCCTGCTTCCCTCTCTCATGGTGGCCTTCTCTGGACTCACTCCCTTAGACCTAATGGATGCAAGGGAGGTGGAGGGGAGATGTCCCTCCCATCATTTGAAGCTCACTGTATACGTCTATTATCTCAGATTTCCTTAAGAATTGCTATGATCTACCGACCCCTGGACCATTATTAACTTTCCTTGAAGACTTTTCTACCTGGCTACCTCCCCCCACTACACACATAATCAGGCTTCGACCCCTACAACCCTGGCAAACAGATGACACAAAAAATCTCAAAAAACATAGCCGCACTCTTGAGCGTCTGTCGCATAAGACATATTTTATCACAGACATATTTTATCACTCTCATTAACACCTTCTTATCCAGTCCCCGTCAACTCTTCTCTACCTTTAAATCTCTACTTCGTCCTCCACCCACTAACTCACTCACTGCCCAGGAGATTGCAAATCACTTCAAAAATAAGATTGATTCAATTCCTGATGAAATCTCCACTCTACAGGTATCTCCCCCACTTAACAACCCACGTCAACAGGTACAATCAACACTCCCCTTATTCAAACCTGCTACCATAGACGAAGTTGCTAAACTCATTTCTAACGCCCACCTGTCCCCTGGACCCTATTCCCTCTCAAATACTTTGGTCACCCTCTGACTCTATCCTACACTCTGTAACCCACATCTTCAACCTCTCCCTCAATTCTGGCATCTTCCCCAATGCTCTAAAACATGCACTGGTCACATACATACTTAAAAAGCCATCCTTGGACCCTACCAATCTTAACAATCTCACAAATGACTTACTAATAGCAAATAAAACCTCATGAATCACAGTGGAAACAAGGCCATGGGCTCGGTCTAGGGGAGGGAGTAGTCCAGCAGCCAGTCAGGAAGTTTTTAGGGCTTTGTAGCCCCTGAAGCATATGGAAATATGGAAATAATTTCATACCAGCCCCATTATTCCAGCTCAACGGCATAACGTCATTATTTTCTTGTTCAGAAAAGAGAAAACAATGCATTTTAAAGCACATTTGAAGAGTGTATTATACTTACCAATGCCCAACAGCTCAGCCTCATCAGTGCCCATCAATGCAGCCTCACCAGTGCCCATCAGCACAGCCTTACAAGTGTCCATCAATGCAACCTCACCAGTGCCCATCAATGCAGCCTCACCATTGCCCATCAATTCAGCCTCTTAAGTGCCCATCAACGCAGCCTTATCAGTGCTCATCAATGGAGCCTCACCACCAATAAATGTAATGCTCATAAATCAATATGAATCAAACAAAACGTGATATTAAATGTCCCAATAACACAGTATAAATAAAGTGACTTGATATTAAATGTGAAAAAAAGTCCCAATACACAGTGCAATCTCAGTGACAAATGAATAAATCAATCTTCATCTGTGCATAAAGTGCTACATGCTTTCACTCCAAGTGCTCCAGTGACAAATAGTGAGATTAGCAGCTCACCTCAAACGAAGACTCAAATGAGTCCAAACAGGCATATAGGTTAACATTCACAGTCGCCTGGTGATCCCCTCTGCCTCCACTTCCAACCAATCTCACAGGTTTAGGAATGCAGTTGATGAAAAATATAAAGAAGGAGATCTAATGCTCTCTGTATTGATAAGGGGCTATTTATTGGTTATCATAAGAATCGCACTTACATTAGTAGGCACTTAAGCCGTGCCAGCTCACAGCAGCCTTCAGGATACTTCCTGGTCCAACAAATGGATAGAAATGCCCTCATTTGTTTTAAAAAAGACCGGGAAGCAGCGCCGAGAGCAGTACTTGACTTAACTTTATTTACCTAATTAAATCAATGTTTCATCAATTCCACTAATGAAATCCAACAAAGGGATAAAATTGGAATGAAAATTGGTTACATACCCTAGGCGAAGAGGTTGGTACATTGCTGTCCAAAGATGTCTCTTCCCGGAGTTGGTGGAAGCGGCTCACGCCCAACCTGAAAATAAGTAAATGAGATTCAGTCAAGGGCTAGTAAATATTGAATATTTGGAATCTGTCGGATGAAATACATTTTAGATAAAAACGGCATGACATAGGCCTCATTCATACATGCGTTTAGGGGCAGATTACAGTTTCCTGCAGGAGACTCAGAGACTACAGTTGTGGGCAGAAAGTACCATACCAAGCAATGAAAGGTTGAAAGCACATGAAAACAGTTTGCATCCAGAGTTGATCATCCACAGATAATCGTTGTATGTCTGATTACATGTGAATGGCCATAAATGGCTGTGGAAGTTACCAGACTCTCATTGCTTTGTATAGGGCTTCCTGTCTGCAGCTATTCGCAGAAACCGATTCGCTGAGTCTCTCACAGGAATTCGTAGTCGCCCCCCCAAACGCACATGTAAACTGAGTCTTATGCCCACTATCGACACAAGATACACAAACAAAAGCTTGTTATGGTCCTAAAACCTGACCTGAATGCTGAAGGAGCCCTAAACTTTCATCTATCAGCAATACAGTTCTTGAGGATGGTACATGTTTATACAAAGGAGAACATCCCTTTAAAGTACATCTTAACTCAAGAATAAAAATGTAATATATTACAGTTTATCAGAACTGAAAGTGATTGCAAAGTTTCCAATTTTTTAAAATAAAAATAACAAACATGTTATACACACCTGCTCTGTGCAAGGATTTTAAAGTGTAATAGATGATATTAAACTAAGCAGGGCAATATCTTCTATGCAGGATATATAAACCTTACAAGCGGACCTGAACAAAATAATGGGGTGGGCAACTACATGGCAGATGAGGTTTAATGTTGAAAAATGTAAGATAATGCACTGGGGCGTCAGAAACACGAACGCAAGCTACTCGCTAGGGGGGGGAACCTTTGGGTGAGTCTAGGATGGAAAAGGACCTGGGGGTACTGGTAGACAACAGGCTTGGCAGTGGCATGCGATTCAAAGCCGCTGCAAGCAAAGCCAGCAGAATACAGGCATGTATAAAAAAAGGGATTCACTCCAGAAATAAAGAGATTATTCTCCCACTCTACAAGACTCTGGTCCGGCCACATCTGGAGTATGCTGTCCAGTTCTGGGCACCGGTCCTCAGGAAGGATGTGCTGGAACTGGAGAGAGTCCAGAGAAGGGCAACAAAAATAGTTAGGGGAATGGAGAACATCAGCTATGAGGAAAGAATACAAGCACTGAACTTATTCTCTCTGGAGAAGAGACGATTGAGGGGGGATATGATATCAATGTACAAATACTGCACTGGCGACCCTAGCATAAGGAACAAACTTTTCAGAGAAAGGGAATACAATAAGACATGTGTCCACTCACTAAAATTAGAGGGAAAACAGTTTAACCTTAAAATACGTAAGGGGTTCTTTACTGTCAGAGCAGTGGGGATGTGGAGTTCTCTTCCACAAGCAGTGGTATCAGCAGGGAGCATTGATAGTTTAAAAAAAACTATTAGATTGGCACCTTAAAGACCACAACATACAGGGGTATACAATGTACGGTTAACAGCAAACACACACACACATCATAGGTTGAACTGATGTCTTTTTTTCAACCTCACTAACTATGTAACTATGTGTAGCTGAACCTAAAAACAAAAATGTATATATTGCAGCGTACCAGTCCTTAGATGTGGTGGCTGCAAAAATTCTCCTTTTTTTCAGTATATTTTCTGCAAGTACAGAAACCTTCCTCTTGATCCTGCTAGAAATACACTGTCCGTGTAATCACAATTGTGAATGCTTCCCTCCCCCTATGCCTAATAGACATGAAAAAAGAAACATTTTTAAAATGTAATAGGGTGATTCTAAAGGCTGACATTTTTTTTTAACTTTTATGCATTCTACTGTATGCATGAAGGTAAAAAACCTTCAGTACCCCCCCCCCCTTACCCCAGCCCCCCTAATACTTACCTGAGCCCAATCTCGATCCAGCTATGTGCACAAAAGCAGCTGCTCTCCCACCTCCCTTCTTCCTCATTGACTCAGAGACAGCAACGGGAGCCATTGGCTCCTGCTGCTGTCAATCACAGCCAGAGAGGAGGGAGTGGAGGGTGGGGCAATGCCCCATTCTATGTGTCTTATGGACACAAAGAGCTGAGCTTGGGATGGAGTGCATGCCCCATAGCAAGTGACTTGCTATGGGGGTACATAGCAGGGGGAGGAGCCAGGAGCGGTACATTTTTGCATTTTTTTGCACATTAAAAAAAAGCATTTTTTTGATAGAAATTACTGTAAATCCTAAAAAGCAGGGCTCAGAGAATAGGTGCAGGAACTCCCTCTTTCCGAGGCACCCCCTTTCTCAGCCTCTACCCACCCCTGAGCACCATTCCTTGGTTCCATTCCCTACCCACCTCCCAGTACTGTCCTTTTAGACAATACAGAACCAAGTATCATTGTGTGGTGCTTAGTAATTTGTATGGAGTTTAGTAATAACAAAAAAGCAGTAAAATAGATCCCCATGCAGCCAGCAACAATAGATCCCCCAGCAACAATAGACTCCCAGCAGTAACAACAGATCTCCCCACGGCCAGCATCAATAGACTCTCTGGCAGCCATCACAATAGGTCCCTCCCTCAACAATAGCTTTCTCCCAGCAACAACTGAACACCCAGCAACATAAGACCCACTCCAAGCAACAATAGGTGTCCCAGCAGCAACAATAGACCCACCTTCATAAATAGACCCCCTCCAGTTAGAATAGATCCTCCAGCAGCGAGCTTTAATAGACCCCCGCAGCACACCCCAGCAACCCTTGCCATTACATACAGTCAGTCCTGGAGGTGCTGGAACTGCATTACCCTGCGTTCCCACTGAAAAAAAGCCCGGCTAAAAAGTATATATTTTCTGAAAGACCCTGCAGAATAAAATTGTGGTAGTTGCAATTTTTTTTAAGTCCCACAATATTTGAGGATTTTGTTTAATGAAACCAAAATTTTAAGAAAAAAATAAACTAAATATAATTTTAGTGCAAACAAACGCAATATTTTACACAATTTTCTGTCAAATAAATGGATATCAAACAAGTCCTGTCTTAAAATTGCGCATGCCTGTGGAATAAAAAAAAAAAACGATGGCACCCAAAATTCTCCATAGGCGAAGCTTTAAAAACTTTTAGATGTCATCAGTTTAGAGTAAAACATGAATTATGGTCAAAGAATTATTGCTTTCACATTTGTGACAATACCTCACATGTGTAGCATGATGAATGTTTACATACGCACGTTTGCCTTACGCTGGACTTTTTATATTCGGTGTGTGCAGGGGTGCTTTACATTTTTTTTTTATATACATATATTTTTTTTTATTCAATTCTTTTTTTTTTTTTTAATTGCTTCCATGATCATTTGTCGCAGGAGGGATTGGGGAACAGATGTTCCCCCTAGTTTCTCCTGTATACTCTGGGGAAGCCGTTTCCTGAAGTCCCGGGCCCCCTGATAGCACCGTAGAGCCTGGGAAACACTGCGGGTGACTCTCTCTTGAGAAAGTCATGTTTGTGAGTATATTTGATTTTTATTAAACAACATTTGGTTTTAGCAATCATATGCTATGTGTTGTTTTATTTTCCCATGATCTTATGATAGGAATACTGTGGAGTGACAGATATGAATACTTTATAGTGACAGGAGGAAGAAGAGACCAAGAATACAGGAATTCAGAGCGCTGTTTTGCTTTATCTAAAGAGAAGCAACATTAGCAGGTAAGTGGCTGTCCAACATAATTGGTGGCGGGACCTCTGGATGTGGAATCTGCGCTAAATTTTATGTCACTTGCATGTTTTACTGAAAGGATAGTGATTCGCACACGGATTCACATACTTTGTGATCTGCTTCTTAAGATATATGTTTGTATATTTGTTTTTTAATACACAAATACCTGGTCTAGCAGTGTTAGGGTGCTTTCACACGGGCGGTCCGTATGTCCTTTTTTCATCCTATTCTTTTGCGGATGAAAAATGGACATAATGCATGTCAATGGGATTTGCATCATTTCCGATCAGTTCCGTTTTTTGGAACGGAAGAGAACCCTATTTTTCTTCCGTTTAAAAAAACGGAACGGACGCAAAAATGGATGTCAGCGGTCACATCCACTGACATCCGCAATCCCATTGACATACTTTATCTACGTTTATCATCCGCAAATGGATGGGAATGATAAACGGACATACGGACCGGATGACACAAGTGTCACCCATGTCTGTAAAAAAAAGTGCCGGAGCGGATTACAAAACGGTCCGCCCCGTGTGAAAGGACCCTTATGCTGTGTATTGTTTAATTTTCATTAAACATAGTTAGTCAGTTACATAGTTAGTCAGGCTGAAAAAAGACACAAGTCCATCTAGCTCAACCAATAAAAAAAAAAAGAAAAACACAACCATACAATACATAACCCTAGCAAAAAATGATATATAGAGCTTAGTGTGTAAGTGTCCAAAGGACTGGCTGCCACGTCCCTAATAAATAGGACATACAGAAAAGAGGAAAGCCCCAGATGGGACTTTTAAGGGCAGACAATGGGTGTCAATGTAAAAACATATGTATTTATTTTCATATAAGAATGGAGTTAACAATACATATCAAAAGATAAAAACAACATGGTGAACCATTATTGAAAGTGCAAGTATACCACGGGTTTGATCATGGTAAGAAAAAAGGGTACCAGGATATAATATCCACCCCAAAAAGCTCACACTGATATATTCATGTTCATTTCCAACATGTTTCGGAAAATCAGCAATTCCTTCTTCAGGGAATAAATCTGAACATAATACTTGGGTATTGATATCTGCACATTCAGGATTATAAAGGGTCCCAGATGTCTATTTCACCATGAATACAGCGCAGGATAGGGCCCTAAATATGGAGCTGGCTGAGTGTAGGCCATGCACAAACAAGTAAAAATCAGTAGAATTAGTGTGGATAATAGGGGGCTCAATGTCGAGCAAAGAATTTCCAGGTCTCGGCCATGTTAAATGCCCTCAAGGATCGCCAAGTTGCCAATAGGTTATGCTTAAGATGTAGAGAGGACACAGGTATATGATGGATAGCCCACCTACACAATCCTATACCCACAGTTGATCCAGAAGAAGGCCAAAAACCCCAGCTTCCTCATTAAAGAAGGCTTTAAAAGGGGGAGGGATCTGATAGGATAAGAGAAGTATCTTTACTAAATAACAGGAGTTTAAAGCACTTTTTTCCCCCCATCTTTGATCAAAGGGAGGCAATATTATGTGGTGAGTGGATGTCCATTTGAATTGGTGAAGGGACATGTCAGTAAGCACTGAACGTATGTTTCAAGCGGTTTATACAAAGAAGCGCAGCGGTTTATGGATAAATTCTATATAAAAGGAGGAATTATTTACACTTGTTTTAGAACTTTTTTTTAGAGAAAGATATTGATGGTTTAAGTTTGTCTTCTTTCAGATATTATCATTTTATGTGATGTGTATACAGATATTTTAACGCTGTACTGAGGGATGGAGATTTCACTTTTTTAGTTTACTATAATTCTGCAAGTTTCCCTTCTCTAGATTTCATTCTGACCATAATAAGCATGGAAGCAGATCCATGTTGCTGTTGTCAGTTTGCATAGCACTGCTACTTCTTTTAAGATATGGGATGTTGTGCTGATGCACATAGACAGGGGAGGACTGGACCAGGGGTCAGGGGGGCAATTGCCCACCGGGCTGCTCTGATGCCCTATAAAAAGGCTGTACCACTTCTGCCACAGATATGCCTAAAGGATTCCTGGTGAAGGGAAGTAAAAAGTCCCCACTGCTGACCTGCTGAGTGTGGGATGAAGAAGACAATGACAGAGCACAGCCACCCCCCCCCCCCCCCAGCATGGATGGTGTAAGCTGTGTCTTAGCAGAGACTGGTTCCATGCCCCACTGGAGACTCTCCTTCCCCAGCCAGCCCCGACCCTGCTTTCCCAGCTCCCCCCAATCAGTCTCCACTGGCCTGGTCGGGACCTGGATTCGGCTGGTGAGTAGAGAGTACCTGGAGCAGAGCTTCAGCATGCATTGGGGGTCAGGAGGAGGCTTGGAAGAGGGAGAGTGGGAGGGGGGCTGAGTCACTGCACCATGGGCCTCTGGTTTGTACTTGCCCCCTGGGCCGAAAGTTGCCAGTCAGCCCCTGCATACAGGGGTTGATTTACTAAAGGCAAATACACTGTGCACTGTGGAAAATTCAGTTGCCGTCTGCAAGAGCAGCCGCTCCTGAGCTTGGAAAAGCTCCTTTCACACAGGAGGTACACCCGACGGAATCCGTTTTGCTGAGTAGGGATTGATCTGCTGATCTCCGCTGAGCAGGTGGATGACAGCTCCGTCTCCGCTCTGTGTGCAGAGACAGAGCTGTCAGATCCCTGCTCTCCTCTATGGGAGATCGGATGAAAATAGACCGCCTGTCCGTTTTCATCCGATCTTATCCGATCCTCCAGACGGATGGAAAATGGAGTTTCCATCAGTCCAGATTTCACGGACAGGATCGGACGGATAGCAGCGGGTGTCAGCGGAGACATCCGTTGCTCCATAGGGCTGCATGGAGCATCCGATCCGGTTTGCCTGAAAAACTGACAGGCGGATCGGATCAGAAAGCCCGTGTGAAAGGGGCCAAAATGAGCAGGAACTCTGCTGACTTCCATCATCCATTCATGTGCAAAAAAAAATACTGTTTTTTATTTACCTTGCACATGATTGGGTATTCTTTGCAAAGTAAAGCCTTACCTCATTTAGTAAACTCTGGAGCAACTGCACTTACAGAGTACAACTGAACTTTGCACAGTGCACAGTTTATTTGCATTTAGTAAATCAACCCCACAGTGTCCAGTATCTCCAGTGGTCAGATTAGCGGCCAAGCCTCCCACACAGCATTGCTTACTTGATTACATTGGTAATGGAAGCTCCTTCTGTAATGCTGCATCAGCCGTATGGAACGCAGTGTACACAGTGGAAGATTACTTCCCCATTGTGTGTGATGAATAAACATACCTGTCCATTTTGAAAAGTTACAGCCCCCCCCCCCCCCCCGCTATCTGGAAAAGGACAATACAGAAAGCTTTGTGGACATTTGACCATAAAATCAAACTTCTGAAAAACGGTACTAAACTGTGCTATTTTACTAACACTATTGTGCATGTCATATGGAAATATTTTCTGTCTTAACAATATTTAGTCAATGTGTGGTCACATATACTGTTAAAACTAAAAAAAAAAAAAAAAAGAAAAAAAAAAGAAATGCACTTTGTTACTGGTAAAAAAAAAAAAAGTGAATTTATCTTTATTTTTTATACAGAATCCTGCAAAGTATTGCACCCGCTATCAGTGGATCACGAGTGCAATGTCCGGCTCCTGCAGACACTTCCGGCAGATCTCTGTAAGGGATTTTAGTTACTGAGCTGCAGAAAATGTCAATGGACTATGAGTGTGCTGATCAGTGCACTCCTAGTCCATTGAGAACTGCAAAATGAGACTTGGGGGGAGATGGGTTTATGGGGTTCAGGGGGTGAGCGTTGCGGTGCTTAGCAACATGTTACACCCTAAATACGGGTGTAACATGTTGCTAAAGCGGAGACAGCCCTAAACTTTTTTTTACCCCCCTAGGAGCTCATTTACAACTTCAGCAGTCTCTACCACCCCTCTGAAAAGTGATCCAATGTGGACTACAGTAGCTGCTAGGCATTCAGGAGGCGATACTGCTGCCTCCTGAATGTCTGATTTAAAAAAAACATTTGAGAGTCAAACAGAGCATTTTCTATGTAAATACTACATAACAACTGTAAGTGAGCCAAGCATTTGATTTGCCATTGTGGGTTGTTTTGGCGGCGGTACTGCCCACTGAACATGGCACACGGTATAAGCAAAGCACCCCAACTGTGGCATGTATAAGATCCCAAGTGGCCAATGCTATCTTTTAAGTGGACTTTTAGAAAGGGGGGCAGTAAAACTGCAGGTCAGTCACCCTTTGTTTACAGCCCCCCCCCAAGTCAACACTGTGAATGAAGCCTACAATTTTTTTTTTTTCCTTTTCAGATATAAAAGAACTCCATTTGGGTTCCCAACAGAAAAAAACCCCAATTTCTGCCACATTTTTAAAATGAACAAACTACTGCTCTTCACCCTGGTCTTCACATGGTGCACCCATTACAAGATGCTTGAAAGTTGTGCCAATACTCCGGTGCGTGATGAACGCAATCTGATGGATATGGGGGTGAGCCTTTTTTGCTCCAAAAGCAGGCTAGGTGTTTCCTTGACGGGCCTTACCCTATACGGGTGTTTCTGTGGCCCTGGTGGCTAAGGGCAACCTGTCGATGAAGTGGATCAATGCTGCCTTGCTCATGACTGTTGTTACAGCCACGCCAAGGGGAATCTGCAATGCTCGAGCAAGACTAGCCCTTATCAATTTTCCTGCGTAAAGGCGAATGTGAAATGTCTATCGACTGATCTCTGTGGCAGGGTGGCATGTGAGTGTGATCGATTGTTTGCAGAATGTCTGACAAAAGTGACGGGACAATCAAAATATCACTCCTATGACAAGAAAAAGCTATGTCCAAGTCCTAATGCTGCTTGTTCACCGCTACTCCCAAGTATGAGCAGCGCCAACCTGCAAGCGGCAGCCACAGGGAAGTGACAGACGATGCGGAGAGCAGAAAGAAAATAAAATCTGAAAGGAACACCCCTCTGGATATAAAGTCTGGGTGTCCGTTAGTGAGCGATGAGAAATGAAAGATAAAGCAGGATATTTTACACATTAAGATTTCGCTCGCTGCCAAGCAATGCGCTCATATTTTAACCTCAGGTGGCCAAACTGCATACTATAGCCAGAGTTCTCAACCAACTCCAGGCCTTGGGACTCAGGGCTAATAGGTTAACTTGGAAAGCATACTCTGGAAGCTCCCATCTCCCGCTGTCTATTCAGCACTGGCACTGCTGTTTCTTTTTCAAGTTCTGCCTCTGTCCTGCTTCCTGCTCCGCTCCTGTGTCTCCCCCTCTGCATGCCCGAATAAGGTAGGAAGGGGCAAAGCTGCGGGGGGATGGGGACTGTGTGATGCAAAAGGGATCCAGAGGTATGGGGGAGGGCTGTGTAATGAAAAAAGAGTCCAGAGTTGTAGGGGGGCTGTGTAATGCAAAAGGGGTCCAGAGGTGAGGGGCTATGTAATGTATAGGGTCCAGAGGTGAGGGGCTGTGTAATGTTTAGGGTCCAGAGGTGTGGGGGGCCTGTATAATGCAAAAGGGGTCCAGAGGTGTGGAGGCTGTGTGATGTAAATGGGTCCAGAGGTACAGGGACTGTGTAATGTAAAGGGGTGCAGAGGTACAGGGGCTGTGTAATATAAAGGGGTTCAGAGGTACAGGGGCTGTGTAATATGCAGGGGTCCAGAGGTACAGGGGCTGTGTAATATAAAGGGGTTTGGACCCTGGCGCTGATCTTTACGCCCCCTTCTGATGTCGGAACGGGCATTGTGGTATCAAATTTACCTTTGTACTGAAGCCCCCGGTCTTTTTCCTACCTAGCAACACCCCTGAATCCTAGTGTAGATCGCTTGTCAGAGGCACAGCAGTCCTAAGGGAGGCAAGGGGGTCAGTCAAAGTCTAATGTTCTTTCTACAGTTATGCACACATTGGGGACAATTATTTGGAGGAAGCCAGTTGGTTTACCAGTGTTTCAAGAGAGGAATCCAGAACAGCATTAAAAACATAGGTTAAATATATCCCCATAGCAATCATCTAGCCTCTTAAAATTACCTTGTGCCATAATCTAAAAAGGTGATTTTGGATCTTCAAGTCATCTGCCTTCTATGTCATCAAATGCATATCCCCCAGGTTTCCATGGGACTATTTCCAGATTGAAAATTGAAACTAAATCCCAGGGTCCAGCGGACTTAACCCATGGCCCGCCCCAATGTCAGGTGCTGGAGCACTCATTCAGGCACCTAGAGCCAGTTACAGACTTTTAACCAGTGAGGTGCTTGTGTGGAGAGTGAGAAAAACTATCCTTGCTTCTGGCCATTTGGCAGTATCACAGGACAGAGGGGCAGAGGAAGTCTGGACAAATTCCTTTTCTGTGCCCTGTATGTGTTGATAAGTTGTATGCATGGGGGTAGGTACTGGTGTACCATTTATACCAGGCTTCCCAAAACTCTTCATCTCAATGACCTCTACATTAAGTTTCAGATTTTTCTAGACTCCCAAATATTTATTATAGAATAATCAAGGTTATATCAAAGGTTTCTTGTCAGCATTACTGAAAGTCTTTTTACATGATAGGCATTGTTTTATTGGTGCATGAACCTATGAATCTAAATTATAAATATTCTTAGGAATACTGCTGACATTTGGGGATTGATTTACGAAAGGCAAAGTGCGCTTTTGGAAGTGCAATTGCTCCAGAGCTTAGTAAATGAGGTAAAGATTTGCTTTTCAAAGAATACCCATTCACGTAAAAGGAAAATGAAAAAAAAAAAACAATTTTGCTTGCACATGATTGCATCATGGAAATCAGCAGAGCTTCTGCTCATTTACTAAGCTCTGGAGCAACTGCACTCTGCAAAGTGCACAGTCTATTTGCCTTCAGTAAATCCACCCCTTGGTATCAGCAGCTGTCAATATGGTTGTTACAAAACTGAAATTTTAGTAAATGCAAAGCAATTATTTTTTTCACCACTTCTATTGCTATGAATGTACTGGCTCTCCAAAGGAGTTTGAGTTTAGTGTGCTCAATGGCTCTTCAAACAGAGTTTCAGGTGGATGTTCTCAATGACTCTACAAAAGAGTTGGAGATGGGTGTACTTAAAGCGGAGTTCCGGCCACGGGGGTGAAATTTAGCTAAAAATACTCCCGGGACAGTCAGGGCTAGTACATTCCATAATGGATAGCCTCTGTACTGTCCCGGGTCGCACTTACCTTTTAGAAGAAATACTTACCTTGAAAATTTCTTCTCCAGCACTGCCATCTCGGATGTGGGCAGCTGAAGCCAGCGCGACCTCTTCTGCGTCCTCTTCCGTGCCCTCTTCTCCCAGAATGCGCCTGCACCGGCCCCGCTCGTCACTTCCGGTGCGGGCGCGTCATCCCTCCACAGCTTCTGGGCATGCCCAGAAGCTGTTTAGCAGGGAATGAGGTGCCGCACCGGAAGTGACGAGCGGGGCCGGTGCAGGCGCATTGATTCCTGGGAGCGATGACGTTCAGCTCCCAGTAATCAATGCAAAGAGGAAGTGACGGCGCGGGCTGCGGCCGCAGAGGGAGGAAGTGGAAGAAAGGTGAGTATATTTTCTTCAATAACAAGGTAAGTAAACAAAAAAATCTTAACTATACATTTGTTTTTCAGGTGACCAAGAGCAAGCGGATGGCCCAAAATCGATTATGTCGATTTTGTGGCCAGAAATCCGCTTTAATGGCTCTACAAAAGAGTTTGTGGTAGGTGCACTTAATGGCCCTACAAAGTTTGAAGTGGGTGTACTCCATGGTTCTACAAAAGAGTTTGAGGTGGGTGTACTTAATGGCTCTATAACAGAGTTTGGGGTGTGTGTACTCAATGGCTCTACAAAACAGTTTGAGGTGGGTGTAGTCAATGACTCTACAAAACAGTTTGAGGTGGGTGTAGTCAATGGCTCTACAAAAGAGTTTGAGGTGGGTGTACTAAATGACTCTACAGAAGAGTTTGAGGTGGGTGTACTAAATGGCTCTACAGAAGAGTTGGAGGTGGGTGTACTCAATGACTCTACAAAACAGTTTGAGGTGGGTGTAGTCAATGGCTCTACAGAAGAGTTGAGGTGGGTGTACTAAATGACTCTACAGAAGAGTTTAATGTGGGTGTACTAACTCTACAGAAGAGTTTAAGGTGGGTGTACTAAATGGCTCTACAGAAGAGTCTAAGGTGGGTGTACTAAATGGCTCTACAGAAGAGTTTGAGGTGGGTGTACTAAATGGCTCTACAGAAGAGTTTGAGGTGGGTGTACTAAATGGCTCTACAGAAGAGTTGAGGTGGGTGTACTAAATGGCTCTACAGAAGAGTTTGAGGTGGGTGTACTAAATGGCTCTACAGAAGAGTTTGAGGTGGGTGTACTAAATGGCTCTACAGAAGAGTTTGAGGTGGGTGTACTAAATGGCTCTACAGAAGAGTTTGAGGTGGGTGTACTAAATGGCTCTACAGAAGAGTTTGAGGTGGGTGTACTAAATGGCTCTACTGAAGAGTTGAGGTGGGTGTACTAAATGGCTCTAAAACAGAGTTTGAGGTGGATGTGCTCAATGGCTCTACAAACAGAGTCCAAGGTGAATGTACTCAATGGCTCTACAGAAGAGTTGGAGGTAGGTGTACGTAATGACTCCACAAACGAGTTTGAGATGAGTGTACTTAATGGCTCTACAAACTTGCACCCCAAGCACGTAGGAAACACACAATATTATGTTGCAGTGCATCACACATTTTGTAGCACATGACATATTTGGGATATTTTGGTATGTTGGCAACTCATTGTTTCCAATAGGCTGCCTTAATGCAATGTACGTTAACATGCAACATAATGCCTGTGGATTGTGAGAACTGTTAGGCTTTTTTTTTCTTTCTGCAATGTCCTATTGAGGGATGTCTTTTTACTCTCTGTTCTAGAAATGCAACAAGAAGTGAGGTAAATCTCTCCAAACGGAGGGGAATCAAGTCTTTGTTGTCCTCAAGTGTTTCCACAGGAAGGTTTCCCCACTATTCTAGTTTTTTTTATTTTACACCTTACTAAAGGTCCTAACCCTTCCATACCCTATGTAAAAATGAAAAAGAAAAATGACTAGATATACTTATTAGCCTGGTGCAAAGTAAAAATTATACTCAGTGTTCAAACCATAGCAACCAATCAGCAATCACATTTCATTTTAATCACTGGTCTTATGTAAACTGAAATGTGGTTAGGGTAAGCTTTAGTACTTTGTACATCGTTATGTGCTTGTCAGTGCAATGATTGCTAGTATAATCTCATTCATAATTAAATATCCCTTTATAACTGTGTGTGTAGCAAGTACCCCCTGGTGTGCGGTAGTTTAATTGAAGCACCCCCTAATGTGCACAAGAATTGTGTATACATGCTTAGTAAATAAGTTCTTATGGTTTAAAACAACTAAAAAATAACCACATTTATTTTGCATATTATTTTTTTTGCAAACACAGTTAATAGTTATTTTAAATATGCTTTGAGAAACAAAATTAAATCCCGAACCTTCATTACTGAATCAGCCTACATATGCAGTACTAGTCTTAAAGAGCTGAGTGCTTTAACCACTTAAGCCCCGGAGGATTTGGCTAAAAGACCAGGGGGTATTTTGCGATTCGGCACTGCGTGACTTTAACAGACAATTGCACGGCCGTGCGACGCTGTACCTAAACGAATCTGTGTCCTTTTTTTTCCCACAAACAGAGCTTTCTTTTGGTGGTATTTGATCACCTGTGCGATTTTTATTTTTTGCGCTATAAACAAAAAAAGAGCGTCAATTTTGCAAAAAAAAACAATATTTTTCAAATTTTTTTATATGAAATTCCCCCCCAAAAAAATTTAAAAATCAAAATTTTTTAACATTTTCGGTCAATTTGTTTTATGTTACCTATATTTGGTAAAAAAAATCGCAAAAAGCGTATTTTTATTTGTTTGCGCAAAAGTTATCGCGTTTACTAACAAAGGGAAAGATTTGTGTCATTTTTGTTGTTTTTTTTTTAACGCATAATGGCGGCGATCTGCGATTTTTTTGCGGTACTGCGACATTGCGGCGGACAGATCGGACCCTTGACTGACATTTTTGACACTTTTGGGGTTACCAGTGACATTTCTACAGTAATCAGTGCTATACATACTGTATGCACTGATACTGTAAAAATACACTGGTAGTGAAGGGGTTAACTTTATTTGAGAGGGAGGGGCTGTGTGTGTCCCTAGGGGCGTGATTCTTACTGTGATTGGCTGTGGCTTGAGGTGTAGTTACACTGATCAACGGTTGTACATTGTAGAACCGTGTGATCGGTGTTTCTACACCGGGGAGAATGACAGGTGGCTTGTTTACATCAGCCGCCTGACTTTCTCCCTCTCCCCCGACGATCGCCGAGTGACCGGCGGACATCGGGTCCGCCGGTCACACGCGGGGGGGGGGTCCATGACTGCGCGGGAGCGCGACTCCGACGGCGCGCGCTCGCTCCCCAGAGCCTCACAGGCTAGCGACGTAGACCAACGTCGCTCTGCCTGTGAGGGGCTGACTGCCACAGTAATTATACTGTGAGCAGTCGGCAAGCGGTTAAGCTGAAAATCGTGCACACTGGATGTTTTTGCAGACGTTTATAATGGTGTCTGGTGTTTTTTCCTGCCTCTAAACACCCCTGCATGTTAGCCTGTATGTCCATGCATGCATACACTTTTAGAGGAGTTTAGATGCAGAAAAAAATCCCACTGCTGGTGTGTCCAGGAGCAGCAAATTTGGGCAGAAAAAATGCTTGATGCTTCTAAACGCGTGTAAATGCGCTAAAATGCATTAATACTAAGCACGTTTAGCCCTTGAGCGTTCATTAGTTCAATGTTCAGATTCAATTATTTTTCTGGCCAATGAAATGAAATAATGCCTAAACACTTAATGTGTCTAAATGCCAGGGCTTTTTTTTCTCAGAGAATAGGTGCAGTAACTCCCCCCTTCTGAGTCACTTCTGGTCTCTGCCCCCTACCTAGCTCTGCCCCCTAACTACCTCTGAGCACTGTCCCTTGCAGCTAGCAACAATAGACCTCTCCCTCAACAGTAGATCTCTTCCAGGAACCAATGACCCCCCCCCCCCCTCCGGCAACAATATATCCCCAGCAGCCAACATTAATAGACTCTCTCCAGCACACACCAGCACCCCTTACCATTACATAGATATAGTGCTGGAGGTGCTGGAGGTGCTGGAACTGCGTTCCACCGAGTTCCAGCTGAAAAAAAGCCCTGTTAAACGCTTTACACACTTTTACAAGCATCAAGCATTCTTTTCTGTCAAAATGCCCCTGACAGGGGGAAAGCTTTACTGTAGATCTTAAACTGCGCTAATCAAACCTATCATAAAATTGATTACATTCACATATAACCCAATATATAGTAAAAATCTCACCTATTTTTTCAAAATCTCAAGGCAATAAGTGCAATAAATCATTTCACGCAATGTGCAAATAAAAAAGTGGATAAAAAATATTACATACATATAAAAAGAAAAATATGAATCAATGGTCACTCCCCCTGATGATGTCCACTGTGATGAAACGTTTTGGGCGGTGCCAGCGCAGGTGACGCAAAACGCAAGGCGGGACCTGGAAGTGGGAGAGAGTGTAGCACGAGAAGGAATTTTGGCGTCTTGTCCGCTTGTTGGATGGATTATCAGATTGTGCCTATTTACCTACTGTTTTGTGAGTATTTTAACCCCTTTTAATAAACTGAAGATCTACTGTATTTCCTTTAGTACAGGTACCTTTACCGCAGAACTCAACACAAAAATTCAGGATAGAAATGAACAGCTCATTTAAAGATAACGTTACAAAAGTAGGTTTCTCCGCAGTACTCACTTCAATGCAGAGCTGTCCCCTGCAGTACTTCTTTTTTACCATTAGATGGGCTCAGTCTGACAGCAAGCATCTTCAACTCCCATCCTCCAGGTTTTTACAGATCCACCCCCGCCTATGACTTGAGGCTGATACCAAATCAAAAGCAGATACTTACACTGGTTGTAATAAAAATACCTTCTGTGTATTAACCACTTCAAGACCGCCCACAGCACATTTCCGTCATTACTTTGGCGGTAAATACCGTTGTTATGGCAGCAGCTGGCTGCCATAACCCTGATATTTTTTTGTACTGCAGGTGATTCTGCATCTAATAAAGGTGGTCCCGATGGTGGATTCGCCCTTGGAGCGACGTCACTTACACCTTTCGGCCCTAAAGGGATGATTTTTTTTCTTCTCTTAAAAACAAAATTACTTTTTTTTTTATTTAAAGGTAAATAAGAGATCTGAGGTCTTTTTAACCCCAGATCTCTCAATAAAGAGGAGCTGTCATGTTTATTTCTATTAATAGGATTAAAAGAGAATTTAAAAAAAAAGGGATATAGTAAAAATAAAAAAAATATATAAAAAGAATTTAAAGTGCCCCGTCCCTCTGTGCTCACGCGCAGAAACGAAATCATACGTAAGTTGCGCCCAGATATGTAAACAGTGTTCAAACCACTCATGTGAGGTATTGCCACAATTGTTAGAGCAAGAGCAATAATTCTAGCTCTATGAAATTGAAAAGCAAGAGGGATAATAGAAGGTGTGTGGGAACCAGCCGGTCCACCGTTTGATATACTTACCCACAAGTCTGCTAATAAACCAAATATACCTGTCTAACAACTTGGGTTAAAAACAGGGGTTTAGTTAACACACATTTGCAAACGCATGTATAAGCTGCAAGGCCAACAACAAGGCACCCTGTGTATCTTCCAGTCCTAACACATACTAGCACTACTCAACCTGAGTGTCTGAGTGTCTCCACCGTGGAAGTACATGAATGCTGATGGATGGATGGGAAACAGATGGGCCTGGAGATCGCCCAAACCTCCCCCCACCTGCTCCAATCCATGACTGGTAATGAAAAACTAGGGTGCAAACTAAAAGCAATAATTCTAGCTCTAGACCTCCTCTGAAACTCCAAACATGTAACCTTTAAAAAAATTTAAAGTGTTGGCTATGGAGATTTGTAGGTACTGTAGTTTGTCGCCATTCCAGATTTAAAGCATGACACATGGGGTATCTATTGACTTGGCTTAACATCATCTTTCACATTATACAGAAAAATTAGGCTAACTTTACTGTCTTGGTTTTTTTTATTCAAAAAAAAGTGTATTTTTTCCCCAAAAATTGTGTTTGAAAGACTGCTGTGCGAATACAGTGTGACATAAAATATTTCAACGATTGCCATTTTATTCTCTAAGGTCTCTGCTAAAATATATATATATATATATATATATATATATATATACAGTATCTCACAAAAGTGAGTACACCCCTCACATTTTTGTAAATATTTTATATCTTTTAATGTGACAACACTGAAGAGATGACACTTTGCTACAATGTAAAGTAGTGAGTGTACAGCTTGTACTGTATAACAGTGTAAATTTGCCTTCCCCTTAAAATAACTCAACACACAGCCATTAATGTCTAAACCGCTGGCAACAAAAGTGAGTACACCCCTAAGTCAAAATGTCCAAATTGGGCCCAAAGTGTCAATATTTTGTGTGGGCACCATTATTTTCCAGCACTCCCTTAACCCTCTTGAGCATGGAGTTCACCAGAGCTTCACAGGTTGTCACTTGAGTCCTCTTCCATTCCTCCATGACGACATCAAGGAGCTGGTGGATGTTAGAGACCATGCGCTCCTCCACCTTCCGTTTGAGGATGCCCTACAGATGCTCAATAGGGTTTAGGTCTGGAGACATGCTTGACCAGTCCATCACCTTTACCCTCAGCTTCTTTAGCAAGGCAGTGGTCATCTTGAAAGTGTGTTTGGGGTGGTTATCATGTTGGAATACTACCCTGCGGCCAGTCTCCAAAGGGAGGGGACCATCTTCTTCTTCAGTATATCACAGTACATGTTGACATTCATGGTTCCATCAATGAACTGTAGCTCCACAGTGCTGGCAGCACTTATGCAGCCCCAGACCATGACACTCCCCCCCACCAGTAATCCATGTCCTTAGTCCGCTTGTCTTCAGGAAACTGTTTGCGGGTTTTCTTGTGCAACATCTTTAGAAGAGGCTTCCTTCTGCGACGAGACGACAGCCATGCAGACCAATTTGATGCTGTGTATGGCGTATGGTCTGAGCACTGACAGGCTGACCCCCCCCCATCCCTTTCACCTCTGCAACAATGCTGGCAGCACTCATATGTCTATTACCTAAAGACAACCTCTGGATATGATGCTGAGCACGTGCACTCAATTTCTTTGGTTGACCATGGCAAGGCCTGTTCTGAGTGGAACCTGTTCTGTTAAACCACTGTATGGTCTTGCCACAGTGCTGCATCTCTGTTTCAGGATCTTGGCAATCTTCTTATAGCCTAGGCCATCTTTATGTAGCGCAACAATTCTTTTTTTCAGATCCTCAGAGAGTTCTTTGCCATGAGGTACCATGTTGAACTTCCAGTGACCAGTATGAGAGAGTGAGAGCGATAACACCAAATTTAACACACCTGCTTCCCATTCACACCTGAGACCTTGTAACACTAACGGGTCACATAACACCGGGGAAGGAAAATGGCTAACTGGGCCCAACGTGGACGTTTTCACATTGGGGTGTACTCACTTTTGTTGCCAGCGGTTTAGACATGAATGGCTGCGTGTTGAGTTATTATGAGGGGACAACACATTTTCACTGTTATACAAGCTGTACACTTACTTCTTTACATTGTAGCAAAGTGTCATTTCTTCAGTGTTTCACATCACATGAAGAGATGTAATAAAATATTTACAAAAATGTGAAGGGTGTACTCACTTTTGTGAGATACTATATATAAATATATACATATATATATATATATATATATATATATATATATATATATATATATATATATAATGTTTGTGGCTTCTAAGTAATTTTCCAGCAAAAAATACTAATTTTAACTTAAAAACCAAAAATTCCAGAAAAGGACTGGTCTTAAAGTGGAAAGAGCTGCATTCATTTGTGCTTTTTTTTTATCTGCCTAGAGTTTAGGTTTCGGTATATATGAATAACTGGGACACATACAAATTCTGAACACAGCTGTGAATTCCCTGATAAGGATGCGGCTGTATAAAATGCCTGGTGCTCTGGTATGTCCTATTTAAAACATAGTAACAGTCAGCGGGGACACCGCTGCTTCTGGCAACTCAAAGAGCTGAGTACGCTGGATGAGACCTAACAGTATTAATTTTCTGCTACAATAAGGAGGCCAGAAAAGATGTTGTGAATCCAGACATGGGGCTCAAGTTAAAAAGCTGTGCTCACTGCACTGACCTTAGCTACAGATACAAGAAGTCTGTTTTGAAAGAGACATGGAGGCCCCCACTGCTGACCCATCCTTGTGAAAATGCTAGTTACTGATTATACTAATCCTCTTGCTTCAATACTGTAAATCACTGATCCAGAATGAGTATATAAGGACTTATGACTTTCCTCAAAGTCAAAGGGTTATCAGAACACTTAGACAACCAGCATATACATATTGTGCATATGTGTGTTATATGGTGTAAATAAGGGTTTCCCAGAAGGGGGTAGTATTTACCCCAAGGGTTGATGGGACTATCCAAGGAGTCATTGAAATGGCAGAATGTCAAAAGGGGGCCAACAAATGTTTGTGGTGTCAATAGCCAGTTGATAGATGATAGAAAAGGCACATGGGGCAATAAATCTTTTGAAGTCTTTGTAGAGTTTCATGAAGTCCTGAAGGTGAGGCAGCAAGCGGCAAGACAGTGTCACCCAGGATTGGAAGGTTAGCAACCAATGGGTTGTCTTTGTTAACTTTGTGTGTCCTTACTGGCCTCTTTTACCATTGTGCTTTATATTACATGTCTGCGACCTTCCTCCCTCATCCTCCTGGAAGGGATATACAGTACATATATAGTATGTTACATACTGTGTGTACTTCCCCACCTTAGGCCCCTTTTACATGGATGGACTGATCGGGTACACCTGTCAGTTTTTCAGGTGGACCCGATACGACCATCTATTGCTCTCTATGGAGCGGCGGATCTCAGTGGACATGTGTCCGTTGACACGCGCCGACATCCGATCTGATCCTGTCCATTAAAAAAAGATGGATGAGGATCTGTTCTCCATCCCCTGGTGGATGGGATGACAATTGGATGGAAACAGACAGGCGGCTATGTTTGTGTCCACTCTGCATTAGCAGAGTGGACACGGACCTGTCATCCGCCTGCTCAGCGGGGTTCAACAGAGAGATTCCCTGCTGGGCAGGTGGATCTAAAGGCAGACTCTACCAATGTGAAAGGGGCCTTAGACTCTGTTGCAGAGCCATCGAGTACACCCAACTCAAACTCTGTTTGTGGAGTCTAATGAGCACACTCAGCTCCAACTTTTTTGGAGAGGCGGTGATTACACTTATAATATTAGAAGTGCAAAAAAAATCTAACCGTTCCAGATGGGATAAACATATACAGTACTGTGCTAAAGTTTTAGGCAGGTGTGAAGAAATGCTGTAAAGTAAGAATGCTTTCAAAAATATATTTAAGTTTTCATTTTTATCAAATTACAAAATGCAAAGTAAGCGAACAGAATAAAAAAATTAAATCAAGCCAATATTTAGTGTACCTACCCTTTGGCTTCAAACCAGCATCAATTCTTACACTTGCAGAAACTCAGGGATTTTGCAAGTTTAGAGTCAGGTTTATGATTGATTAACCAGTTATACCAAGTGGGTGCTTATGATCATCAATTTCATATGTAGGTTGAAACATTAACTGAAAAGAACAGCTGTGTAGGAGGCTTAAAACTGGGTGAGGAACAGCCAAACTCTAAACAGACAAATTTTGAACACACTGAAGTTTCATCGACAATTGCACTTCTACTGATGGTTACCTTGTTTGTGTCTTGGTGTACAAATCTGTATCCCCTTTGAGATGCACTGTGCCTCACAAGTACCTTTGCGGGAGCATCCCATTTTGTACACTTTTTTCTTTTGGGATGTGCATAGGCTTTACTTCAAAAAAATTTTAGATAGTTTTCTATTCTACAGTTCATAAGGAGTTTTCTCATTTGATTTTCCTAGTAGTCAATTTTGGTGAGAGCATGCAGTCATAATTGCTCTCCCCAAGTATGTGGTTGGCATATCTGTATCAAAAAGCATGCTTCTTCTACTCTCACATAGAGTAAGGTTAATTCTTTCTGCCACTCTGTTTTGTTCTGGGTTGTATGGTACAGTAGTTTGAAATATTATGCCAAGTTTTCTGAAAATAGCCTGCTTGTTACTTGTATATTCAGTTCCTTTGTCTGTGCACAATACACTCAGTGTTTTGCCAAAAGTGATAAAATACCTCTTCTTTCCTGGAATCAATATTTCCATTGGACTGCAAAGATCTGAAGGAAATAAGTCCAGAGACTCTGCTGTTACTCTGCTTTGGAAAGGTTTTTCTTGTCATTTTTTCTTTTATACAGCTGGTGTGTTTCATTGTTTGATCACCTGGACTGATTTTTATTCCACTTGCATAGTCATTCTCAGTAAATTTCTTTCTTATGTCAGGACTTCTGTGCCCAAGTTGTCTCTGCCACGTTTGAATGTTTTTCTTCCTTGGTAGTATTAACCACCTCATTGCAGCTCAGCTGATACAGTTCATCAGTAATTTTAGCCTTTGCAAGTAAGATATCCCCTTTTTATGGCACAAATGACATCTTGGAAGACCATTACATTGCCTTCTTTTATGAGCTTCTTCACTGACAAAGGATTTGTTTCAAGTGCAGGGACATAGAGGACATGTTTTACAGGAATCTTTCTGGTGACACTCTGGGAAATAGGACACTAAAAAAACATCTCCTATTCCTTATTATTCAATTTTTTGCCCATTAGCTGTGGTGATTTTTTATGTTTTACTCTGGTCAAGGTGAATAAATAAATTTGTCATTTGTCATGTGATTTGTAGCTCCTGAATCAACACACCATGCCTGCAAAAATTAGGTGCAAATTTTGGATTGAAGCAAAGCAGTCTCTTCTTTCACACTTTTGGCCTTTTGTAGTTCAATTTGTTTTTGCATTCTAGGTTTCAAAATTCTGCAACCTGCTTTTAAATTATCTTGTTTCTTGCACACAAAACATTCATGTGTTTCTCGGTGCATGTTACTGTTTTTATTACTGTTTTTCATCTTTAAAGCAGACTCTGTGACAGAAGCACTGTCACTATTAACGCTTCCTGTTTTTCTCTTATATTCATCCACTAGCTTTCCCTTAACATATTCTAATGTAAGTTCATCATCTGGACATGCATCAAGTGCTGTGACAAGTGTTTCTAAACTTTCTGGTAAACTACTGAGTAATAATGCTGCAGCATGAAAATATTTTATTTCTTCTCCAATACCTCTCAGGCATTCAACTATTTCCAATGAATGCCTTATGTAATCCTGCATATCCTGGACTTTCATCAGCTTGGTTTGGTATACATTTCTAATCAAATACATTTATTGCTGAGATTACACTTCTCTTACACATATTACACTTATTTGCTGTAGCTGGCTATGACTGGGTTCTCAGCTTTTCTCTGGGTGGGTTGCTTGGGCTATGTCTGGGCCCATAACTGGTTGAAGAATATATCTAAATACTGATGTACACAGGTTGTTGCACAAAATGCAAATTATGTATTCCAACAATACAGAATTCAGGCGTAATGGTAATGAAAATAATGTAACTTCCATAAACCTTTAGTGAATGGTTAGAGAGCAAATCCAAATAATACACCAACATTAGGTAAGATAATAATCAACACCCACTTTTATAATCCAGACAGAATACAGTTACATGGAGGATGCATAAATATGCATCTTTGTGTTTTATACGTATGTATTTTAAAATTAAACTACAGGCAGCTAGCTACACAGATTGAATACAGATATAGAAGCAGGTTTACCCACAAAAGCAATTGTATGTGTCTATCCATTCTGATCATGCTAGATGATATAGTAGAATGAGCATTTAGGCCTTACGGAGGATTTAGTTGCATGTCTTTGTAACATTCCATGATTTATAACTTTATCCAGCTGGCTAAGGTGTTCTTTGAGGCCTGCTTTCCTTTGTGTTTGCCCGCATGTAGGACAAATAAGGCTTCCAACAATCTAAATTTTTTTGTGATTTTCAGATATTTTAAAAAGCACTTTCTAACATTTCTGTTTCTTTACTGTTGCAAGCACTACTGCAGAAAGAAGGCAATGTAATATCCTGTGTTTTATGAAACTCTGAAATAGCCTTGGTAATGAACCTTGGGTCTGTATGCAGAATTATATTGTGTTTTATAATTTGAAAAAATGGCTCCTGGATAGACAGAGCCTGAATCTCCCCTATCCTACATGCTGTAGTGATGGATACCAAGAAAACCATCTTAAGTGTTAACAGGTGCAAAGATATTTCTTGAAGAGCCTCAAAATTTGATTTGAAAATTCCTTTATGGACTACTGAAAGATCCCAATTAGGACATGTGCATGTTTTTTAGGGTTTGCTTTTGTAAAAAGCTCTGCAGAACCTGTAAATCAGAGGGTCTTCCTGTAAGGTTCTCTGGAGATAGACAAATCAGCTATCTGTACTTTTAAAGTACAAAGGGCTAATCCCTTTTCAATTCCTTCTTGCACGAAAACAAAAATTGGGTGTAGTTCCCAATCTTCCTGTGATACTTTTTGTTGACTCAAAAAATCCACTACCTGATTGTGGTCATCTTTGAGGTGTATGGCTGAAGAAGAGAGCAAGTCTGTTGTGGTATCCTGATCTGGGAAGGGCTTCTAATACCCCCCCTGTTTGTGCACATAAGCCCCTGCCATTGTATTGTCGGACAGTACCATTACATGGTGACTCTTGATTTGGTCCTGGAAGCATAGCAAAGCTCTGCCCACTGCCATGAGTTCCTTTCAATTTGAGGATGCATTGGTTTCTTCGGAGGTCCACTCCCCCACTCCCCCTGTGCCAGTCGTCATTTTTTTTTTATATTGTATAAGTCCAAACCAAACCCTGATCCAGATAAGTATGGTCTCTCCATCACCAAAGTGTGCGCTTCACCAATGCTGGTAGGACCACTTTCATGTCTAGAGGCCCCCGATTCTGTTTTTGAAGAAGGAACGCTTAAAAGGTCCTTTGATTGTATCTGGCTTATTAAACTGCCAGAATTGTCAAGGTCATCGAGCCTAAAACTGACATTAATTCCCTTAGTGAAATAGCCTGATTACTGTAAAGGTAGGTTACTTTCCACATGATGTTCTGAATATTATCCTCTGGAAGGAGAATTTTCCAATCTGTAGAACGAAGATAATAGCCTAAGAAGCAGCGGCGGCCGGTCGATAGGGGGCGCAGGGGCGCCCCCCCCCCCCCCCCCAGTCATAAAAAAAAAAAAAATCATCTTCAAAGAAAAAAAAAAAAAAATTACCATTTAGTCCACTATGGGGCGCCGGACTTATTGCTGGCTATGGGGGGGGGGGGGGGTTTGGCATCCCACGTGGGCCCAGGCAGAGGCGCCGATTGACGGCCGTTCTGGGTGTCACCGGGGCGCAAGCAATGCGCCCCGACACTCCCCACTAGTTCTGTCCTGGCTTATGATTGGTCCAGACTCCAGCCTGGACCAATCATGATTCAGGACATCCCTGCTGACGTCGTTGGGGGCGATGCCGGTGCGTGCGTCAGTCACTCACCGTCACCGCCCGATCTCCGTCACCTTCCCGCCGCCGCAGAATGAAGAGGACTCGAGGAGAGGAGCAGCGCTCACCTTCCCGCCGTTTACCGCCGCCGTCAGAAGAACGAAGAGGACTCGACGACAAGGAGAGGAGCAGCGCTCACCTTCCCGCTGGTTCCCGTCGCCGTCAGCCGTCAGAACGAAAAGGACTTGAGGAGAGGAGGAAAGGAGCAGCGCGCCGTGGACGACTCGCAGGCAGTGTGAGTGTGGAGTGTCATGGTCGAGTCAACGAGCCAGCCCAGGAGAGCAGGTAAGTGATTGAAGCCGTTGCAGCGATGCCATGACCTGTGCCATGACCTGTGACATACCTGTGCCATGACCTGTGACATGCCTGTACTATGACCTGTGACATGCCTGTACTATGACCTGTGACATACCTGTGCCATGACCTGTGACATGACCTGTGACATGCCTGTGCCATGACCTGTGACATGGCCTGTGAAATGACCTGTGACATGACCTGTGACATGCCTGTGACATGACCTGTGACATGACCTGTGACATGCCTGTGCCATGACCTGTGACATACCCGTGCCATGCCTGTGCCATGACCTGTGACATGACCTGTGCCATGACCTGTAACATGCCTGTACCATGACCTATGACATGACCTGTGATATGACCTGTGACATGCCTGTGCCATGACCTGTGACATGCCTGTACCATGACCTGTGCCATGACCTGTGACATGCCTGTACCATGACCTGTGCCATGACCTGTGACATGCCTGTGAGATTCCTGTGACATGCCTGTGCCATGACCTGTGACATGTCTGTACCATGACCTGTGACATGCCTGTACCATGACCTGTGCCATGCACTTACCATGACCTGTACCATGACCTGTGCCATGCCTGTACCATGACCTGTGCCATGCCCTTACCATGACCTGTGCCATGCCTTTACCATGACCTGTGCCATGACCTGTGACATGCCTGTACCATGACCTGTGACATGCCTGTGCCATGACCCTTACCATGACCTGTGACATGCCCGTGCCATGACCTGTGCCATGCCCTCACCATGACCTGTGCCATGCCCTTACCATGACCTGTGCCATGCACTTACCATGACCTGTGACATGCCTGTACCATGACCTGTGCCATGCCTGTGTCATGACCTGTGCCATGCCCGTACCATCACCTGTGCCATGCCCTTACCATGACCTGTGACATGCCTGTACCATGACTTGTGCCATGCCTGTACCATGACCTGTGCCATGCCTATACCATCATCTGTGCTATGCCTGTACCATCACCTGTGCCAAGACCTGTGCCATGCCTATACTATCTCCTGTACCATGACCTGTGACATGCCTGTGCCATGCCTATACCATCATCTGTGCCATGCCTGTACTCTCACATGTGCCATGCCCTTACCATGACCTGTGCCATGCCCTTACCATGACCTGTGACATGCCCGTACCATGACCTGTGACATGCCTGTACCATGACCTGTGCCATGACCTGTGACATGCCTGTGCCATGACCTGTGACATGCCTGTAACATGACCTGTGCCATGACCTGTGACATGCCTGTGCCATGACCTGTGACATGCCTGTGCCATGACCTGTGACATGCCTGTGCCATGCCCTTATCATGACCTGTGCCATGCACTTACCATGACCTGTGACACGCCTGTACCATGACCTGTGCCATGCCCTTACCATCACCTGTGACATGCCTGTACCATCACCTGTGCCATGCCCTTACCATGACCTGTGCCATGCCCATACCATCATCTGTGCCATGCCTGTACCATCACCTGTGCCAAGACCTGTGCCATGCCTATGCCATCACCTGTGCCATGCCTATACCATCACCTGTGCCATGCCTGTACCATCATCTGTGCCATGCCTGTACCATCACCTGTGCCATGCCCTTACCATGACCTGTGCCATGCCTATAATACCATCTCCTGTACCATCACCTATGCCATGCCTATACCATCACCTGTGCCATGCCTGTACCATGATCTCAAAGTCACGCAATTTTTTACCGCGTTTTTTGCCACGAAGCAATACCTATTACATTTTTCTGTTTGCGCCCCCCCCCCCCCCCCAAATTGTGAGCACCAGCCGCCACTGCTTAGAAGAGAAAATTTTGAGAAGGACAGGGATTCAAAATTCATCCTAGGGACCAAAGCCCCTGCTGAGCCCAGGTGAGATTCTCTGTTAGGTGAGCTTCTGTCAGTGCCATTAAAAGTAAGCAGAGATGTATAGTAACAAAGTAGAACTACTTAAGTACTGTACTTAAGTACCGAAATGCGGTATCTATACTTTCCTAGAGTAGAATTTTTTTCTCCTACTTCTACTTTTACTTCACTACATTTTTTCGATGATTTCGATACTTCTACTCAAGTATTTTTTTTTGTGCTGCATAGTTACTCGTTACTTTTAAAAAAATTACCACTGCCAGAACAGTAGATGGCAGGTTGCATAAAGCTCAAAAAAATGTGTATAATGTCATTTGTAAATCAGCGCAAACGAAAATAAAGGCTGTGTATAATAAAAGCTGCTATACCAAATCTTTCCAATAAAAAGAAAATATGAAACAAACAAATAAATGGTGCTACAGCGCTTAAAGTGCATCAAGAAACTACTAACAAACACAGGTTAATCATTTGAATAAATTATTTGAAATAATAAAAAACAATATGATGTTCAAACTTTTGACTTCTTTCTTTAATAACTACATAACACAGTACTTGTACTTCTACTTTCAGTACTTGAGTAGAAATTTTTTTTCAAAACTACTGGTACTTTTTACTTTTAGTACTTAAGTAGCAAATTTTTTGAAAAAACTACTTGCAATACTTAAGTAAAAAAAATGTTGAATACTTTAGTACTTCTACTTAAGTAACTTTTTCTGTGAGCACTTCCACTTCTACTCAAGTCACTTTTTGATCGAGCACTTGTACTTTTACTCAAGTAGAAATTTCGAGTACTTTATACAAGTCTGAAAGTAAGTAATCTAAGTAATGAACTACCAGAACTGCCTAAAGCCTTAAGGGCTTCAGAGCTTCCACCAGAACGGGGTGACAAGAGGCCGAAGGGCAAAGCCCTGCTTTGAAAGTGGTATTCTTTTCCTTCGGTTTCTACTGTTAATCTCAGGAATCTTTGGGAACTTTCCTGAATGGGAGTGGGTAGTCCATGGTTGCCATGAACACATTCTTCTGTAGAATATTTCCTACTGAAAAAGTTGATTCCATCCGAACTTCTGAAGGTTTCATGACTACATACACATGCAAATAAAACCCTTTGCCTCTTTCTTTTCCTGGAACTGGAAATAAGACCCTCTGATCCACCGGTTTGCCTAGAAGAGGAAGTGCTCATGCCTTTTTAGGAACCTTAGGGAGAGTTGAGAACAGGAATCTTGCTGGAGGGTCAGAATCGAATTCTAGAGCGTAACCTTTGACTTTCTCTGGGGGGGGGGGGGGGTCCCAGCTAGGAGATGCTCCTGGAGTTGTGACAACCAACTCAGGATTCCTTGCCACACAAGTTGTGGCCAAGGCAGGCTATAAACCTGTCTTCGAATGACAATTTAATCTGCAGCTATGTACACTAGAAAAGGTAGATAACAAATAGAAAAAAAGATATATCCAAAAACGTGGGGGGTGTGGGGTGGTCTTTTGTTTAAGACCTAGATGTATTTTTGGGTGCTTTAAACATGAATATGGTCCTATAATTATTACTTTATCCCCAATTGCTTCCAGGACCATTAGTCGCAGCAGGGATTTTGATTGGGGAACAAATGTTCCCCTAAGTTCCTCCTGCTTAGTCCGGGGAAGTTGTTTTCTGGGGTCCTGTGCCCCGATAGAACGGGAGAGCCTGGGAAACACTGCTGGTGATTCTTGTGAAAGTCATACTGATGACAAATGGTTGTGAGTATATTTGCTCTTTAATAGACAACACTTTTTAATCAATCATATGCTATGCCTTGTTTTCTTTTCCCATGATCTTATGATAGGAATACTGTGGAGTGACGGATATGAATACTGTGGAGTGACAGGAGGAAGAAGAGACCAAGATTATAGGAATTCAGAGCGCTGTTTTGCTTTATCTAAAAAGAAGCAACATTAGCAGGTAAGTGGCTGCCCAACATAATTGATGGAGGTCCCCCTGGATGTGGAATCTGCACTAAATTATATGTCACTTGCATGTTTTACTGAAAGGATAGTGATTCGCCCACAGATTCACATACTTTGTGATCCGCTTTGTAGAGATACATGTTTCTGAGTACGGGGGAGAGCGAAAAGGAAGCACCACCTAAGTGTAGTATATAAGAGAAATTTTATTTCACACAGGGGTTAAATTAACTCACAAGATACAGGAGTGAATAAGCTCATAATAATTCTATATTCACTCCTGTATCTTGTCAGTTATTTTAACCCCTGTGTGAAATAAAATTTCTCTTATATACTACACTTAGGTGGCGCTTCCTTTTCGCACTCCTATTTCTCTTCCTTCAGATACAAAGCCTGCTAGACTCTGATGACAGCAGCCGCCATCCATAGACTGTATGTATTATGTTTGTCAATGGACATTTTATATGGACTTGATTCACCATCCAATTGTCTTATGTTAGCGAATCACCTTTGCGCCAGATTCATTGTTTTATTTCACTATGTTTTTGAGTATATTTGCATTTTAATACACAAATCCCGGTTCTAGCAGTATTATGCTATGTAGTGTTTCATTTTCCATGTCCTAATGATATGAAGGCTGTGGACAAAAGACGATGGCAGGGGGGGGGGGGGGGGGGGCGGTGGGGTTGCTAAGGGATCTGATAACATAAGAGAAGCATCCAGGGCTGCTGTTAGAAATCACGGGGCCCCATACAGCCTACCTGGCAGAGCCCCCCCCCCCAAATTTATCAAGACAATATTTTCACAAAATATACACTAAAATCTTTATTAGTGGACACAAACATAACAGAGATTTTGAAGAAAAAAATTATAATTTTTTTTTAAATATTAACAATTTTTGCAATTATTTTACAATTTTCTTCATTTTTTTTCTTTAATTTTTTTTTTTTTTTACAGGACGGGGAAAAATGCAGTGCAGCGGGGGGGGGGGGGGGGGCAGGGCATCACAGTGAAAAGGGGGCACACGGAGAGGGGGGGAACAGAAGCAGGCAGAACAGGGAGGTGGATCGGTGTCGGAGAAGCGATTACAGGAATGATGCCCTGTGTCTGCGTCTCTACCTGCAGCAGATGAAAGCTGTCAGGAGGGGGAGAAACATAAAATACATTTATGTTTTTGGTTGTACAATGACAAAATGGGGAAAATTTCAAGGGGTGTGAATACTTTTTTAGGGCACTGTATGCACACATGAAGCAACGTTTTTGGAAATAATTGATCGTATTTGTCACATCACCGCTGGAGAACTGTTATATACCGTACTTTAATATATTTATATATTTTTGCAACAGACAGCACTGTGTTATACACGTTATGTGTTTATACCAGGGCTTTTTTTCAGCGGGAACACGGGGGAACGCAGTTCCGGCACCTCCAATGGGTGCTGGAGGATCTACTGATGCTGGGAGATCTATTGTTGCTGGGGGGAATCTATTTTTGCCTGGCAATCTATTGTTGCTGGTGGAGGATCTTTTGATAGTGAGGGTTAATTATTGCTAAAAGGAATCTACTGTTTAGGGAGGGGTCTACTGTTGCTGGCTGCTAGAGAGTCTATTGATGCTGGCTGCTGGGAGATCTTTTGCTGCTTCTGGGGGGTCTATTGCTGCTGAATCTATTTTATTGCTTTTCTTGTTATCATAACCTAATTCTATACATTCCAATACAGAATTATACTTGGCTCTATATTCTCTAAAAGTGGCTGTACTGGAAGCTGGGTAGGGAGTGGAACCAAGGGTCAGTGCTCGTAGGTTGGAAGGGGTGGAACCAAGGGTCAGTGCTCGTAGGTTGGAAGGGTTGGAACCAAGGGTTATGCCCCATACACACGTGCAGATTATCTGCAGACTTTTGTCTGCAGACTTACCTTTTCTATGTAGTGCAAGGGCCTGCCGGATTGCATACAAATTGAAAGTGTTTAGGTTTGACCTCATATTATATGGTTTTGGTAAGTCTGCAGATAATCTGCACGTGTGTATGGGGCATTAGTGCTCGGAGGTGGGTAGGGGGCAGAGACACAAAGTAACTTAAAAGGTGGAGTTCCTGCACTTATTCTCTGAGATAAAAAGCCCTGGTTTATACAATATATGCACTATATATGTTATTCTACATGTGGAAACATAGTGGGTGGCTGCAGCAGCTCGTCTTCAATCATTAACACAACATCTTGTTTTACTTTGATCACCACAGTTTGTATTTTATTGTTTGTACTTGGGTAACGCAGAGGTATATCCTTATAAAAAATGAAAATAAAAAAAGTGCATTTATCTTTATTTTTAAGTATTGCACCTGCTATCAGTGAATCGCGGGTGCAATGTCCGGCTCCCACAGACACTTCCTACAGCTCTCTGCCCGCAGCTCTGTAAGGCTGGCCATACACTAGCCGAAAAATCGTTCAAAAATCTGTCATTTGGTCCGTTTGTACGGTTTGAGTCCAGTTAATGGGCACAAATAGAAAAGGAACAGTTTGGAAAATTCTGCCGGCCGAACGATAAATTGAAAGGTTAATGTGAATCTCGCCTGAACTGTTTGCACAAGGCATATGTGACAAACTGAATGAAAAATGGATTAATTTATGTCCAATGAACGATTTATCCTTCGAAATTCGGTCATTACATGATGGCACGATCGTCTGCTCTCACAACCGATTTTTCGTTTTTCGAAAATGAGTTTGAACGATTTTTCGGCTAATGTATGGCCTGCTTTAGGCTGGCCATACATTATACAATTTTCTTCTATAGATTTCCTTTAGATTTACCCAAACCATATAATATGAGGTCAAACCTAAACACTTTCAAATTGTATGCAGTCAGGCAGGCCCTTGCACTATATAGTTGAAGATAAATCTAAAGGAAATTTGATAGGAAAATTGTATAATGTATGGCTAGCCTAAGGGCTCTTTCACACAGTTCACCTCCGTAGGCGGATCTGTGCTGCTCAGCGAGGGATCGTAAACACTGATCTCCGCTGAGCAGGAAGGTGACATCGGAGTGGGAGATGTCAGGTCCCCATACATCTCTATGGGGGAATCGGATGAGAACGGACCGCCTGTCCACTCTCATCCAATCCCATCTGATCCGATCCCCTGGACGGATGGAAAATAGGGTTTCCATCCGCCCGGATTTCACGGACAGGATCGGATGAGGATAGCAGCGGGTGTCAACGGACATTTCTCCGCTGACATCGGCTGCCCCATAGGGATGCATGGAGGATCCGATCAGATCCGCCTAAAAAACTGACAGGCGGATCTGATCGGATCGCTCGTGTGAAAGGGGCCTAAGGGCTTTTAGTTACTGAGCTGCAGAAAATGTCAATGGACTACGAGTGTGCTGACCAGTAATCAGAAAAACTGCAGCTTAACCACCCTTCATTTACAGCCCTCTTAAACCAATAGTGTGAATGAGGACTACACATTTTTTTTTTTAATCAGATATCGGGGAACTGGAGAAAGTGCAGAGAAAAGCAACCAAACTGATAAGAGGCATGGAGGCCTGGATTCTTTCCTAGGTGTACATAACATAACATAAGTGGGTACTAACATTTACAGGTAAAGTTGATCCAGGGAATATCCGATTGCCTCTCGGGGGATCAGGAAGACATTTTTTCCCCTACTGGAGCAAGATTGATCATGCTTTGCTGGGGTTTTTTTCGCCTTCCTCTGGATCAACTGTGGCTATAGGATTGTGTATATGGGATTTTACGGTTGTGTTTTTTTTTTTTTTTATTGGTTGAGCTAGATGGACTTTTTTCAACCTGACTAACTATGTAACTCTAAAAAAAACACATTTTTTTTTCCCAACAGAAAATCCCCAATTTCTGCAACATGTTTGCAATGAATAAATTACTGCTCTTCATCCTGCTCTTCACAAGCTGCACCCACTACCAGATGCTTGGAAGTTGTACCAACACTCTGATGCGTGAAGAACGTAATCTGCTGGATATGGCAGTGAGCCTTTACTGCTCCAAAAGCAGGCTCAACGTTTCCTTGTTGGGCCTTACCCTATACGGGTGTTTCTGTGGCCCTGGTGGCTCAGGGCAACCTGTTGATGAAGTGGATAAATGCTGCCTTGCTCACGACTGTTGTTACGGCTACGCGAAGGGGAATCTGCAATGCCCCAGCAAGACAACCCCTTATCGATTTACCTGCGAGAAGGCGAGTGTGAAATGCTTATCGACTGATCTCTGTGGCAAGGCGGCATGCGAGTGTGATCGATTGTTTGCAGAATGTCTGACACAATCGACGCAGGGACAGTCAAAATATCACTTCTATAGCAAGAAAAAGCTGTGTCCAAGTCCTGATGCCGCTTGTCCACCGCTACCCCCAAGTATGAGCCGCGCCAACCTGCAAGCGGCCGCCACAGAGAAGTGACAGACGAAGCAGAAAGAAAATAAAATCTGAAAGGAACACCCCTCTGAATATAAAGTCTGGGTGTCCGTTAGTGAGCGGGACACTCAGATAATAGAAGATAAAATAGGATATATTACACAGTAAGATTTCGCTCGCTGCCAAGCCATGAGCTCATATTTTAACCTCAGGTGGCCAAACCATTTTTGTAATTTTTTACATATATTTTTCAGAATTTGTGAAATAAACTCTAAGTCAGGGGTTCTGAATTAAAAAGAGGTCAAGTCAGTAAAATTCTCTTACAACAGAGACCTAAATCTCATGTTTGTGCTATGATTTGTATATATGCAATCTAAAAAATAATCTTTCTATCACAATTTAATAATATTTATTGCCAGTTTTCAGTGTGCCCCCTCATCAGGTTTCCCCTTCCAGAGTCCCGCCTTACATCAGGCATTCGAGTCCTGCCTTAAGATGGGCACCCCCCAAGACTCTACATTATGTTGGACCCTGTCCCCACCAGAGTCCCGCATTATGTCGGGCACCCCCACTAGAGTCCCACCTTACATTGGCCACCCCCAGTGGGACAGAGACTTAAATCTCATGTTTGTGCTATGATTTGTATTTATGCAGTCTAAAAAATAATCTATCACAATTTAATAATATTTATTGCCAGTTTTCAGTGTGCCCCCTCATCGGGTTTCCCCTTCCAGAGTCCCGCCTTACATCAGGCATCCACACCCGAGTCCTGCCTTATGATGGGCGCCCCAAAGACTCTACATTACGTTGGATCCTACCCCCACCAGAGTCGTGCATTATGTCGGGCATCCCCACTAGAGTCCCACCTTACATTGGCCACCCCCCCCAGAGTCCTGCATTATGTTGGGTGCCCCCACCAGAATCCCACCTTATGTCAGGTGACCCACATCAGTGTCCTATCCTACATAAGGTGTTCCTAGCAGAGTGCCCAGTTACATCAGGTCCCTCCATCAGAGTGCCCCTTACATCAGATGTCCCCATTAGAGACCCCTCCAATACCAGATGCCCCCATTACAGCTCCCCTTATACCAGATGCCCCTATACCTTTTTAGCTCCTAACAGGAAGAGGGGGGAGCAGGGAGATGGACCAAGTTCCACTTCCATCCTCATGTGATTCTGGGGGGGCACAAATGTGACATCATTGGTTGTAATGATGCCAGCTGTCCTAACAACTAATCACTGCAGAGGAAGGGGGAACCTGTGCTGAGGACTGCAGTTCGCCATTTAGTGATGCCTAAACCATACATTTTCGGAAAGCACAGAACCAATAGAATAAAAATATGGTGCCACTGCTTTTGCAGGTCCTGCAATAGTTGCTCAAATTTTTATCAAATTAAGATTTTTTTAAGAATTTACACTAAAATCAATATTAGAATATGCAAACACTAAATATAGTACAAAATTACAATGAAATCTAAACTGTAAAATTTTATGGAGTAAATAAATATTTGCAAACTTTCAATTGTGCCTTTTTGCAAGTAATGGATGCTGCAAAATTGTACGGCATGTGTGTGAATGTGGGATGTTTGGTCTTTTTATTATTTTTTTTTTTTTTATAGTGCATCTTCACCCTCTTTACTGCATGCGCAGCTCTGTGTACATTCCCAGCACACTTCAGAGCCGGAATGAATAAACTCCTGTGTGCATGCGTGGGTGTCATGTCATACTCTGCGGGCCAATCAAGGCATGCGAAGACCTCCACATCTAGAAAGAAGAAGAAAATGTTAATGTTGACGCCAGTGAGGGATTGAGGGGAGGTGGGTATCTGAAGACTTTAATTTCGCTATAAGTATTTTTTTTTTTTTTATTAGGTGCATTCCAGGAAAGAAGGATTGAAGGACTGGATATCTGCTTGAAGTGCTGAGCTTGTAGGTTTTCCTCCCTGTATGCAATCTAAAGCCTCGTACACACGCAACGAATTTCCGCCGACCGGTCTTCCGTCTTTTGTCCAGAGTGGTCTCTGTTGGTTGGAATGTGCTCTAAAAAGGTACACGAATTTTCCCGTACGACAGAATTCTAATTCAGAAGTGATGTCATGTGTTGGATTGCTTTCTTTGTGTTCTTTCATCTCTGAGCATGCCCAGTCTTGCTCATAAGATTTTTCCCCATCGAAATCTGTGCTAATGAGACGAAAATCGGACGTGTTTTGACGGTCAACAAAAATTATATAGCCTGCACACCAGGATTTTTTCGGCCGAAATGTCAGAGTCGGTTGTCGGAAGCACCATACTAACAATCCGAAAAGCGGCAGATCGGTCGTCGGACGAAATTTCCCGGCCAAATTTCTACTCGTGTGTACGGGGCTTAAGGTCCAATTCTCAGTTTTGACAGGTGTATACCTTTAAGCTGGATACACACTATACAAATGTTGTTGTTAGATTTCCTTTAGATTTACCTTCAACTATGTAGTGCAAGGGCCGGCCTGATTGCATACAAATTGAAAGTGTTTAGATTTGACCTCATATTATATGGTTTTGGTAATGTAAAAGTAAAAAGTCTAAAAACAATTGTATAGTGTGTATGGCCCATTAGCCTAGGTTCACACATATTCAGTGTGGGAAATGCAGTGATCCCTGCGCATTTCCCACACCGCATTATATTCACATTGTATTTGGGATCTGCTACAGGTGTCAATACAAAGTTAACATCACATCAAAAGGATCTCAAACGCAGTGCGATTTCCCTGCACCAGATCTCATGATACAAAATGACCACGCTATACATTTGTGGTGCGGTTCCAAAAAAAGGTGCCTGCAGTTTTTTGCTGTGATGTGGTGCGACTTGAGCCCATTAAAAATTAATGGGTTTAAATTACACTGCACTAAATCGCATGCAAATTGCACAGGAATGCGATGCAGGAATTCACCTGCGAGTTACAGTGTGAATCGGAGTCGTTTTTGGTAGTGACTTGTTTTCTGTAATTAGAAATAAAAACAAAACGCTGCAGATGTTCAACCATGCAGGCAAGGCATAATCAGCAGGCACTAGCCTGAGCATATAACAACACCAATTAGATCAGGCGCCAGCAAAAATGTGTGCATCCAGTCACAAGGATTATTGGAGCAAACCGTCCATAGTTGCTAGAGAATATCCTTAGGGGGAGAAACAGCAATCAATATTGAAAAGTTGTCTCTAAACCACAAGGTCATAGGAAGCAATCCTTACAAATGAAAAGAGAAACTCCAAACACTCACAGTTTTATACAATCATATAGCCCTGAAGAATCGTGTTTGGAGTTTCCCTTTTCACTTGTAAGGATTGGTTCCTATGACCTTGTGGTTTAATAAACAGTTTTTATTGTTTTCATGCAAGCTGGTTGTTTTTAATCTTCTTTGGATTGAGCCACTGTGAGCAGCAACATGTTCTAAGCTCTTAAGAGAGAACATTTGTGGCGGCCCGTCCATTGGGGGCGCCGCCCCCCCCCCCCATCCATGCGTTCGCCCCCCCTAATCTACATGCAAGGTGTCGGATGCATGGATTCCAATGGGTTTTTTTTTTTTTTTTTTTGAAGCACGGGATTAGAGCCAGAGGCTCTAATAGGCTTCAAAAAAGGGTGGGTACGAGGCTCAGAGAACTGCGCCCTGATCCCACCCAGTTGTGTGACAATAGTGAATGAATATTCGCTATTATTACAATGGGTCTCCTCCCAGCCAATCAGGAAGCAGGTCCTGAGACCCGTTTCCCGATTGCCCGAAAGGAGAGGCCATGCTATTGGCCAAGGAGGAGGGAGGAGATGCAGGGGGAAGCCGCCGGTGCCTGCCCTCCACGTCAGTCCAGGGTGAGTGAGCCAGCGACAGGGGGGGGTGGTATGGTGTGCGAGCTGGTGTGATCCGGGGGGGTATGGTGTGGTCTGTCTGCGGCCCCCCCCCCGGCCCATGGAGCACTAGCCGCCACTGATGGTGACTAGCCTGAGCATGATCAACACAACCAAAATTCTAGACTAAACATAACCTGTGCAGAGAACCTCCAGGCCATCCATCTCACAGAAAGAACTAATCATCTGGTGTGGGATTTCCCAGGTAAATGATATGATTCTCCCAAGATAAGCCAGGCCATTGCAGGCAGTCTGCATGCTCAGGCAGGGTGATCCTCTATGTTGTCGATTGATCATTTGATCTGCAGAATGATCGTGTGATGATCAGATCCGGAGTTCTCCATTTTATGCTCATGATTATGCATGTAGTTATTGACTTAATTACGAACGATTACAAAAAGGCAACTCATTGATTACAAAAGAACTTTACACCCCTTTCCTTAAATTTTCCCCCATATCTTATTCTCTGTATTAGCCACACAAAAAAAGACACTTACACATCCTGACGTTCTGTCATGTACCTCAGCTCCACACCTGGTCCTGAGCCACCCTCTTCTTTCCTAAAGTCACCAGGAGCTGGCTGTCTCTTCCTGTTTCTTGCAGCCAGCCCCCTAAAGATGCACATGCACTGTCTGCAGCCAACTGCAAGAACCAGGAAGAGAAGGCTGGCCCCCTGATGATGCACATACATTATGGCTGGTTGCAAGAATTGGGAAGAAAAGGCTGGCTCCCCAATGATGCACATACATTATGGCTGGCTGCAAGAACCAGGAAGAGAAAGCTGATCCCCAGATGTTGCACATGCACAGCAGCAGGCTGCAAGAACAAGGAAAAGACAGCAGCCCCCCTGATGATGCATATGCACCGCAGCCAGCTGCAAGAACCAAGAACAGAAAGCATAGAAGAACACAGAGGGCATGTAGGCCTAGTACATTATCCTCAATACATGTTTAATAAATAAAATAGAGGTGTATACACTCACAAACCAGTACTTCTGTCATAGCATTATCATAAAATCTACCCTGTATCCTGTATCAGTGTATGGAACCCAGGCAGAGCTGCACCATCAGAGCCTTGTGGAGCTAAGTACCTGTGTACTGTGCAGCCAGCATGCCAGGTCCTCAGCCGGAAGGTGGTCTCTAACCTCTGAAGAAGAGGGAAACCTTGAAATGCGTTAGCCCATGTGACTACAATATAACAATTAAAGTATGTTGCTGATTGCTAAAAATTATTTGTTTTCTGCATGTGTGTGGATGGGATCTACTGCACCCCTGCATGTGGGGTAACGCTTGCGCAGGCATGCTCATCAAGGCCCGGGATCAGGCAGAGACTGCGGTCATGTGAAGAATCAAACATTAAGGCAGTTCCCTGACTTAGAAATGAGATCTCACTGTGAACAGTAATTGTTTGCATTAGGAGGGACAAGCTGAGCCTGCGCCCACTTCACCAGTTCAGCGTACCTCTGTTACCTCACTCCCAGTAACAGAATGGGGTCCTGAGGCTAGGCCATAGATCTCTGTAACTTTAGTCTGCTACCAGTTCCTATGGGAGACAGATTGCTGGGGAGGGAGCCAGAGCATTGACCCCAGCACTACAGGAGGACCTGTCACCTTACCAGGCACCATGCCTAATGACCTGTTGCTTGTAGTGTGTTCCTTCAGTTGGTTACCCATAGCAACTACATCCCTCTTCCTTTTCTTGCTAAGTTAGCATTTTGTAGTATTATTACTTCATACCCCATAGTGCAAATACAGATTTGGGTTCTTTGGAATACACCAGAACCAACATACACCCCTTTGAATAACTTCAGAGCAGGCTTAAGTTAACTTATACTATAGAAAAGCTTCATGGCAATACAACATAAAATTTGGCTACTTCGCCCTGGGCACATGATGACCTTGTCCCGTTACTGGCTCTACAAACAGAGTTGAAGGTGGGTGTACTCATTGGCTCTATAAAAGGTGAGGTGGGGGAAGTAAAAGATTGAATATGATGTAGATATAAATAAGAGAGATAAGAGGAGAGATATAGAATAGAGAGAAAATGAATAGGTGTGCAATAATCAGCAAACAGCCCCTTTGAAAGAACAATTTTTAAGGGTGGATAGATAAAATTATACAAAAAGAAGGTATAGGATAGACAGAAACAAAAGAGATAATGGGAGAGGAATAGGATAGAGAGATAGGTTATATAGGGAAAGAGATACATACTGTATGTCATAGTCAACAAAGGACCCTTGTGCAGGAACAATTTTTAGGGTTAGATCCTGTAGATAGAGAGAGAAAAGAGAGAAAATAAGGAAAAATAATAGGATAGAGATATAGGATAGTTAGGGAGAGAGATAGTATATAAATAAATATAACAGACAGCAAGGCTCCTGTACGGAAACAATTTGCAAGCCTCCTTCACATGGGTATATAGTGGATTATTGTGGCTGGGATGACAGGTATGTGAACAGCAGCGGGCACTCAGCCCTGCGCGGTTAATTGTTAAAAAATCGCGATCTCAATTAAACCCCCCCCACGATCCTAATCTGGCATTTCCACAATTCATGTAACAGTGCAAAGCCTTCTCTGGCTCAGAGCTGTCACAACATTGGTAAGCGCTGAGAGAAAAAGAGAAACAATGTATCATTATGTCCTTTTAGATCAAAGGGAGAAACTTCAGTCTATGAAGTCAGTTTAACCACTTAAAGACTAAGCCTTTTTTGTCACAATTTCCTCATTAATCATCTCTTGTGAATATCCTTTTTGGGTAAACCTTTTAGCTAATTTCTCAGATTGCTGTAAAAGTCCTCTTTTCCTCTTTTGTGGTGCAGTTTCTGCTTAAGCGGATAAATTGACGTTTGAAAATGTTAAAGAGTCATGATTTATGGTGATAGCTATTGAGTGCAATATAGCTATTGCAGTCAGCGGTGTTAAAATAATTTCTGGTAGTTCTATTCCCATTTAATAAATAAATCTCAAAATCCAGGAAAACAATACTAGCACAATCCATTTTCCAGGACAAAGAGACATTCCTATCATCGTTAAACAGACAAAATTCTGCACTTATCCACCAAAAAGCAAATAAACTGTGAAACAATAAAAACCTCACAAAAAATAGATTACTGAATGAGAATTTTTTTTTTTTAACCTAGTGTACAGGTGAATTTCAAAACATATAAAAAAAAAAAAAATTGCTAAAAAGAGCCACTACCCAGTAAGTCTAATTATTTTTCACACTGATGGATTTCTTTAAAAATTGAAATATTATTTAAGATTTATTTTTATATGCTTTTGTTGAATATTTTTTTGGGGGGAGAGTAAAGAGAAGGCGCCACTCAGTGAAGCAGTAATAACAAATTTATTAAGCTCATATCAAGACTTACATAAAAGCAAAAAGTGGAGCGCCATTCCACCGCCCATTCCTTGTCTACGGCCGCAGGTCCTTCTGTGAGGTATGCGGTTCGCTGCAGCCACATTTTGATTCAGCCCCCGGATTGGTTTAGGCTGCTGGCAGCTTCCACAATGGGTATACGGTGAATTAGGAAGGACATCGGGTCATGACGCTCCACTTTTTGCTTTTATGTAAGTCTTGATATGAGCTTAATAAATTTGTTATTACTGCTTCACTGAGTGGCGCCTTCTCTTTACTCTGCTTATATGTAAGGATCTCGCTTCGGCCCTGTAAGAGCTGCCCTCGATGCTAGCACTAAAGCCTAGTACACACGCAACAATTATCGGCCGTCCGATCGTCCGACTTTTGTCCAAGTTGTGTTTTGTTAGTTGGAATGTGCCTAGACTGCACACGAATTTTCTCGCCCAACAAAATTCTACTTCAGAAGTGATGTCATGTGTTGGTTTGTTTTCTTTGTGTTTTTTCTTCTCTGAGCATGCCCAGACTTGCTCATCAGATTTTTCCCTGTCGAAATCTGTACTGACTGCACGAAAATCGGCTGTTATGTTGACGGCCAACAAAAATTTTATAGTCTGCACACCAGATTTTTTTCGGCCAAAAAGTAGGAGTTGGTTGTCGGAAGCATCATACTAACAAGCCGAAAATCGGCAGATCGGTCGTCGGACGAAAATTCCCTGCCAATTTTCGACGCGTGTGTACGGGGCTTAACACTGTGGTTTTGGAACATTCACCATCAGTCTGGTTAACATACCACCTATCAAGACTGTCTGGAACAAAGGACCTATCCCCCAGCAAGAGCACCCATTCTTTTTCCTTTTGCATTTGTTTGGGAAGAGCACCTGGTCATTATTATCCAACTTCTGCATGAAAGAATTTAAAGGGATTGTAAAGACAGAAATAGAATAAAAATAGAAATAGAACCAAATAGAACAAAATAGGGATAAGCGTGGCAGGGAAAGATGGACATCTGTGGTTGTCACGTTAACTGGGCATCCATTCTGTAGCAAAGACCCTGGGGATCAACGCGGGCAAAGTTAGGAGGGGTGAACAGACCCTCAATGTAATCTTGGCTGCAGAGAATCAAAAGTCTGAGGGAGCCTCTGCCATTAGTGGTCAGAAAAAAGAGAAGGAAAATCACCTCATCCTGAAGTGCGATGGGTCCTGTGATGTGCAGGAGGGGCAGTAGGGTCACAACCCCCTGAGGCACCATGGCAGGCAGGCGGGTTGGGGTGGGAAGGAGAGTCCGGTGGAGGTGGTGATCGTCTGTGGTGATCATATGCATGTGAGTTACCTCTGTTAAGCAAAAAGCATCATCCAATGTTGTGTCTTCAACTGTTGGGTTTCTTTGCAATTTCTCTAAAGGAAAGGCCTACACTTTTAAGGGTTATAAAGGTCTGTCTATCTTCCTTTTTCTTTTTCCTCACCATTTTGAGAGCAATATACTACTACATGCAGTATAATACTATCCAAATATTGCTTAAGAGGGTGAAGTAACACAGTCTGTTTCAACAATGCTTTTATACAGAGAGCTTGTAAATAATCAGCAAAAGTTGGTACACATGCAGGAATAGCGAACATAAAGCTTTCAAGGCTTAAATTACTTACTTTATAGTAGAACTGTGAGTTGCTAACCCATTATGTCTTTCCTGAAAAAATACCTTTTTGTATAACTCTAAACTTTTTTTTTTTCTCCTCTGGCAATTTACCACTTACCTTTATGCCATTTAAAGTTGTTCACTGGAGTGGAACTGTTTAAATTTAAAAAAAACTGGAAAAAAATGGATTTTTGTCTTACCGTAAAATCCTTTACTCTGATGTTTATTGATGGACACAGCTCCATATCTTCTTGCCCCCTGGGTTTATGTTGCCCCCTACAGGAGTAGGACACTAGGCAGAAAAAAGTTTGACTATGCCCATAAGGGCAGTCCCAGGGGGTATACTCCCACTTCCTGGTATAGGTCTTCAGTTTTGTAACAAGCAGTATCAGAATAACATAACCCAACTCAACAGAGGGGTGGGTGCTGTGTCCGTCAATGAACATCAAAGAAAGGGATTTTACGGTAAGACAAAAATCCAGTTTTCTCTTTCGTTCATTGACAGACACAGCGCCATATCTTCCAAAGCAGTGTCAACATGAGAGGTGGGAAGAACACAGCAATAAACATACTTACCAAAGGCTAAACGTAGCCAACCAGGGAAAACAGGAGCTCAACCAGGAAACAACTGGAGCTCACCTGACAAAAAAAACACCCTCAAAAACACCCTGCAAAACCTTGCGGCCAAAAGAAGCATTCGCAGATGCCAACACATTTAGTGAAAGTGTGCATGGACGACCAGGTGGCCGCCTTGCAAACCTGTACCACTGACGCCCGATGACGGAAGGCCAAAGAGGCACTAAGCGCCCTTGTAGAATGTGCCTTAACAGGAAAAGAAGGATCCTGACCCTTAATGGAATAGGTATGCACCACCGTTTGCCTAATCCATCTGGAAATGGTGACAGCTGACACGGCAACCCCCTCATGGGGTCCATCTGTAAGGACAAACAGGGAATCCGATTTTCGGAACGATTCAGTCGCCGCCAGGTACACCCCGATTCCCTTAACCACATCCAAAGAATGTAAAGCAATCCCTTTAGGGTGCTTAGGGCACAAGGAAGGCAGCACAATGTTTTCATTTAAATGGAAACCAGAGACGACCTTAAGAAGGAATGACTGTCAGGAACGAAGCAGCACTTAGCCATCAAGAAGGCTACCTTCTGTGACAAAGTAAGCAGAGGAAGCTCATGAATATTTTCAAAGGGCGGTTTCTGAAGAACCGGCAGCACCAAGTTGAGGTCCCATGGAGGTAACTGAGACCTCACCGGGGGGGAGCCAGGTGGCGGACCTCCTGAACAAAAGGTGTGAACTAAGGAAATTGTGGCCAACGGGCATTGAAAGAAAATTGCCAGGGCCAAAATCTGGCCTTTGATGGTACCCAAGGCCAAAAGCTGATCTACACCTCTTTGAAGAAACTCCAAGACACGAGACACCGAAAAGGAATGGGAGAGTACCCCCCCCCCCCCCCCGAGACTCGCAACAAGAATTGTTATCAAAGGAATATCAGATGATACTGGTCCCAAGGGGCCACCAGAGCTTCTGTGGCATCGGCCAGTGGATCACGAGGCCTTGCTACAAATCTCTGTACCTTTCTGTTGAGATGAGAGGCCAACAGGTGCACATCGGGAGCCCCCCACCAGAGACACAGTAGACGAAACACCTCCGGGTGAAGAGACTATTCTCCCTGATCAAACACTTGCCGACTGAGGTAGTCTGCTTGCCAATTTTCCACCCCTGGAATATGCACAGCAGAGAGGGCCGAAACAAAGCGTTCTGCCCACCTTAGAATGCCGGCTACTTTCTGGGCCGCCAAGACACTTTTGGTGCCCCCTTGATGATTGACATATGCCACAGCCGTGGCATTGTGGGATTAAATCCTTACTGGGTGCCCCTGCAGGCGATCCATCTATTGGGACAGAAAGCCAGATCGCCCAAATTTCCGGGTTATTGATCGGCAGACTGGACTCTTCTAAAGTCCAAACCCCCTGAGCACGATCCATGCCCAAGACGCCTCCCACCCAGACAGGCTAGCATCTGTGGTGACCACCATCTAATACAGGGGGGGAGAAAGGATTTTCTCTGTTGAAGCACTGGAGAATGGAGCCACCAGATCAGGGACCCCGTCGTACTCCAGCTCAACATGATCAGATTGTCTAGAGACTGTAGATTCTTGTTACATTTGACAAGAATCTCTCTTTGCAGAGGTCTTGTATGGAACTAAGCAAACGGAACTGCCTCGAAGGTGGAGACCATCAGGCCCAGCACTTGCATGCAAGTCCTGAGAGATGACATCCGGTTGGACAATAGGAGCTGAATCGCATTCTGCAACTTCTAGAGTTTCACCTCCAGAAAAAACACCTGGGCTGAGGCCGAGTCCAGTGTCAGACCCAGGTAGTCCGATTTGGTGGACGGGACAAAAGCAGATTTTTGGAAATTCAGATTCCATCCAAACGCTTGCAAGGTTCGCAGAGAAATTACCAGATTGACTTTGAAGTCATGCAGAGAATCTACTCGCAGAAGGAGGTAGTCCAGGTACCCCAGTACCACAATCCCCTTCTGCCATAGCAATGCTAACACCAGGGCCAAACCTTTTGTAAACACCCAAGGAGACGAGGTGAGACCAAAGGGCAACGCCACTAATTGATAGTGCTCCTCGCCTACGGCAAAGCGAAGGAAACGCTGATGCCCGACATATATTGGGGTATGAAGGTAAGCGTCCTTGATATCGATGGAGGCCAGAAAATCCCCTTGATGAAGGGACGCCACTAACGTGTGAATGGACTCCATCCGAAATTTCTGAACTTGCACAAAGTGGTTCAAGACCTAGAGGTCCAGGATTGGACGGATCTTGCCTTCCTTCCTGGGAACAGCAAATAGGTTTGAATAAAACCCCTGAAAGCGTTCCGATTCTTGTGAGAGCAGATTACCGCCCCGAGAAGACCTTGCAGGCGATCTGGGGACAAACGAAAACTCGGACAGAAACTCGATCTTGTACCTGGACCGAATCAAGGAGATCCACGGATCCAGAAAGAAGTGAATATGCCCCACCACCCCAGATACGGATGAGGGCGCCCCTTCAGGCAGAAGTGGGCTTGTCTGCGGGTCCGGAGGAATCCGCTCTCGGCTTACCACGCCAGTGCTTCTTGAAACCTCCTTCATGGTTTCGGGCTGATTTCGATCCCTTGTTCTGAGATCCCGAGAGACGAAAGGGCCGCTTATGGGCCACGTTTGCGACTAGGCTCTTTACTCTTGATAGTCTGCGAAAGCAGAGTACTCTTACCTCCTGTGAGACCCTTAATGATCTCCTCCATGGAAGCTCTGAACAAGCGATCTCCTACAAAGGGGAGATCAGTCGGTACCTTCTTGGAAGCTAGGTCCGCAGACCAATATTTCAGCCATATCATACCAGATATTCAGCTCTCATGTCAAAGGGGTCCTTAAAGGACGGAGAGTCCTCCACTGGAAGGAGGGTGGCTTTATTCAACCTGGAAACCTGAGAGTCCACCACGGGTGGTACTGTCAGGTTCTTTAGCAGGGACTCTTCAATTAGATACCTTCTAGCAAAGCGCTTAGGGGCCCGAACAGTGTGTTTGGGGGAACCCCACTGACTTGCAACAATTCTGTTAAAATAGGTGGAAAAGGGGAATACCTTTGACGCCTTGGAGGTTCGGCGGGCACCAGACTGCACTGTCACAGCTGATGCAGTAGTAGCTGTGTCCTCCAATTTTAAAGTTTCCTGCTTTTATTTGTCATATCAGACAAGGCGGACTGGGACCCCTCTGGTCCCGCAGCTTCAGAGTGGGGGGCAGGTGGTGATACGTGGTCCAGGGACTCCATGGGTTAACCTGGAACCGCCAGCAAAATGTGTAAAATTGCTGTGAAAAAATGCCAACCCACCGCTGCACCAGCCAGTACTACAAGTCCCAGAGCACAAAATCGCTATACCAGCAAGATAGAGCCAAATAACCCCTGCAGGGACTCACCAACGCCTTCAGAGTGTTAGGCTGCACTCCGTGCGGTGATCAGAGAGGAAGAGGAAGTTCATAGAACTGCTACTAGAGACCCACTGCAGAATCACCTCATCAAAGTCTCCAAAAACATGGCCGCCGATTGATAGTAATGGGAAACTACAAGAAAATGGCCACCAGACTACACAAACACGGCCCATGATAGATACAGCAGCCATCCCCAACAAAATGATGGCTGCACGGGGCTCCTGGGACCCTCCAAGGACCTCCAGGTACAGTTGGACAGCCAGGAGTGCCCCCGCTAAGGACCCGCACTAGGACCACCCCCCCAAAAAAAACGCCCCCCCAGCACCCGCTCGACACCCCCACCATAAAAATCAGGTATGGTCACCACGGGGGGAGCTAGGTAAGGGTGAATGTGGGGTGATTTGCAGAGGGACCCTGATATTGAAGGGGAGCATAAAGTGGGAAGGAAGGGCACTCGGAAGGGAACCAACCCAGAGAGAGGCCCACGTCCACCCCAAGGGACCACAAGAGAGGCGGGGGGACATTAACCATACCATTGGACCCAGCGGGCACCACTCCAGACAGACCACCCACCATCTTGGCATGAGGGTGCTGCGGGCCAGAGGTACACCGCAACTCAGGTCATGACTAGGATTGTGATCAGGGCTATGCATCCTCACGAAACATTTTAACTTGCCTGCCAGCCCCTGTCCAGTGGGGCTATGTCGCAGCCAACCCAGCTCAGAGCTAAGGTCGGGTCACGCTCACTGGCCAGACTTGGAAGACCGTAAGGATCTAGAATATTCAGTCCGTCGCCAAGTCCGGCAGTTGATTGTAGTTCTCACAGGAACAGAAATTAATAAAAAGAAAAAAGTTTGTACGCGTATGCTCTCCTGATGACGTCATTGTGATAAAACGCATAGGACGGAGCTACCAGCATCATTTCTGGTAGAGTCCGTGGAACGCACTGCTACCCGGACTTCCTGTGTTCTCTCATGCTGTATACACGCCGGCCTGCTGTAAGTGCATTCGAATGCATTTTTAATAATGGAACTATACAATTTTGCACTATGGGCGATTGTTTCTCATGTTTTTTACATGTAAAACGAGGCAAAAGGAAAAAGGTATACCACCGTATATGAAGCTTAGGTCTGCCGCTCCAATTACTGGGTGTTATTCGGATGAGAATCCCAATTCTGCGGTCCTAAACATTCATTGCTGTAGATGATGGTTACCCTCAAAAGGGGTGAGCTCTCTGGTGAGTGAGGCACAAGACGGGGAGCATATTTGTGGAACACCAGCACAGGTAAAGAATTAGTTGGAGCACTTTAAAGAGCACCTGTCACTTTATGAGTATGATGAACTTTTGAAGGAACTGTTTTTCATGCATTTTTATTTTTCATTTTTTACACATTTTTATTTTGCCAGCAGTCTTGTGTACAAAGCACAGTTGTGAAGCACTTTAAAGAGGACCACTCTGTTTTTTGATAATGGGTAATTTATTTAATGATAGTAACTTGTTTTTATTATGCGTTTACCTGCTTTCGCGTTTACCAAACACTGGTTATGCACCTACAGCACCTTATTTATTTGAGCATAAAGCACTTTATTGTACACAATTATAACCCTTCCAGAGGCATATTTACATTAGGGATCGACCGATTATCGGTTTGGCCGATATTCACTTTTTTGAAAGTATCTTTATCGGCCACAAACCGGTAGGGTCTATTGGGATGCTTCCAGAGGGAAAGGGGGGGGGGGGGGTTTAGAGCGCCGACTGATTACACAGAGATGGGTTCTTCTGCTTACCCGGCGCGGGCAAGGTGATACGAAGTCCAGCCTCCTATTTATGACAGACAGCACACTGGTGACGACTATCATAGGAGCCGGTCCAGGAGGCTGGACTTCGTATGACAGGGCCCACGCCAGGTAAGCAGAAGAACCCTGCTCTGTGTAATCAAGCGGCACTCTAATCCCCATGCACTGATCACTCTGCATTGGATGGGGGCACTGGTCTCTGGATGTGTGATTGAATGTGCAGAATATCTGCCCATACCGATACTTTGTGACCAAGTATCGGCCCTGGAAAAACCATATCGGTCTATCCCTAATTTACATTGCTAAGCAGAGCCCTACCCACTATACTTCTTTTCCACTACCGAAACCATTCCCCTTTCTCGGGGGTGTTTTTTTAGAGGGACAGCAGCTTCTAAGGTTTGACCCAACACCACACATTGCACGGTACTAGCCTTTAGCTTTTTGACTGTAATTGATGCCACTGTCAGGGCTTTGGCACATGTAGCTGTGTTCTTTTCTGTGACTCATGAATTGGTGGCAGTATATGCTGGCCTGTGGACACAGCACTGAACCCATTTACTGGTGTATATTATGGGACATTTAGCCTCAGTGCATGTATAGGAATATTACCTGAGGTACCTACTCAGCTCTGGACTTTATATGTGAATTCAAGGGACACAGGACTGTTCCAATATTGGCTACCTACATGCACCTCACTGTGGATAATACATGACTGTATAGAGCGCGGGGGGGTCTCCAAACTTTCTAAGGGCCAGTTTTTTGTTCTTCAGGCTTTTGCGCAAACCACTCAATATACAGTTAATGGTATTTTTTTTTTTTTTTTAATTGCAAGTATTTAGAATACATATTGGCCTAAATTGATGAAGAAATTTGTTTTTTATTCGGTATGTTTTATAGCATAAAGTAAAAAAATTGATTTTTGTAAGAACTTACCGTAAAATCCTTTTCTCTGAAGTCTATTGACAGATGCAGCTCTTATGCTTCTTTACCCTTGGGTTATGCGCCATCTACAGGAGTAGACTAGGCAGTGAAAAAAAAAAAAATTCACCTGACACGGCCATAGGGGCTGTCCCCCACGACATAACCCCAGACAAACTGTACTCTCAAACCAGTTTCTTGCTGTCTAGCTTAGGAGTAGGACCTAGGTTTCCTGCTGGGACTTCGGTCTCAGTTTTTCATTCTTTTAAGAATGTTTATTTTTCTGCACTCACTATCGCTAGTTAGTGTCAGGGGGATCCTCCTGGTGAACTACAAGCAACAGCCGGCTGCGGTTTCGCACTGGATAATCTAGATCCTTACGGTCTCCCAGCCTGGCCAACGAGCATGAGCAGGTTATGGTCCGCCCAGGCCTCGGCACGACGGAGCCCCGGTGGATGGGGAGGAGCCTGCAAACGGATACCTCACCGGGATGCATCGACCTGGAACGCCCTGAGTCGCAGCGTACCACTTTTGGCTGGCAGAACCCCCACTCAGGGTGGGAGGAGAACTGTTCGGAGCGGAGCCCACACGGTCCATCGTATGGTGAGTGATACTGAGCCCCGTGTCCCTGGCAGACCTCTGAGCGGAGATGTGGGCCCACTGCTGGGGAAAACAGGGCTGTGTTCTCTCTGAAAGATCCCCCAGGCCTATCAGGACAGGCCCTGCCCTCCCCTGCTCCCACTTGGGGGCGCTATAGTCGTCATCTGATGCCTGGGGAGGGTTTGATAATGTTACCTTGCCCTGGGGGGTCCCTTTAGGTGGATCCCTGCAGTGGCCTCATGTCTGGGTCCTGAGCACATGACAGCGGCCACCATTTTAAGTGTAGGCATCGGCTCTCTGTGTGAAGGTACAGCGGCCATTTTCCCTGAGCTTCCTATACTTTACTATTAGCACCATTTTTTTGTAGCCTGAGGCTACACAGTCTACGGCCTCTTGTGATGATATGTCACTTCTGTCAGACGTTTTTCATGCTGGAGATTAAACTACAGAGCAGCTACTTCTCAGAGGTGGTAAAGTAAAGGGTTTTGTTCCTTTGGGCATTCCTCAGGCACACTTTGCTCCTGCCAGCCTTTAAGGGGGACTCCGGATGCAGAGCGGTATTGTGATTTAAAGGGGCAGTGCACACTTTTATCTAAAACTTGCAAAATGGAGTCCCAAGGTGAAAATTCCCCCTCAGACTTTATTAGTGCACATGCCCCAATATTCTTCAAATATTTTTATTTTTTTTTTAATCTCAAAATTGTTTGTCTTGTTTTGTTTATACCACAAAAAAAAAAAAAAAAAAAAGGGAGGTGATCAAATACCACCAAGAGAAAGCTCATCAGTTATATTTGGGTACAGTGTCGCATGACTGCGCAACTGTCAGTTAAAGTAACGCAGTGCCATATCGCGAGAAAATGGCCTGGTCATGGGGGGGGGGGGGGGGGGTTAAACCTTCCAGGGCTGAAGTGGTTAATTAGCTAGCAGGTTCTGAGGGCTGAATCAGTTACCTCCCCCTCTGGGTTCTGGAACCTTCCAGAAGGTTCTAGAACTTAGAGGGCGGAGGGACAGAGATCAAAGCCTGAATATTTAGGAGATCTCTACCAATCCCTGGGTGAGGACGACCCAGAAGGTGGGGAGATGGCCCCTAAATAGTTGGGAGTCTGGCCATGTGAGGAGAGAGCCTACAGGCAAAAGGTGCCAGTGGGACATTGTGCTGGGAGAGAGAAAAGAGAGGAACCCTCACCTTCAGCCTCAGTCAGGCTTGACTGAGACACCCTAGAAGCAAGTGGGACCTATTTAGCAGGAGGACTGTGCAGAAGTTGCCACCTGCGCTAAAGGTCTTTCAGGGGACTGAGTGAGTAACCTCTATTTATCCACTAGGGTAGAAGTAGCCAGGTGCAATACCCCAGCTAGCCCTCAGAAGGGACAGTCTACAGCTAACCTTCACCCCTGCTTGGGGGATCTTAAATGTCTGAAGTCCAAGTGCTGGGATCAGTGCTGGAGTTGTTTTGCAAGAATTCAGTTCCAATTTTATATTCTGGTCAGTGATTCAGAAAGCACTGGTTAGATAGCCAGGCAACTAATGTTTTCAGAAGAGGGTCAAGCAATAGCACCTCCGGTATTTTCAGTACAAGTTGCTTTGCCTCTTTGGTGGTACCTATAAGCTGCTCAGCCCTTACCTGCTTGCAGGATTGGGTCAGAAATGAGCAGTTTCTGGCCAGCTGAACAGAGGCTATTGCTTTCAGCATGGCGAGATCTGAACAGCAGACTTGCACAGCGAGGGGAGCAGCATAGGCGTGCGCACAGGGTGTGCCAGGGCACACTCTATCACCCTGTGTGGCGCAGATTCCCCGTTTAAACGCCTGGTATTTTAGCATTTTGCCCTATTGACACCCACCACTGCTCTACTGACACCATCATTATATATACACACACACGTATGTGTTTGAGCTTTGAGGTGCACGCCCTAATGCAATAGGCTGTGCACACCTATGGGGAGCAGTAAAGCACAGCCATTCTCACAATGCTTTAAAGCAGGAAGCTGATTTATGTAATGAGCAAACATCGCTATCTCCTTGTACATTTATTAAAAAAAAAAAAAAAAACACTGTATATGGTATCAATCTAAAAAAAAATTTACACAGCCAGGAGTAAAAGCCTCAAGAAGAGGATCTGGGTCCTTTCTCCTTGGACACTAAAATAAACCTTCCCAGCAGAGGTGGGGGATTAGACAATAGGTTGTGCCGGAGTACTGCCGAAAACTCCAACCTGCCGAAATATCCCACCACGTTATTTCCGGTGAGTGTACACTGGGAATAATTGGAGATTCTTACTTCGCCCGGTAGTTGTCGCCGCCTTGGAGGCGGCCATGTTTTTGGTTACTAGCAGGCGGTGCAAGAATCTGCACTATTTATACCATGTACTCAGTTGTATAGGCTGCCGGTGTTGTGTAAAAACACCAAGTGCTCGAAATCTCCAATTGTACCCAGTGTACACTCACCGGAAATAACGTGGTTGGAGATTTCGACAGGACACCGGCCCTTCATACTATGACCTCTGTGCATTCCTGTGCTAGTCACATGCGATCCTCTGCAGATCGCAAGTGCACTGCGTTCTGGTGGGGATATAGACCTACATGTCGGATGTATAAAACACAATTAACACACATTCATAAGAATTAATAAAGCTGATCACCTTCACATACCTCTAAATACAACTGTACTTTCCCTTAGAAATGTGTCATAGAAGGCATCATAGTGGGAAGACAGCGTTATTTGGCAGTTAAAACAAAGTCCTACACAGCAGTGTGTTCTCAATATTGAATGATTATTAAAAAGAAAAATCATACAGAATTGTAAACAAAAAAAGTGTACAAATTAAACGAATACTCTCCCACCCCTCCCCTGCAGAGTGAACAGCGACAGATGCAGCGCAGGTCCCGGTTGCTTTTCACATTAATAAAATCTCTTCTGTTCATAGACGTAGCTCTTTCCAGCAGGCACCTTACGGAAGAACAGACTGTTTCCACGGTTTGCGTTTCCCTGGAAAATAAAAAATCAGCATATAAACTCCAAACATATTACACCCCATATCATTACCAAAAGGCCATTTCCACAGTGCCTAAAGTACAATGTACAGTGCCTTGAAAAAAGTATTCATACCCCTTCAAATTTTCCACATTTTGTCATGGTACAACCAAAAATGTAAATGTTTTTTATAGGGATTTTATGTGACAGACTAACACAAAGTGGCACATAATTGTGAAGTGGAAGGAAAATATTAAACTGTTTTCAAAATTTTTACAAATAAAAAGTGTGGCGTGCATTTGTATTCAGCCCCCTTTGCTCTGATACCCCTAACTAAAATCTAATAGAACCAATTGCCTTCAGAAGTCACCCAATTAGTAAATAGAGTCCACCTGTGTGTAATTTATTGTCAGTATAAATACAGCTGTTCTGTGAAGTCCTCAGAGGTTTGTTAGAGAACCTTAGTAAATAAACAGCATCATGAAGGCCAAGGAACACACCAGACAGGTCAGGGATAAAGTTGTGGAGAGGTTTAAAGCAGGGTTAGGTTTTAAAAAAAAACATCTAAAGCTTTGAACATCTCACAGAGCACTGTTCAATCCATCATCCGAAAATGGAAAGAGTATGGCACAATTGCAAACCTACCAAGAGACATGGCCGTCCATCTAAACTGATATGCGGGCAAGGAGAGCATTAATCAAAGAAGCAGCCAAGAGGCCCATGGTAACTCTGGAGAAGTTTCAGGAGATCCACAGCTCAGGTGAGAGAATCTGTCCACAGGACAACTATTAGTCGTGCACTCCACAAATCTGCCCTTTATGGAAGAATGGCAAGAAAAAAGCCATAAGAAGTCCCATTTGAAGTTTGGGAGAAGCCATGTGGGGGACACTGCAAACATGTGGAAGAAGGTGCTCTGGTCAGATGAGACCAAATTTGAACTTTTTGGCCTAATAACAAAACAACTAACACTGCACATCACCCTGAACACACCATCCTCACTGTGAAACATGTTGGTGGTAGCATCATGTTGTGGGGATGCTTTTCTTCACCAGGGACAGGGAAGCTGGTCAGAGTTGACGGAAAGATGGATGGAGCCAAATACATCTTAGAACAAAACCTGTTAGAGCCTGCAAAAAGACTTGAGACTGAGGCGGAGGTTCACCTTCCAGCAGAATAACAACCCTAAACATACAGCCAGAGCTACAATGGAATGGTTTAGATCAAAACATATTCATGGGTTAGAATGGCCCTGTCAAAGTCCAGACCTAAATCCAATTGAGAATCTGTGGCAAGACTTGAAAATTGCTGTTCACAGATGCTCTTCATCCAATCTGACAGAGCTTGAGCTATTTTGCAAAGAAGAATAGGCAAAAATGTCACTCTCTAGATGTGCAAAGCTGGTAGAGACATCCCCAAAGAGACTTGCAGCTGTAATTGCAGTGAAAGGAGGTTCTACAAAGTATTGACTCAGGGGGGCTGAATACAAATGCACTCCACACTTTTCAGATATTTATTTGTAATAATTTTTGAAAACCATTTATTATTTTCCTTCCACTTCACAATTATGTGCCACTTTGTGTTGGTCTATCACATAAAATCCCCAAAAATACATTTACGTTTTTGGTTGTAACATGACAAAATTTCAAGGGGTGTGAATACTTTTTCAAGGCACTGTAGATCCACCTAAAATGACCCTTCTGCAATACCTGCAGAAAGAAGGGGTACTATAAATATATTTCTGGCATCTGGATTCTTGAAAAAGCTGCAATGCTGCTCCCCAGGTACCACAAAGTATGTGACTGGCAATATAAATCCAATAGCCGTTTCTCCCATCACACACAGTGGTTCCACCCACCGGCCCCATATCCATATAGTGACCTGTATATTCATGCGAAAATTGCTGTGTGCTGTTCAGACCCTGCAGCAACAAGGTCTGTTGGATTGTTGCTTATAAGGGTGCATGCTCCTTATCTTTCTGCAATACTTAGCGATTCATGACCCCAAACAATCTTTTTTATATACAAAATTGTCCTGAGGTCTGTAACTCACCAAGCAGTGAAGCCAGATATGGTTGAAATCCCTGAAAGGTGTACCTTCCAAAATAATTCTGCAATGGCAGCTTCTTTATTCAAATCTTCAAGCAGAAACACCAATCCAGGTGTTTCCCTAGTAAAAAGCACCTCCCCCACTACACTGAATCGGTACACAGTTAACCCTTTGGTTGCCCAGATGTTAACCCCTTCCCTGCCAGTGTCATTAGTACAGTGACAGTGCATATTTTTAGCACTAACCATTGTATTAGTGTCACTGGTCGCCAAAAAAATGTCAAAAGTGTCAGTTAGGTGTTCGATTTGTCCACTGCAATATCGCAGTCCCGCTATAAGTCACTGATCGCCACCAATACTAGTAAAAAAATGTAAAAATACAAATATATCTCACATATCTCAAAGGTTTGTAGACGCTATAACCTGTGAGCAAATCAATCAATATACACTTGTTGGAATTTCTTTTTTACCAAAAATATGTAGCAGAATACATATTGGCCTAAATTGATAAAGAAATTTGATTTTTTTTACAATTATTTTATTGGATGCGTTTTATAGCAGAAAGTAAAAAATCTTTTTTTTTTCCCCCCAAAAACGCAGAGGTGGCCAAACACCACCAAAAGAAAGCTCTATTTGTGGGGAAAAAAAGGACATCAACTGTTGGTTAACGTAACAGTGCTGTATCACAAAAATCAGCCTGGTCATTAAGGGGGGTAAACCTTCGGGAGGTGAAGTGGTTAATACAGAACTCAAATCTTGCCTGCAAGATTGCCCAGCCTAAGCAATCTAAGTGAAGGATTACCTCTTTACTGAGCTGCCTCCAACAGTCTGTCCAGGAGGTGTACACAGGAGCATAGGGTAGTCTGCCACCGGCCAACCTGCAAGACACAAACATGTCCATCTATCAGGGAACACAGTAGAGGGCCAGCTGCACACCAACTGCTGTCATGTACTGTACTCACCCGCAATTATTCACAGCCATGAGGTTAGAGACTAAAACAAGTGGATACGTCAACATACTGGCCAGGAACTGAGGAGAGGAAATAGAGAAAATCTTGTCAGAAATATATTATATATACACAGTATCTCACAAAAGTGAGTACACCCCTTACATTTTTGTTATATCTTTTCATGCGCCAACACTGAAGAAATGACACTTTGCTACAATGTAAAGTAGTGAGAGTACAGCTTGTATAACAGTGTCAATTTGCTGTCCCCTCAAAATAACAACACACGGCCATTAATGCCTAAACTGCTGGCAAAAGTGAGTACACCCCTAAGTGACAATGTCCTAATTGGGCCCAATTAGCCAATCTTCCCTCCTTTGTGTCATGTGACTCGTTCGTGTTACAAGGTCTCAGGTGTGAATGGGGAGCAGGTGTGGTAAATTTGGTGTTATTGCTCTCACTCTCTCATACTGGTCACCGGAAGTTTAATATGGCACCTCATGGCAAAGAACTCTCTGAGGATCTGAAAGAAAGAATTTTTGCTGTACATAAATATGGCCTAGGCTATAAGAAGATTGTCAAGACCCTAAAACTGAGCTGCAGCACGGTGGCCAAGATCATACAGTGGTTTATAACAGGACAGTTTCCATTTAGAACAAGCCTCGCCATGGTCGACCAAAGAAGTTGAGTGCACGTGCTCAGTGTCATATCCAGAGGTTGTCTTTGGGAAATAGATGTATGAGTGCTGCCAGCATTGCTGCAGACGTTGAAGGGGTGGGGGGGTCAGCATGTCAGTGCTAAGACCATACGCCACACTGCATCAAATTGGTCTGCATGGCTGTCATCCCAGAAGGAAGCCTCTTCTAAAGATGATGCACAAGAAAATCCGCAAACAGTTTGCTGAAGACAAGCAGACTAAGGATATGGATTACTGGAACCATGTCCTGTGGTCTGATGAGACTGAGATAAATGGTTCAGATGGTGTCAAGCGTGTGTGGCGGCAACCAGGTGAGGAGTACAAAGACAAGTGTGTCTTGCCTACAGTCAAGGATGGTGGTGGGAGTGTCATGGTCTGGGGCTGCATAAGTGCTGCCCACACTGGGGAGCTACAGTTCATTGAGGGAACCATGAATGCCAACATGTACTGTGACATACTGAAGCAGAGCATGATCCCCTCCCTTCAGAGACTGGGCTGCAGGGCAGTATTCAACATGATAACGACCCCAAAAACACCTCCAAGACTACCACTGCCTTGCTAAAGGAGCTGAGGGTAAAGATGGACTGGCCAAATATGTCTCCAGACCTAAACCCTATTGAGCATCTGTGGGGCATTCTCAAATGGAAGGTGGAGGAGTGCAAGGTCTCTGACATCCACCAGCTCTGTGATGTTGTCATGGAGGAGTGGAAGAGGACTCCAGTGGCAACCTGTGAAGCTCTGGTGAACTCCATGCCCAAGAGGGTTAAGACAGTGTTGAAAAATAATGGTGGCCACACAAACCTAGGAACGCAGCACGCTTTTTACACTGCGGTTTTTACAACTTGATATGCCTTATTTATCCGCATTTTTGTGAGTATGATTCTTTTATTCAATAAATGATTGTCCATGCAGTCTACACTATTGTCCTTCCTTTTCATTGAGGTATATTGGAGCCTTGATTATGTGGATTGAACCCTTTCATTTCCTGGTTGCTCAGTTTGAGTCTATTCATCGCCCTCCATTTATAAGCATCTGGTAAGCAGTTTGTGCTTTTATCACAATTGGGTGCTGGTTCTTCCTTTTTCATCTGCACAACTGGGAATTGGGATCTCGTTTCCACTATTTTTCCTCCAATCTATTTGGACATATTGGACTTTATATGGACATTTCACTTGATATTTGATATTTTATTGATTTTCATATTTATTGATTTTTATACAGTGTTTTGGCGCTACTATATCACCCTTTCACACAAACTATTGACACTTTTGGTCCAGATTGTACACTTTAACTTAGGGGTGTACTCACTTTTGTTGCCAGCACTTTAGACATGAATGGCTGTGTGTTGAGTTATTTTGAGGGGACAGCAAATTTACACTGTAAGCCTCGGTTCACACTAGGGCGACCTGTGAGGCGACCTGGTCGCCTCACAGGTCGCCTCCCATAGGGAAGCTACGGACCCGTTCTAATAGGAGCGACACAAGTCGCTCCGACCTAGAAAAAGGGTCCGGAGCTTCTTTGGGGCGACCGCCATAGACTTCAATGTTATGAAGTCCGTGGCGGCCGCTCCGAGGTCGCGGCGCGCTGCTCGCACCGCGATCTCGGAGGTCGCCCCTGAAAGTAGCGTCGCGCTAATGTGAACCGGCGCTTATACAAGCTGCAAACTCACTACTTTACATTGTAACAAAGTGTCATTTCTTCAGTGTTGTCACATGAAAAGATATAATAAAATATTTACAAAAATGTGAGGGGTGTACTCACTTTTCAGATACACTGTGTGTAATATATATACACACCCAGAAGTGATTTCATGTTGAATTTTAAAAAAATGGAGACCCAGTCAGAGCCGAATGTGGTGTCCTCTCTTCGGCGGCCCTTGCAGGTAGGATGCCGACGGGAGCTGTGGCAGGAGGGGGGGGCGACCCCTCCCGCTCCTTGGAATGACAGCTGACCGTCGACTATGGATGCCGTTACCGGGGTGATGCCTCTAGCTGCGGGCATCACTCCGATACAAGCACTTTCCTGAAATATAGGCAATATCGGTAAATCGGAAAGTGCATATCGGCCACTGATACATCGGTGTTGCCGATAATCAGTCGATCACTACACATATATATACACACACATATATATATATATATATATATATATATATATATATATATATATATATATATATATATACATACATACATATATACATACATACATATATACATACATACATACATACACACACTATATATATATATATATATATATATATATATATATATATATATATATATTATACACATATATACACATACATACACACACACATATACACACACTTTTTTTTTTTTTTTAAAGCAAATAAATGCTGCCAGGGTATGTCACATATAGTAACTTTTGCTTTTAAAGCCATGCAAACTGGTAATTCCAATTTGCTTCTACATTGTATTTACTTATATGTTGTATTTCAAGTACCTGATGATTCTAACATTTTATTTCTCTATAATTCTGTGACCTAAGTTTTCTCTCGGGTTTTTGTCCATACATTTTAAACAGCTACAGAGTTTTGACAGCTTTTAATTATTCTGGTTAATAAGCTCTGCTACTTGGCACCGCATCGTAGGATACGCCAGTGGCAAAGTGTTTTTGCTTTTTTTTTTTTAATATTAGCTTTTTTTTCTCAATAGACTTGCCATTCTCCAGCAGCAACGGCCACGTTTAATTTGTACTATACTACTACTACGTGGATCTCAGAACAACGTTTCGAAAAAAAAAAAAAAAAACACAACAGGTCTTTTTTTATTTTACAACTATTTAAAAAAAATGATTTTTTGGGGGCTGGAGAGTGCAAAAAACACTGCATAGAAACCAATCAGCTTCCAGGTTTTATTGCCAAAGCTTGATTGATGTGGCTAAAGTTAGAAGCGGATTGGCTACCATGCACAGCTCCACCATTGCTCAAGTTTTAGTAAATCTACCACATTGTATATTAGTGATGGGGCATAGGTCACTTTACGCTCTCAAAGCAGCAGGAAAATAGAAGAGATGGAACACTAGAGACACTCCTCTAAGGAGAATGGTGGAAGTAAACTTACCCCAGTTAAAGCCTGAGAGTAACTTTTAATCTCGCTTACTGTCTGCAAAGAGAATCGGATACAGACATTAGCTTAAGCACACATTATAAGAGTAAAAATTGATGACCTAGGAGAAAAGGTTGGATAGCAATAATAATAATAAAAAAAAAAAAAAGGAAGCTCTCACATACCCCATTTTCCAGAGCATAAGTGTTGATAAGATAGGCTGCCATGTTACAGATCCATAGAGCAAATATATCTCCTAGTAGTCTTGGAATTAAACCACTAAAATAAACAGATCAGCAGTGTCACTACACAATATATCTGATAATTAAAGACCTTACAAAAAGCACATTCACTGACTACTTAAACTGGGTCATGCTTTTATAGAAATGACGATTAAACAACCTCCAGTTGCAAACTGTAGATATACTTACGCAAAAAATCCCAGAATGCCTTCCTCCTTGTATATTGTCACTATTGATCCAAACACCCCACTGTAATAAAGTTAATATAAGCCATGTAAAGATACCAAGGATAAAAATATTTCCAGTTTATCTTTAAAGTGTAACAAATAGGCAAAACTTTTTTTTTTAAATTAGTTTTGGATAGAGTGGAGAGGAATTAGAACACCTGCCAGATTTTATCTCCGTTTGTGCCCCAGTTATGAAGATTCAACCTCTTGATTTTTCATGTTTATTATCTTCAAAACTAAAAGTAAAAGAAATCCTAAATTTAGGGTCGACATGAAAATAGTAATAGGAGAAACCTTCCAATGGGGATGTTCGTTCTGGTGACACCCAGGACTCCTTCACTTTGGAGGGATTTTATCTCACTCCCTGTATTAGCTATGAGACCAAAAGTGAAGGAAAATTATCCCCCTCTATGGGGCATAGAGCCATAGATGGCAAATAAAAAAAAGACGGGGGGGGGGGGGGGGGGGGGTTTATAGAAAAAAAAAAAAAAAGTTTTGCCTTTAGTACTGCTTTAAGGTACGCAGACTGACATACTCGTATTTGGTCTCTCTTCCAATGAACTGAACCATGCACCGTAGTGTGATCACTGCAAAGAGAAACATGAAAATATTCAGAATATTAATCAGTAGTTGCAGGACAGAATAAACGTAATGCTGTTGAATAGATGGTTATGCATCTAGGCTGTGGTAATTCGTTTGACTCTCCGTTGCCATGGCAAAGTAGGTAAGGGTGGACCTTGCTACAGTAGTCTTTGTTTATGGCACGTAAGGCTATTGCCCTCAAGTGGATTCAACACGCTCCTCCTTCAGCACATATGTGGCTACAGTTGGTTAATCAGGTGTTGCCATATGAAAAACTCGTGTTTGAACACAGAGGTTGCCCAGCCAAGTATGATAAGGTCTCGGGGCATGGTGCTCCTCTGATCTTACCAACTCTGCTACCTAGATTTGGCTGTAGGAGACTGGATCTTTGTGTATATCGTTCCCTGAATTTTCATATTACGTTTGATTGTTTTGCCTTATGCTGTGTTGGACTACAGTATACTGTTTGACCTCTACGATAACATAACCAGATACACTGTTTATCATGGAAATTCTCTTTAACGTATACTTGCATGAGTTGATGTAGTTGATGGGCGGCACAGGGGTGTAGTGGTTAGCACATTCACCTAGCAGCAAGAGGGTCGCTGGTTTGAACCTCAACGAAACTACCTGCCTGGAGTTAGCATGTTCTCCCTGTGCCTGCGTGGGTTTCCTCCGGGCACTCCGGTTTCCTCCCACACTCCAAAAGACATGCTGGTAGGTTAATTGGATCCTGTATAAACAATTGGCCCTACTGTGTATGTATGTATGTATGCGAGTTAGGGACCTTAGATTGTAAGCTCCTTGAGGGGAGGGACTAATGTGAATGTGCAATGTATATGTAAAGCGCTGCGTTAATAGACAGCGCTATACAAGTACCTAAAATAAAGAAATAAAAATAAAATGTACCGTTTGTTTGTACTTTATTTGATCTGTTGGCATTCCTGTTGAGTGCCTTGTTGTATGTACTTTATGCTTTTTCTCCGTTCATAAAAAGAGTTTAAAAAAAAGTAAGTAAGGGTCCCAGTGCAGAGTTTGGACCAAGGCTCCTTGATTACAATGCACCCCCACTCCCACTCCTATTACCCCCTAGTATGTTCCCCCCTTTGCAGATTCGCTTATTGTGTCCTGTATTTAAAAAGGAGATACGACATGCAATGCAACCCCACAGTACAGCTGTATAACTACTTTTAGGGTCACATCCTGAACAGGATGTTATTTTGTGCAACACATTGTAATATTGTAGGAGAGCTGAAAAGGGTTAAGTGGTGGCTAACTACAGTAAATTAACCAAATAATTGATAAAAGGACTGGCAATGAAATGTTAGTTCAGCCATTTTTAACCAGGGTTTCTTCAGGGGTGCCTTTACAAAATTTCTAAAAATTGCCCAAAAATTGTATACAGGACAGAGGCTAGATCAAGTCTGTCTTTTAGTTACACAAAGCCACAGGTTTTCACTGTGCACCATTTTATCTGCTGGCATCCTAACAACGAATTATGTCAATCGTTGATAAAGGACGCTGAGGGTCTGCACAGCATCCTTGTGTGTCCCTCTCTGTCAGCACTGGGATCGCATTAGCTGAGTGAGGGAGAGAAACAGAGGGAGAGAAACAGAGGGAGAGAAACAGAGGGAGAAGAGAAACGCTGGAATATTCGTCAGTAGAAGCATGCTAATGTGTATTTGCTTTGGAAGAATAAACCACCTCTAATGTTGGGAGACTTATGGCATTTTTCCACTGCAAGTATCGGCTCAGCTCCACTCGGCCCTGCTTGGCTCTGTTCAGTTTTCCACTGCATTGTACCGCATGGTACGGTTTGCTTTTCCACTAAAGTAAAGTGGGTGGGATAACAACGATTCTCTGACCAATCAGTGGCTAGTAGTGACAAACAGTCAAGGCTGCATGCAAAGGATTGTGGGATATGGTACCGGTATGGCCCTCTTGGAACCACAACCGAGGTGGTACTGTTTAAGCAAGCCATACTGTTTGGTTCCATGTAGTGGAAAAGCGCCGCCGTACCGTGCCGAACCGTTCCAACACCGTACAATGCGGTACCATGCAGTGGAAAAGCGCAAAAGCGAGCCGAACCGTTCGGTTCCAGGCAGTGGAAAAGCGCCAATACATGTGTGGATGTTATGTAAAACTAGTAGTTTAATTTTTTTAACATTTTAGAATGAGGTGCCTCCAGATTGTGCAGGGTTTTAAAGAGTGCCTTGGCTAAAAAAAAAAGGTTGAGAAACACTGTTAAAAAAATAGAAACTGCTGACACCGGAAAAATACACTCTTCAAGGCTGACAGTTACAAGCATGACTCCCAAAGGCAGAGGCATTATGGGACTTGTAGTTCCGCAACAGCTGGAGGGTGGCCAGTTTGAGACCCCTGCTCTAGATAATAGACAGATATATATTTATTATACATACATATACACACGCACACTGGAAGACTGCAGCTGCTTTGTAAAAGAGATATCTTAGCTTATGGTGTGTTGTTGTAACAAGAAAAGCACTGTCTCCAGGTGATCCTATTCCTAGTTTGTGTGTGTATATATATATATATATATATATATATATATATATATATATATAGTATAGTTGTGCGCTAGGGATCCCACTTTACAGAGGTACCTTGGCACGGCAGTGTGGCTTTAACATGCATTTGCAAATGTATGCAACTAAAATTTCTGTTTTTAGTCTCAGCAGCTTAGATAGGCTGACAGTTGACAGGCCCTTTAATTAGGTTGTCTTTTGCTGGCTGGATTGAAAACTATCTCAGGATCACCATTAGGGATGCCTGTCACGATGTTGGATTTTTTTTTTTTTTTATCATAAATGTACTGGGTTGTGCTGCAAGTCTCATGTTTTTTATAAATATAACACACGCACACACATTTTTTTTATAAACACACAATCAAAGGTCATTGCGCATTGGAAAATCTTACATACCGTGAAAGGGGTGAGTGACAAGGGTAGCCGCTGAACGAGCAACCATCTCCTGAGTGGTCTGAAAGGGAGGAAAAACAAATCTCAAAATTCCTGGGTTCAAAGCTTATGGGTATATTTTTAAAGCAGTAAATGTGACGGACACCAAACATTCACAGATGGTAAATCACTGTCATTTAAAAACACATCTACTTGGAAGATGGACCCATTTGGTGAATGATTTACTGTTTTCTAAGTAAGTCCTTTGCGTTTTGCTTTGGTGCTTATCCTTAGAAGCTTTCATTCATTTTGGCGAGCTGGTGCACCCAATAACGCAATTAAATATCTGAACCCTAACAATGAGAAGTACAAAAAAAAAAATGGGATTTTGGTCTTACCATAAAATCTTTTTCTCTGATGTTAACTGACGGACACAACCTTATATCTTCTTGACCTTTCGGTTTATGCTGCTCACCATAGGAGTAGGACACTAAGCAGAAAAAAAAATGTAACTACGCCCATAGGGGAATCCCAGGGGGTATACTCCCACTTTCTGCTCTAGCTCTTCAGTTTTGTAACCAGCAGTGTAAGAACATAAGCCACAACTCATTAGAGGGGCAGGTGATGTGTCAGTCAATGAACATCCGAGAAAAGGATTTTACAGTAAGACAAAAATCCCATTTTTTTTTCTTTTGTTCATTGACAGACACAGCTCCATATCTTCTTGACCCTTGGGATGTCCCAAAGCAGTGTCAATAGGAGCGGTGGGAAGAACACAGCAATAGCCACACTTCCCAAAGGCTAAACGTAGCCAACCAGGTAAAACAGGAGCTCAACCAAGAACAACTGGGGCTCACCTGACAAAAAAAAAAATACACCCTCAAAGAGGACTAAACCTCTCCAACAGCCACCTTCAAAACCTTGTGGCCAAAAGCAGCATCCGCAGATGCCAAACATCCACCTTATAAAATTTTGAGAAAGTGCGCACAGACGACCGGGTGGTCGCCTTGCAAACCTGCACCCCTGACGCCTGATGACGGAAGGACCAAGAGGCACTATGCGTTCTTGTAGGATGCGCCTTAACAGGGAGTAGGAGGATCCTAACCCTAGCGCCGACACCCTGTACGCAGAAGTAATAGCCACCAAGAAGGCCACCTTCTGTGACAGAGTAAGCAGGGGAATCTCACAAATATTTCCAAAAAGTAATTTCTGAAGAACCGACAGCACCAAATTGAGATACCATGGAGGCTATGGAGACCTTGCCAGGGGAGCCAGATGACAGACCCCTTGAACAAAGGTAAGAACCAAAGAATCAGTAGCCAACGGGTGTTGAAAGAAAATCGCCAGGGACGAAATCTTTCCTTTAAAATGGTACCCAAAGCAAAACGCTGCTTTACACCTCTTTGGAGAAACTCCAAAACGCAAGACCCAGATAAGGAACGGGGGGGGAAACCCCCTGAGACTCGCACCAAGCAATGTACGTCCTCCAGACTCGATAAATCTTCCTAGGAGGTAGATTTCCTAGCATATAACAATGTAGGAATCACCGATTCAGATACCCCTCTATCCTTCAGCACCAGGCTTTCAATAGCCAGGCCGTTAAAGACAGCGACTGTAAAGCAGGATGGAAGATCGGCTCTTGAGCCAATAGATCTTCTCTAAGAGGGAGTCTCCAGGGAACGTCGGTGACCAGCCTTACCAGGTCTTCATACCAAGACCGGCGAGGCCAGTCTGGTGCTACTAGGATGCTCAACCGGATAAGATTGTCTAAAGACTGAGGATCCTTGTTCAATTTGGAAAGGATCGCCCTTTGCAGAGATCTGGTATGGAACTTGGCAAAGGGGGCCATCAGGCCCAGCACTTGCATGCAAGTCCTGAGAGATGATCTCCTGCTGGCTAACAGGAGCCGAATCGCATTCTCCAGGAGAAACACCCCTGGGCTGAGGCAGAGTCCAGGGTAAGGCCTAGGTAATCCAGTTCAGTGGATGGGACCAGAGCAGATTTTTGGAAATTCAGCTTTCATTTGAACTCTTGCAAGGTTCATACGGCAATGTCCAGATTGACTCCTAAGGCATGCGGAGAATCTGCTAGCAGAAGGAGGTCGTCCAGGTACCCCAGTATCTCAATCCCCTTCTGCCGTAGCACAACACCGGGGCCAACACTTTTGTGAACATCCGAGGAGCCGAGGCAAGATCAAAGGGTAACGCCACAAACTGATAGTGTTCCTCGCCCACTGCAAAGCGAAGGAAACGCTGATGCCCAACATATATTTGGATATGAATGTAAGCATCCTTGATATCGATAAGAGGCCAGAAAATCTTCTTGATTGAGAGATGCCACTACCGTGTGAATGGACTCCATTCAAAATTTCTGAACCCTCACGAACAATGCCTTGAGGTCCAGAATTGGACAAACCTTGCCTTCCTACCTGGGGACAGTAAATGGGTTGAATAAAACCCTTGGAAACATTCAGGATCTGGAACAGGTACAATGACCCCTTGCAGATCCTGCCCCGCCCCAAGAAGACCTCGTAGACAATTTGGGGACAAACGCAGATTGGGAGGGATAACCTTGCTCGAGGCAAGGACCCAAACTTTATTTCGTAAGCAGACCGAATCAGCTCGTGGACCCATTTGTCTTGAATCAAGGAGGTCCAATGATCCAGAAAGAAGCGAAGACGTCCCCCCCACTCCAGATATAGATGGGGATGCCCCTTCGGGCAGAGGAGAGCTTGTCTGCGGTCCCGGAGGAACCCGTTGTCTGCTCACCAGCCCAGAGCCTCTTGGAACCCCCTGCGGGATATGGGCGGATTTGGATCCCTGGTCTTGAGATCCTGGGGGACGAAAAGGTCGTTTATGGGATGAGAAGAGCTAACCACATTTGCGATGAGCCTCTTTGTTTCTTGTAGTCCGCAGAAGCATTACCTCCTGTAAGACCCATAATAAGCTCTTCCATGGAAGCTCCGAACAGGCGATCTCCTACAAAGGGGAGATCAGTCAGCCCCTTCTTGGAAGCCTGATCTGCAGACCATTATTTCAGCCATATCATGCGGCGAAGGGTCACAGTTGTCACGGACACCCTGCAGGCTAAGGGGCATCCAGAAAGGCATATACTGCAATCCCTGGACCAACTGGTCCGCCAGGTTAGGAGGCAGCTTTCCCCCTTCCAGATCTTGGCACAGGTATTTTGACCATTCCGTTAAGGTCTGGGAAACCAAAATTATGGCAAAGCCCGGTCACAGAATGAAACCGGCCATGGTGAACAGGTATCCGATCAGAGCTTCAGCTCTTTTGTCAAAGGAATCCTTAAAGGACGGAGAGTCCTCCACCGGGAGAAGGGTGGCTTTATTCAACTTGGAAACCTGAGAGTCCACCACAGGCCGTACCGTCAGTTTCTTTAACAAAGACTCTTCAAAGGGATACCTTCTAGAGAAATGCTTGGGGACCCCAACAATGCGTTTGGGGGAACCCCACCGACCCTTGACAATACTGTCGAAATAGGCTTGAAAGGGGAATACCTTTGCTGCCTTGGAGGCTCTGCGGGTACCAAATTGCACCGGTGCAGTCGAAGCAGCAGTAGCGGTGTCCTCCAATTTTTCAAGTTTCTTGCATTGATACAATCAGTGCATCCATTAGTGCCTTTTCATTCCCAGCTGAAGTGGACAAGGACTCATCCTCACTATCCGAGCACTCAGGGTGCGTGGACGCAGACCCACTAGGGTGACACTCTTACGCGGCAGCCAGAACAACCTCAGAATCTGAGGAGACAGAGGACATGCAGGTGAAGGAAGAGGACGTTTTTTACTCATCCCATTTTGGAGGGCCATATCTACCTTATACACTAGTGACCGCAGGACAGCCGTCATTTCAGACAAGGCAGATTGGGACCCAGAGGGCCAGGTGGTGACAATTGCTCCAGGGAATCCATGGGTTAACCTAGGGACCATCAGCAAAAGTAGGAAATTCGCTGAGAAATTATCCCCCACCGCTGCACAGCAGCACCACAGGTCCCAACACATTCAGGCAACTGCTATAGCAGAAAGAGGGAGTGTTTTGACTCCAAAACAAGGCCGCCGCATCGATATCAATGGGTAACTACAAGAAAATGGCTGCCGGACTACATAAACATGGCTGCCGATGCAATGGAAAACCTGACCATGGCAAAATGGTGGCTCCTGGGACCCCCAGGGTCGTGCAGACAGCAATGGGGGACCCCTGCAATATAGAGACATCAGAGATATAATCACAGCTTTGAGACTGGATGTTTTAGCTCCAGTATGAGAATATAAAGCAGCGAAATGGATACACATTCAACTTTTTCCATTTTTTTAACAAATAATAACAGGCAAACAAAGCTGATCCCCAGCTCGGAGCTGATGCTTTACCCTCTGGTAAAGCGTATGCAAAGCCCAAACATTGGAGTTCTAAACAGTGTAGGAAAGAGATAAAACCAGTCAGGTGTTTTTTTTATGCTGTCTATTCCCTGCTATGGAGACCCTAAAGCCCCATTCACACTGCCCAGATTCTGTTCTGATCAGCAGGGGATCCACTCACAGAGCCCCTGCTGACTGGAGCAGAGCTAAATCGGATGGCACATCTGTGTTTGCTTAGTTTCTACATAGTGGACATGGACAGAGCCCGCTCTGTTCTATGGGCAGCCAGGCGTAAATGGACTCCGCTGACCATTTACAACAAACTACCCTCCGATCCGCCTAAATAGGAGGATCCCCTTTTTTAAGTGGACTGGATCAGACCTGGAGGTAGGTGGGTGTCAGATGCAAGTTGGTTTATACTCGCCTGTCCATAAGAATGCATGGAATTTTCTGATCACATCCACCCAACAAACTGACAGGCAGACCTAATCAGATCGCCTGTGTGAAAGGCCTTACTTCTTGGCTTAGACACACAACAGGAAGTGATGGGAAAACTCTCCATCCAAAGTGGAATGCCAAGGTTAGTCAGTTGTCATAGGAACATTTGTCCCCATTGAATGAATTCTTCTCCAAAATGTAGACTCTCTCGTTATTTTCAGTCTAGGTAACAGTGGTCACCAGGACAAAATAGAGGGGTGGATCATCCCAGCAGGGACACAGACAGAAAAATGTGTGCAAAGAGCTGAATTTGCGGTTCATAAAGTCTCATACTGAGGAAGATCAGTTCAATGGACAGAGATAGCTCTACGTAAGGCTAACCTCAAAGCTCAGTAACCCTGTGTGGGGTCCTGAGTAAAGTCCAGACGTTGAGGAAGGCATTAGGAGCACTCCAACAAAAAACAGAATCCAGAGAAATTAAATGCTTAACTGTGCAACCAACACTACTGCTCCTATCTTTGGATTAATCAATCAGTATCTACTGAAGGGGGCCAGTCAACTTTACGCTAAAATGAACTAATTAAAATCCTGTTTGTACTCCAATTATTGGTTTGGTTAGAGCTGTACGATTAATCGTTAAAAAAATGGTGTTCTCGATTCACCCCCTCACGATCTTAAAGCGGAGTTCCGGCCAAAAAAACATTAAGATAAAAATACCCCCCTAATCCTAACATATCCCCATGGGGGCAGCAGATGGACCAGTGCTCTGCGCCCCGAGCCCACCCTTTTTTGAAGCCTATTAGAGCCTCTGGCTCTAATCACGTGCTTCAAAAAAAAAAAAAAAAAGGCAACTTAAAAGGGAACTTCCCCTTTTTGTGAAGTTTTGCTTTAAGGTATATTCACACCAGCCACTGTGTTACAACTTAAGACTTGTACACACGCAACGATTGTTGGCTGACCGATCGGCCGACTTTTGTCCAGTGTTGTGTTGGTTGAAATGTGCTCTAGACTGCACACAAATTTTTTTGGCCAACAAAAACCAACTGCAGAAGTGATGTCATGTGCTGGTTTACTTTCCGTGTGTTTTTTCTTCTCTGAGCATGCCCAGTCTTGCTCATCTGCTTTTTGTCTGCCGAAATCTGTACTGACTGACGAACAATCGGCCGTTCTGTTGACGGCCAACAAAAATTTTCTAGCATACACACCAGATTTTTTTCGGCCGAAAAGTCGCAGTCGGTTGTCGGAAGCATCATACTAACAAGCCGATAATCGGCCGATCGGTCGTTGGCCGAAAATTCACGGCCAACAATCTGTGCGTGTGTACGGGGCTTTAGCGGCTGGTGTGGGATGGAGTGCAATGGGCTGACTGCAGTGCCGTGTACCGTACACTTTTTTTTCCTTTTTCAAACTTTACTGAATTGCCACACATCATTTCATTAAGTTATATTGGCCACTGCACAGCAGTGGCCTGCCATACTTTTTTCAATCCACACTAAAACTGGCCAGCTTGGAGGGGACAAGGCATTACACCTTGTCTTGCGGTGGGACTGCACTGAAATAGCCACTCAATGCAGTCCTACCACACCTGGTGTGAATGTACCCTTGGGAAACATCACCATATAATAGGATACATGTGCTTACCTCTTTTATTACATGGTCAAGGGAGGAGCAATTTTCCTTTTGTTCATTTTCACCGTCCTACAGGAAAGAAAAAACGAGAACCAACCTTAACCCCACAATAAGCTACATGTTTTCTAGCTATCATATAATCTGGATAATTTCTCTAATCGTTTTTATGAAAATGTTAACCCATGCAGTCAATGAAAGAATTTGAGAGAGCGTTGCAGGAGGGCCAGGACAACAGTGAGCAAAAATGATGCCTAGAAGTTTATTGTCAATGAATTTGGATATGCAAGACCTAGAACACTATCGTCAGTGAATGTGGATGTAAGGTCCAGAATACGATTGTCAAATACTGTGGATGTAAGCTCTAAAAACACTAATTATTATTATTGAGCCTTTATATAGGGTTAGAAGTCAGTATATGTGGATCTAAGGCCCGAGATTCTAATGTTCATGAACAAGAATGTAGGACCAAGAAAACTAATGTTAATACATGTGAATAAATAAAGTAATCAAGTGCCACTGATCCCAATATAGTGCAAATAGCAATGAATTGTGTGCAAAACGTGCAAGGTATACCCAAAGTCCTATAAGAATCCGAATTTACATAATTCCTAAATTAATCAATATAAAGTGCTCACATCAATAATCAATGTATGATTTGCATACATACATCAAGAAATTGTGCAAATACTATTCGATGTCTTGCGTGACCACATCAAATGAGGAAGTCACACGGCCACCAGCGCATGACGACACGCGTCTAGGGGGCACTATATTGGGATCAGTGGCGCTGCATCATTTTATTTATTTGCTTTCTGTATGTGCAGTGAATCACATGTTTGGGTATAGCTGCCACGATCATTATCTTATTCATTTTATTTATCAATTTTATTACTTGTCACTAGTGTGCATATTTATACAGAGTTGCGCTGATATCTCTACTTTATAATACATGTGAATACAATGATTTCCTATAATCATCTGCCCCATCCTGTGGCCATAATATAAACGGTTTTCCTAAAATACCTCAATCAGGTGAATACCACATTATGGACACTAGATGGAGCTGATGGGCTAGGCAAATACTTGTGACATTTGTCAAACAAGTTTTAAAAAGGCAGAGACTTCTTAGTGTTTTTTTTTTTTTTTGCCATTTAAAGCGGTTGTATCCCGCTTTTTGACACTTTTACCTACAGGTAAGCCTATAATAAGGCTTACCTGTAGGTACAAACAATATCTCCTAAACCGGCACGGTTTAGGAGATATTTACAGTGCATGCAGCCGCTCGCGCGAGCGGCGCATGCGCTCTGAAGGTCCGGGGGGACCTTCAATTAACTTGCCGGGAGCTTGCCGGAAAAATCACTCCCGCGCGCATGCGCGGGATCGCGGCTCCGGCCAATCAGCGCGCTGGAGCCGTCTCTTTCGGCCAATCAGCGCGCCGGAGCCGCCGAACCCGGAAGAGATGACGAGGGATCATGGCAGCGCCCGCATCGATGTCTGGGGGTCCGTGTCGGGGCTTCGTTTTAAGGTAAGTTAAACATAATGGGCTAGTATGCGATGCATACTAGCTCATTATGCCTTTGTCTTGCAGGTTTTTTTTTTTTTTTTTTTTTTTTTAATAGGGTTTACAACCGCTTTAAAGACCCCTTTTGAAGTTAGCCATTCAATTAGGAGATATGTACTAGCTAATGTTCTATATTAGGACCCATGTCTACTTACCTCTGCCTGATTCTGATTCCGATAGCACTGTGGGAAAAATAAAACGGTGTTAAAATGTTCTGCTAAAATATGCATACATTAGGATACACATACAATACCAAAAGGAGGAAAAATCGCGGTCAACAACATTTTTTAAAAATCTTCTATTGTCAATAGTAGTATGTTTGCTGGCCTTTGAAATCGGTCACAAGATTGGCAATTCAAACAAAACATATGATATGAAATAATGTAGGAGACCGAGAGACAGGAGACGGGGTGGGGAGGGGGTTTGGGGAGGGTTAGAACCCTGTCAGGTTTTTATTCACTTTCTCTATTAGTTCTGATCATCACCACCAGGGCTGAAAGGGAAAGAAAATCCAAAATGTATTTAGTCATCACTGGTACAGGCGTTGAGGTGAAATGTTCCAGCTAAAGCCTCGTACACACGCAACGATTATCAGCCGTGAATTTTCGGCCAACGTCCGATCGGCCGTTTTTCGGCTTGTTAGTATGATGCTGCCGACAACCGACTCCGACTTTTCGGCCGAAAAAAATCTGGTGTGCAGGCTATAAAATTTTTGTTGGCCGTCAACACAACGGCCGATTTTCCGTCAGTCAGTACAGATTTCGGCAGACAAAAATCTGATGATCAAGACTGGGCATGCTCAGAGAAGAAAAAAACACACGGAAAGTAAACCAGCACATGACATCACTTCTGAAGTAGATTTTTGTTGGCCGAGAAAATGTGTGTGCAGTCTAGAGCACATTTCAACCAACACAACAAAACTGGACAAAAGTCGGCCAATAATCGTTGCGTGTGTACGAGGCTTAAGAGTAGAGATTTCTGCTTACATCCTGTTGAGTCTCTTGGATAGGAAGTAAAAATAAATCTTTACAAAAGGTGCAATGGCTGCAACAATACCCTGGCAATGGTTTACACATTTTCTATATTATTGAATGTTTCAAAATAAATAACGGATTGCTGGGTTGGGGGAAAAAAAAAAAAAAAAACTAAAATGGCCATTTTACTTACCTAAAGCTGCGATCCTATAATGCTCCAGTCTTGAGCCTTCTCTCTTCCTTTGCTTACAACTGATGAGGGCCTTCATTGAGTGTATGCCACTGCCTGCGTGACGTGGACACTTTCTAATGGCTGTCCAGCAGTGGGATCCTCTCAGGATCCAGAATAGGATGTTGGCAGGAGACATATCTGCAGTGCTGGATTTGCAATCCCTTGCACCCAAAAATGGCGGTGGTGAGTGACCTGGATGGAGGACTTCAGCAGGTAAGGAAAAAAGAACCTCCCATAGAATGGGTTAGAGGCGGTGGGGGTCATATTTTGTCCAGAATGGGTTTATAAGTGTTGGGGGAGATAGGAGGAAAGGGTCATTTTGCCTTGAATGTTGGGGGGAGAGAGGGTTAAGTAGTAAGATGTCTATAAAAGCAACAGCTGAAAGTTTCCTAAATATTCATTTATAATACTCGACTTTAAATGTTCTTCTGGGAGTATCAATATAATGATGTGATGACAATGCAGCACGAAACCTTCTGAAAAATCAATGCCAATACAATTTGTACTTTTCCATTTCCACTACTGAGCAGATATAAAAATGCTGTAAGGTTGGCGAAGAACAATATAAGCTGTTCTTGTGTGATTTTTAAAAAAAAAAAAAAAAAAAAGCAATTCCAGGCATCAAATGAAAGTATTCAGTGAGATACAAATACTATTCTGTACACACAGCAACTTTGTTACAGTTAGGGTCCTTTCACACGGCCGCTCCGTGTGTCCGCAAATCATCCTATTTTTTTGCGGATGATTTACCATCCGCTGACATCCGATTTTCCTCCTTTCAGTTCTGTTCCGTTTTTACGAATGGAACAGAACCCCATTTTTCCATCCGTGTAAAAAACGGAAAGGAAGGAAAATCGGATGTCAGCGGTGTCATCTGCTGACATCCGCAGTGCCATATACTTACATTATGTCCGCATATCGTCCGCAAACGGATGGGATGATATGCGGGCACACGGAGCGGATGACAGAAATGTCATCCGCTCCGTGGAAAAAAAAAAAAAAGTCCCGCAGCGGACTTAAGCAGCGGAGCGGCCGTCTGAAAGGAGCCTTACTCAGCTTTTTATAACGCTCTTTAGAATAAGCACACACAGCTCCATAGATGGTCATTGGGAGTGTACTTCCCTCAGTCTCTTTTCTAGACACTCTACATCTGTCATTCTCTCTGCATCACAAATTATGATCAAACCTCCAAGGCAGATCTGATTCTGATTGGTGGCGGTGGGAACTACTTGGTACAGGTATTTATTTACAAGAGACTTCACAAGGGTGGAAACAAACAGGTCAGATCTTGCCCCCGATTTTTCAGACCTATGTGAATTTATATAGAACAATGGGCAGATGTCCCTCAACCTGCCATTCTGTGGTGGAATCTAATCATCACACATGAGAAAACAGATGGGGTGTGGAAGCAGTGATATAACTGGCTCCTATGGGCACGCCCTTTTACCTTCACCAACAATGTCTTTATCAGAGTTATTTGATTCTGTTAGGCCTCATGTACATGGGAATGTTAGGTTTAGCAGTGTATTCTTGTGGTTGGAATTAGTAATCGACCAATATCGGTTTTTCGTTGCCGATACCGATATTTTGGCCAATGCATATCGGTATCGGCCGATATTTTTGTATATATATATATATATATATATATATATATATATATATATTTTTTTTTTTTTTGACAGGTACTTTTGTGGAGTGATCGGGGGGGGGGGGGGGGTCTAAAAGACCCCAAACCTCTCCTCTGCACTTAAAAGCATTCAAAAAGCCAAGTTTGGCTGTTAGAATGCTGTCATTTTTTTTTAATCTGGCGCCAGACAGTACTCATGACATGCTCATGACATCACTTCCGGGTTTTGCATGGAGACCCGATCAGAGCCGAATGCGGCTTTGATCGGGTCTTCGGCGGCTGTGCAGGCTGGTGGGATGGGAGACCAGGCGAGCCGCGGAAGGGGGGACGTCCCCTCCCGCTCCTTGTAATGACAGACAAGCGGCTTCTCAGTCAACAGTCTGCTATGGACGCCGGTACCGGGGTGATGCCTCTAGCTGCAGGCATCACTCCGGTACAAACACTTTACCGAAATATCGCCAATACCGGTTACCTCCGGGGCCGATTCCGATATATCTGGAAAAGTGCATATCGGCCCTCGATAGATCGGCTTTGCCGATAATCGTCGATCCCTAGTTGGAATCACAGGTGGTTACAGTCATCTGTACCTAGCCCCAGGTAACCGGTCGATGTGTGGATCCATGCAAAGATCAGTAGACAGTTTCGGCAACATTCAGACTTTGTTTTATATTTTGCATGGCACAGTTCAAATACAATTACCTGCATAACTTTACTATGCACTACAGTGCCCATAGCTCCGGCGACCAGACGGGGTGTCAAGCCCTTGAAAAGTCCTTTCTTGCCATCAATACTGATGATGTGTTTTGCTGAGAATACACAAAAGGAACACAAATTACTTAGTGCTTCGAGATACAATCAATAAAAAAAGGGGGGGGGGGTTATGCTTTACTTCATTTTCCTAATGTACTCAATGTTCCATCAATTCCACTAATGAACACCAATAAAAAAAAGGACAAAAGAGGAATAATAAATCGGTTACATACCATAGGCGAAGAGGCCAGGGAGCTGGTACACCTGGCGTCCAAAGAGGTTTCTTCCCAGAGTTGGTGGAAGGGGCTCATGTCCCACCTAAAAATAAAAGCCCAGTAAATATTGATTAAATTGGTATCTGTCGGATAAAATACATGCAGGATAAAAACTGCATGTCTTAGACCTCATTCATATCAGGAGTAGAATACAATTTCCAGCAGGAGACTCAGTAGGGTTTCTGCAAACAGCTGTGGGCGGGGACAGTTTACGCCCAGAGTCGATCATCCACAGGTAATCGCTGTAGGTCTGATTACATGTGAATGGCCACAAATGGCAGTGGGCACTGTCACACTCTCATTGCTTCCCGCCTGCAACTTTTCATAAAACCCCTACAGAGGCCCCCAAATGCACATGTGAATGCCTTTGGCCCTCCATTGGCACTAAATACACAAACAAAAGCTTTTTACAGTCTGAAAACTTGAATGCTGCAGGATCCCTAAACTTTCACCTAGAAGGTCCTTGAGGATTATACAAATTTATATATAATTTAAATATATTTTACAAATTTATAAACAAATGAGAACTTCTCTTTAACCCACTTCTGGACTGGAAGGTTTTACTCCTTTAATGACCAGGCCTTTTTTTTGCGATACAGCACTGCGTTACTTTAACTGACAATTGCGCAGTTGTGCGACGCCGTACCAAAATAAAACTGATGTCCTTTTTTTTTTTCCACAAAAAGCTTTCTTTCGGTGGCATTTGATCACCTCTGCAATTGCAATTTTTAGTGCAAAAAAACAAAAAGCGACATTTCTGAAAAATATATATTATATATATATTATATATATATATATATATATATATATATATATATATATATATATATATATATATATATATATATATATATATATATATATATATATATATATTTTATATATAAAATATAACTTTTTTTACTTTCTGCTAGAAAACATTCCCAATAAAAAAAAAAAAAAATTATAAATCTTATTTTTTTTCTTCATCATTTTAGACCAATATGCATTCTGCTACATATTTTTGTTTAAAAAAATTCCAATAAGTGTATACCGATTGGTTGCACCATGTCTGCATCTCCTGCACCATGCCCGCAGCCCCTGCATCTCCTGCACCATGCCCACAGCCCCTGCATCTCCTGCACCATGCCCGCAGCCCCTGCACCTCCTGCACCATGCCCGCAGCCCCTGCACCTCCTGCACCATGCCCGCAGCCCCTGCACCATGCCCGCAGCCCCTGCACCATGCCCGCAGCCCCTGCACCATGCCCGCAGCCCCTGCACCATGCCCGCAGCCCCTGCATCTCCTGCACCATGCCCGCAGCCCCTGCATCAATTTTATCGTATTTACGATTCATAACAGTAGCAAAATTACAGTTATGAAGTAGCAACGAAAAGGAAGTAGCAACAGGGGCTGAATTGAAAGACACCCCGAAAATCAAAGTAAAAATTATGCAGCAGGCTAGACCAGTTTGATGAAATTTCCTGCAGCAACTCAAAATGGTACTCAGTTTGTATGGCCCCCACGTTCTTGTATGCATGCCTGAAAATGTCGGGGCATGCTCCTTTTGTGACGGATGGTGTCCTGGAGTATTTCCTCCCAGATCTGGACCAGGGTATTACTGAGTTTCTGAACAGACTGAGGTGGAACCTGGTGGCGTCGGATGGACCAAAACATAGCATCCCAGAGGGATTTAGGTTAGGCAAGCTTGGGGGCCATTCAATGGTATCAATTCCTTCATCCTTCAAGAACTGACTGCATAATCTCGCCACATGAGGCTGGGCATTGTCCTGCACCTGGAGGAACCCAGGACCCACTTTAGCGTAGGGTCTGCCAATGATTCCAAAGATGTCATCTCAATAATAGCAGTCAGGATGCCATTGTCTAGCCTGTAGAGGTCTGTGCGTCCCTCCATGGATATGCCTCCCCAGAAAATCACTGACCGACCACCAAACCGGTCATGCTGAACAATGTTACATTACAGGCAGCAATAAGATTCTCCATGGCTTCTCCAGACCCTTTCACGTCTATCACATGTGCTCAGGGTGAACCTGCCCTCATCTGTGAAAAGCCCAGGGTGCCAGTGGCGGGCAAGCCAACTCTGGTGTTCAAGTGAAAGTAAAAGAAAATCCCAAATTTTGGGTTGTTTCCAGAAACATATCAGAGGGGAAATCTTCCAATGGGGGACACTAGTTCTGGTGACCTGGGGGTCTCTCCAAGGGATTCCCTTAATTTTTAGGGATTTCCTCTCACTTCCTGTTTTGGCAATGGGACAGGAAGTGAAGGGAAATATTCCCAATGGGACACAGATGGCAAAAAATAAACTGACAGGTGTTATAACCCTCCCTTACTCTATTCAAAATAAATTTAAAATATTTTGCCTGTAGTTCTACTTTAACCACATGCAAACCAGGCTTTTTCTGGCACTTTGTTTACAAATTTAAATCCGTATTTTTGCTAGAAAATTACTTAGAACCCCAAACATCATACATTTTTTTTTTTTTTTTTTTAGCAGAGACCCAAGGGAATAAAATTTTAGCAGAGACCCAAGGGAATAAAATGGCAATCGTTTCACAATGTATGCACAGTGGTTTTGCAAATGCAACTTTTTTTAGAAAAAAAAAAAAAAATACACAAAAAAAAAAAAAAAACCCCCACACTATTTATATTTACCCTCCTTTTTTTTGTAGCATGTGAAAGGTGATGTTATGCCGAGTAAGAGCCGGTTCACATAGGGGCGACCCGACTTGCCGGGGGCGACCTGTGAAGTCGCGGTGCACAGCTCGCACCGCGACCTCGGAGCGGCCGGCACGGACTTCATATCATTGAAGTCAATGCAGGTCGCTCCGAGGTCGCCCCAAAGCAGTACAGGACCCTTTTTCTAAGTCGGAGCGACTTGTGTCTCTCCTATTAGAACGGGTCCTGTGCTAATCAATGGCAGGCGACCCACCGCGACTTGTCAGGCGACCAGGTCGCCTGACAAGTCGCCCCAGTGTGAACGGGGTCTAAATAGATACACATGTCACTCTTTAAAATTGCGCATGCTCGTGGAATGGCGACAAACTACAGTACTTAAAAATCTCCGTAGGGGACACTTTTAACACCTTTGCAGGTTACCTGTTTCGAGTTAGAGGTCTAGTGCTAGAATGATTACCCTTGCTCCAACGTTTGCGTGATACCTCACATGCCGTGTGAACACCATTTACATATGCTTGCACAACTTATGTACGAGTTGCCTCTGCGTGCGATCACGATTGATGGGGGCACTTTACATTTTTTTCTTCCTTTTTATTTTAAATTTTTTTACACTTTTTTTTTAAAATCACTTTTATTACCATTAAAAAGGAATGCAAACATCCCTTGTAATATAAATAAGGATGACAGGTCCTCTTTATGAAGAGATCTGGGGTCAAAAAGACCCCAAACCGCTTCTTTATCTTTAAAACCAAAAGATAAAGGATTTACTTTTAGCCGGAAGTGAAGTCATGACGTTGCTCCAGTCCTCCAAGGCCATAGAGCTGATCAAAGAATATGTACTCTTTGACCGCCAATGGGAGCAGCCGGCAGGACCGTCACATCGTTTTTAGGGTGAACCAGCAGAAACAGTATGCCCGAGAAACACTAGATGAGAATATCTGTACGAAAATTCTTTGTACATTCAATGATTCATTGAAAAATTTCACATGCTTTTAACATTCAGTTTTAAAACTAATGTAATTATGTAATTTCTGAACGAAAACCACATCCACTGTCTAAAAATGTTTGATTGAGAACAATCTTATGTTCTGCTCCTTCAAATTTTCCCGTCACTGCGGTTAGAAAACCAATGTCGTTTTAAAAAGGAAAAATTTGTTCTTGTATGGTCAGCATAAGTGAGAGCAGGGAGCTTGCATCAAGCACCTTGCCTGTAACAAGGGAGTCGGTCATGTATAATATATTACAGTCCTGTCTAAAAAACTGCAAAAGCAACATTTTAGGTCTATTTATTTATTACAGGTACTATTACAGTAGGGATTGACCAATTAATGGTGGGATCGATTATCGGGGGGCCAATGTTCACTTTCTTTTTGAAGTATTGGTCACAAACTTGCCGATATGACCGATACTGCTTCAAGTGGTTGTACCGGAGCCATGCCTGCAGCTGCAAGCATCACCCCGGTACCATTTTTTAGAGCCGACGGTCGGCTTTCTTCTAATAGCAACTGACACGGCTAATCAGCCAAGCTGACATCACTTCAGGTTACTGGTTCCCCTTAGAAGACACCAAATTTAAAAAAAAGACAGTATTCAAAACAGCCAAACTTGGCTTTTTTAATGCTTTTAAGTACAGAGGAGGGGTTAGGGGTCTTCTAGACCCCAGATCCCTCCATAAAGAGTACCTGTCACTGTCACAAGGGATGTTTGCATTCCTTGTGACAGCAATAAAAGTGTTAAAAAAAAAAAATAAATTTTGAAAGGACAGTGTAAAAATAACAATTTTTTTAAATGTACAGAATATCAGCACCTAATATCAGCTATCGGCCTGAAGGGTGGCTGGAAAATTGGTATAGGGATCGGCCCTGAAAAAAAAAAAAATAAACTAGATCGGTCGATCCCTATTATATAGCACCGTCAAAGGGGGTAAAAATACCCTAGAAGGCAAGTGGTTAAGCACGTCGTTTTTAAGGCCCCTTTCACGCTTATGCGACGCAATTTTACCGCGATTTTGCGGTGCGATTTTGAAAGCAATGGCAAGGCTATATGCCTCAAAACGCATTAAAATCGTGGCAAAGTAGTGCAGGAACTACTTTGAAGTCGGTGCGAACGTCAAAACGCACTGATATGAATGGGGCTCATTGAAAATAATGGAAAACGACTTGTCATGCGATTTTGCGGTCCAAAATCATGGGACAAGTCGCACTAGTGTGAATGGGGCCTTACTGGTTTTCTGTAATCAAAAATACAAAGAAAAACGCTGCAGATGTTCAATCATGCTGGCAAAGCACAATCAGGATGTATATCTGCTCACATGTAAAGATATGGATATCAGCAACGGGTGAATGGCTGCAGGAGAATTCACCTTTGCCTTGATAATCTTATTCTGGACTTTCATATTATTGCTGGAAAGCTGTCCAGAGCTAATGATTAGCTTGTGACAAAACCAAACAATCCTCTGGAATAGACCTGGTATACTGCAGCTCCCAGGAGCATAGTATGTCCCTGATGGGATTCTACCACCAATCTGCTGGCACTCAATTCTATACCCAACCTGCAACAGATCCCAGTGCCCTGATCTGCACTCACCACACCCAGGACTGCGTATTTCATCCTGTGCCACGTACAAATCTGCACACAGACAATGAGGTATTCAGTAACATCTCATACAGCATAAAAAAACCATATCAAAAATTCATTCCAAAAGGTCATCTGGATGTGTTGGATCATCCACATAAACAGCCAGCACCAGGGAACAAGCAAGCCCAATATCCACATATAAAGCCATCTGTGCTGCAATCTCTCACCAGCAATACACAATGAAGCTGAAGTTTAAAGTGATTGTAAACCTCAGACATGAAATGTGAACAAAGCACATCCCTCGACAGCAGGGATCCTCAAAGTACGGCCCTCCAGCTGTTGCGGAACTACACATCCCATGAGGCATTGTAAAACTGACATTTACAGACATGGACTAGGCATGAAGGGAATTGTAGTTCCAGAACAACTGGAGGGCCATAGTGTGAAGACCCTTGCTCTACAGTGTGTACTTGTCTCGAAACTGAAGTAAACCCATCAATTAAGCAGTTTAAAAAAAAAAAAAAAAAAAAAAAAAAAAAAATTACATTCCCTGGATTGCTCACTGTCACGTTCGTTGTGCTCTCAACCAAGCTGTCAAACCAGCCAATGGCTGGTGTCATAACTGATCACATGTACAGCATCACCACAGTTGAAGATCAAACAGAGGCCAAGATGGCAGCTTCCTTGGCTGAAAACGATAGGAGGGTGTCATTTGTCTGCTGCTTCCTTCCTCTGCTATCAGCATGAGTCACTTCTGACAAGTTTTCCAGATACTGAACGTGGCATGACTTGACAAGGCGCAAGGGCAAGAAACATGTTGTCTTAGTGACGGGACCACGATTACAGGCTTGAATTCCAACGAGTCCTCCTTCCCAGTGGCTTCCGCTCTCCCCATCCGGTGCGGCGATTGACGCCATCGCCAGCTGCCACCACATAGATGTGGCTTCTTTCTAGATGATCCACTGCAGTCTCCTTGCGTTATTGTCCCATCCAGTGCTGCGGACAACACTACACTTCTCCAGCCCTCTAGGAAAGCCCAGCTAATTTCCACAATAGCTGGAGGCTATCCCAGACATCTCCATCTGTCGGCACGTAGGCTGGTTCAGCTACTGGTTGCTTATACAATCTATTTGGAACAACTGGTCTGCACAGCCTTTTTAGTTTCTATGTTTTAGAATATTTTTTGGTTATTCTATGCATTCATATGTATAATAAAACACTTCTTTTCGTTAACTCTGTGGAAGTTTGTGAATCACAAGACTGTGGCTCAGATCCAACTGACTATATTTATTCAAGCTTGTTTTTCAGCCTGGTTCTAAGCACTTTTAGAAATCATTGTTATTCCTGGGTCACTTCCTTCCCAGTAGTTTTTTTTTTCCATTAGCAGCTATGGACCTTAGTGCTGTTCATTCCAAGATCTGTCCCTTTTCATTGGCTCCTGATCATCTTGTGGCATTATAACATCTACACAGGAAGACCCTACTACTGCTATGCAATCTACAAAATCAAGCTTAAAGCTGAACTCTAGGAAAAAATAAAATTCTGTGATTAGCTAATGGAGAAGTTTGGATAAAGCTCTTTTGGACATATGTCTCCTATAGATCATAGGAGTGCACTTAGTTTTGTACTCTGTGACCAAGATTCAGCCAACAGCGAGCGCTGCCATCACAGAGCCGGTTCAGGCTGTGTAGGGATCCAGCCTTTTAGGGAGCTGCTGGAAGTCAGCTGTGCCCACACTTTCCACAGCTAAGCGCTCTGAGATGTGGAGGAGCAGAGCAGAGAGCCAGCCACCAGCTCTCTGCTCACTAAATACCAAGAACTAAGTGATCAGCAGTCATGTGATCTAGGGCTGCAAACCGTCGACGTGCGTGAAAGGCTTCGACGCGTCAACACGTGACGTCACGCGCCCCCTGGCCGACTGCAGCGCCGCTTTAAGCATTGCCGGCCGGGTGAAATCCCCCCCCCCTCCCCCGGGCTTCGTCCACACCAATGTCAGAGACAAGAGGACCATTTATACCTGAGGAGCTGTTCAGGGTGAGCACTGACCATCTCCAGCACCCCCATACTCCGCCACAGCTTCTGCCGCAACACCTTCGCCATCCTCCCCGATTACTCAGGTACTCAGAGAGGTCACATGTGCAGCGCTACACCGGATGTGTCCCTTCCGGCCAGAAACTCAAACCCCCACAATTGAGTTCCACATAGCAATGGTTGCTTCCACTTTCTGGTATTCACATTTTCCATTCCCTGCTATAAAATGGTCAGCCTCATTTGTTTTAAAAACCAAGTGAAAAAAAAGTTTACATTTTTTTTCAGGTTTGCTTTTGTTCGTATTAATAAAGTTGTGGTTGAAGTTTGAAACCAAGATGGCAGCTTGTACTGTACTGTGACGGCTTGTAATGGTCTGTACTAGGTGGGAGGGCTTACTGTGGGGTCTGTACTGGGAGGGGGGGCTTACTGAGGGGTCTGTATTATTAATTAGCTAATCAAAAAAACACTCAGTTAAGCAAAAAAAAAAAAAAATAATCGAAAGATTAGTCGACAGACAAATTAATCGTTAGTTGCAGCCCTAATGTGATCTGTCAGTCGGTTCTCAGCTTTAGAGGGGGCGAGGGACAGCTGCAGCCATCTAGGCGAGTGTGTATATTTTTTTTATTCTCATACTTCTCTTTTAATACATCATTAAAAAGGGAAGCAATGCAAGTACCCGCATTTGATATATCAGCCCAGATGAGAATAAAAGCGGTCAGACTTTCAGGAGCATTTATAAACAACCAGTCACAATTAGGTTTATGGATGAACCTGACCATTCAGTCTAAATGCTAAAACTACAGGAAAAAGGGATAAAATGCCCTTTAAGCCAGCCATAGATGGTTCGAATCTCTGCTGATTCAGCAGAGACCAGCAAAGATTCGAAATACATATGGGCAGGCTGATTGTACCCAAGTCGATCCATGGATTGAATCGGTACAACCGGCATGTCAGGTTTTTAATTTGGATTATTGCCAGTGGTTACAGCTGCTAGCAATAGTCACTGTGTTCTCCTGGCAGGGACAGCTCACCAAGACCCCCCCCACAAGGAATAACACAATAACTCCACGGGAGGGATTCCCACATCCAAGACCAACCCCCCCCCCCCCCCACAGGGATAACACAATAACTCCACGGGAGGGATTCCCCCATAGACACTGACTGTGTTAATGGGGGAATAAAGCGATTTCTATCCTGCGACCCATGATTGCAGGAAAGAAAACCACAATCTATGGCCTGCTTTAGTCTCGGGGGAGAATAAAAAGCAACTATACATACCCTATTCCTTAATATAAGGGAAGCACACAATTTTTTGAACCACTTCCACTCAGCGCTCATAAACACAGAAAGGATAATATATCATAAAATTAAATAAAACAAAGAAGAGCAGCCACTATAATGAAGATCCAATAGTAAAAATTATGCTAGATAACCCAAAAGAGAAATCAGCATTAGCAGCGCTAGTAGGTGACCATAAATATAATAGTCCATATCCCGAGATGACACCAGATAAGAATCACAGCGATGGTGAAAACACAGAAGCAGAACACGGAGGTAGGATGTTAAGCCGTCACCACACCTTGTGGAATCCTCTCACCAAAAAAGCAGATTCATAAGGCCATAAAGCTTATAATCACAGATGACTGGCACAGATCTGATGGAAACCCCCTCCAAACGAATGGCTAATACGGATACTATTCCTCACAGATCAATCACAGATAGCCAAACCTTGAGTCCTCTCTGGATAGGTTGTATCAGCAGAGACCACATTCATGCAAAAAAGGGGGAAGGATCGCTCATAGTGTAAGATGTAAAAAACTTTTATTGATCCATTATCAACCCCCCTTAATTCTATGCACTTACATAATACATACAAAGAATCGGACTAAAAACATCTGTTACAATGTCAGCGGGACTTTTTGAATCACCCGCGTCTCTCACCGGATCACCATGCCGCAGTGTTTCCTCGATGTAGAGGCAGTGATGGGCAGTCCAACGTTGGTATCGTGAGCCGTGTGGTCATGCCCTTACGCGTATCGTCATAGGACTTCGTCAGAGGCCTCTACATTGGGGAAACACTGCGGGATGTTGATCTGGTGATTCAAAAAGTCCCACTGACATTGTAACAGATGTTTTTAGTCCGATTCTTTGTATGTATTATGCAAGTGCATAGAATTAAGGGGGGTTGATAATGGATCAATAAAAGTTTTTTACATCTTACACTATGAGCGATCCTTCCCCCTTTTTTGCATGAATGTGGTCTCTGCTGATACAACCTATCCGGAGAGGACTTTAGGTTTGGCTATCTGCGATAGAAGATCTGTGAGGAATAGTATCCCTATTAGCCATTCGTTTGGAGGGGGGTTTCCATCAGATCTGTGCCAGTTATCTGTGATTATAAGCTTTATGGCCTTAAGAATCTGCTTTTTGGTGAGTGCATTTCTTTAGAGGAGAGGATTCCACAAGGTGTGGTGACGGCTTAACATCCTACCTCCGTGTTCTGCTTCTGTGTTTTCACCATCGCTGTGATTTCTGATGTCATCTCGGGATATGGACTAATCTCATGCATGGACTATACCCCATTCCTTGCTTCAGCAGACTTCCTACCAGCTATGTGACCAGCTGCTGTCATTCTGCCAGGCACTTAGGTCATCACATACAACGCAGGGCCACCAGTCCTGCACTGACATGACGACACAGAGGGCCCGGCTTACATTAGGAAACATAACAGCGGCTCCCTTACTCAGAATTACTTGCTCTGTCGGAGGAGGCTTGAGAGTCAGAGGTCACCTGATGTCTGACAGTTTCTGCTCTGTCAAAGATCTGCCTGCAGTCCGATACCACACACTATTTAGTAAGCAACAGTTTAAAATATCAAAATTGCATTGGTAACGTGAATGTTGAGAAAATATTAAAATTCCTCTAAAAAATGTTTTTCTCTTCCAGAGCACAGCATCAGAGGTGACCGTGCCCCCCAAAGGCACAACATCAGAGGTGACCGTGCCCCCCAAAGGCACAACATCAGAGGTGACCGAACACCAGCAAGCAACAGAAAAATTGACCGCACAGCAATGCCTGACATCAGAAGTGACCGCACTCTTAACACATTTCATTGAATTCTAGCTTGAGCATTATTAACACAATCAGTTGGTGGGATCAGCTTTATTCTGTACTAAAACTGTGCAGAGAACCCCAGGCCATCAATTCCACAGGAAGCACAAATCGCCTGGTGTGGGACGATAAAAATGATAGGATTTCCGCCAAGATAAGCCCAGTGATTGGGGGCAGTCTGCATGCTCAGGCAGGGTGATCCTGTATGTTCATTGATCATTCGATCTGCAGAATGATTGTGTGATGATCAGATCCAGAGACTGACATTTTATGCTCATGGGTATACATGTAGTGATTGATTTTGTTAGGAACGATTGCAAACAAGCAACTCATCGTTGATTAGAGAGGAGCTTCACACCCCCTCCCTCTTCCTTTGCTTTTTTGCTAGGTAAAGCTGGATACACACTATACAATTTTCTTTAGATTTTTTTCCTTTAGACTTACCAAAACCATATAATATGAAGACCTAAACGCTTTCAATTTGTATGCAATCAGCTAATCCTTTGCACTACATTGTTGAAGGTAAATCTAAAGGAAATCTACCAACAAAAGTTGTATAGTGTGCATCCAGCTTTACCCACAAAACACACAAAAAAACACACACACACACATCCAGGGGAGTTCTGTCCACACCTTGGCTTGAGCCACCATCTTATTCTTTGAAGTCATTAGGAGTCGGCTGTCTTTTCCAGGTTCTTGCAGCCAGTCCCCCGGTGATGCACAGCAGCTGGCTGCAAGAATTGGGAAAAGACAGCTGGACCTCTGATGACGCACATACATTATGGCTGGCTGCAAGAATCAGGAAGTGACAGCTGGCCCCGATGATGCACATGCACTGCAGCCAGCTGCAGGAATCGGATAAAGACAGCTGGACCTCTGATGACGCACATACATTATGGCTGGCTGCAGGAATCGCGTAGTGACAGCTGGCCCCGATGATGCACTGCAGCCAGCTGCAGGAACTGGATAAAGACAGCTGGACCTCTGATGACGCACATACATTATGGCTGGCTGCAAGAATCGCGTAGTGACAGCTGGCCCCGATGATGCACATGCACTGCAGCCAGCTGCAGGAACTGGATAAAGACAGCTGGACCTCTGATGACGCACATACATTATGGCTGGCTGCAAGAATCGCGTAGCGACAGCTGGCCCCGATGATGCACATGCACTGCAGCCAGCTGCAGGAATCGGATAAAGACAACTGGACCTCTGATGACGCACATACATTATGGCTGGCTGCAAGAATCGCGTAGTGAAAGCTGGCCCTGATGATGCGCATGCACTGTAGCCCGCTGCAGGAATCGGATAAAGACAACTGGACCTCTGATGACGCACATACATTATGGATGGCTGCAAGAATCAGGAAGTGACAGCTGGCTCCGATGATGCACATGCACTGCAGCCAGCTGCAGGAATCGGATAAAGACAACTGGACCTCTGATGACGCACATACATTATGGCTGGCTGCAAGAATCAGGAAGTGACAGCTGGCTCTGATGATGCACACGCACCAGGGCTCGACAAAACCCAAACAACAAAAGATAAAAAAACAGTGGTATACTTAGGATAGCTAATGATAACAACTGACTCACCAAAACTAATAGGTAGTGTTCCTAAAGCCTGTGGTTAATGGAAGGAAGGAGGGGAATGAAAGCACAGAGAAGTGCCTATCAAAAGGGGCAATAAGAGGAACAAACTGCGGTATATCTTAGAAAAAAAAAAGTCAAGTTTTTCATCATTTATGATTTAATAAAAGGTCACCATACCAGGATAAAAACATCAGCATGAAAACGTTGTCATATACTTAAAAACAGATAACCCGGGCTCACATGCATACTCCCACACACTGAAAGGGGCAGCGGAAGGTGGGAGCTATAGAGGTGATGGGTGGTAAACCCCTTGGTGATGGCTAGTACGCCACACGTAAGGACCTAAAGGAAGTAGTGGGCTGGGGGCTCTGGTAAAGCAGTGCAGATGTAACAAAGGTCTCCGCTGAGTAATGACAATCTCAAATGCAGTGCTGCAACACAGAGACAGGGTGCAAAGCACAAGTCTCATCCATCCGTTCCACAGTCTAAAGTCATTGATTGCATTAGTGAAGCTAGGCAAAGAGCAGCCATTCACTGAATCCGCTATCTGCACATGTAGATTAGATTAATGCTCTGCAGAGAAAAATCAGCAGGCAGCATGTTAGCAAGGCTGGGATAGCAGAGGAAAGTGAAAGTTAACAGAGCGTACACAGGCATGAATGTGTAGCATCAGTGGACCTGGAAGAACCCTTGGGTCATCTCATCCACAGGCAGCACAGGGTCCACAGGTTGCTCCAATGTGTATTCCTTCTGTATCTGCTAAATTCCCCTTGATTGCTGCTACAGTGATGATGGCATCTCAGTGTACTCCCATGGAAGAAATCAACGCTGCCAGTGTCCCGTTCAGTGTGGGACAGCAGCTCATGGATGGTAAGGCTGCATGGGGAAAAAAACCCAGGCACCAGGTTGCAATGGCGACTGCAAATTTCGTCATGGCGCCTGGGCTACACCGCAGCAGCGGTCTGGATTCCTCCCATGTTGCCCTCCCGCAGGTACGCTGACTAAGATCAGACTGCCCGATAATTGAGGCCACAGCATTGCGGCCTGCTGTAGCAAGATAGTTGCATAGTTAATCAGGTTGGAAAAAAAAAAAAAAAAAAAAAACACAAGTCCATCTAGCTCAACCAATAAAAAAGCCAACCATACAATCCTATATACACAATCTTATACCCACAGTTGATCCAGAGGAAGAAGAAAAACCAAAGGATGATCCAATTTGCTACAGCAGGGGAAAGAAATTCCTTCCTGATCCCCCGAGAGGCAATCTGATATTCCCTGGATCAACTTAACCTAGAAATATTACTACCCAGTTACATTATGTACACCTAGGAAAGAAACCAGGAATTTTTAAAGCAATCTACTGAGCTGGCCAGAACCACCTCTGGAGGGAGTCTATTCCACATTTTCACAGCTCTTACTGTGAAAAAAAACTTTCCGTATTTGGAGACAAAATGTATTTTCCTCTAGACGTAAAGAGTGCCCCCTGTGATGACATTAAAGTGAATAACACACGCTCCTTTGTGCGAACTGGCACCGTCCTCTGATGGGAGGTGCTGTAATGAGCGTGGCTTGATCACACTGCCCGCCCACCTTCTACATCATCTTCCCAGTTTGACAGCTGGGGTTGAAGTTGCGGGCTTCATCGGTCGCCTGTTCCTTACCGCCGCTGAGTGCACGGGGAGTGCCGACTGTCAGTGATGCCTCATCGGTGCAGCCCATCGGTGCAGCCTCAACAGTAACACCTCATCAGCGCACATTAGTCAAGAAAAATTACTTATTTGCAAAATCTAACAAAAAAAAAAAAAAATGATTTTTTTATTTTCTGTCTTTTTTTCGCTTGGCACCAGGCGTGAGCAATTCCTATTGTCTGATCCCCCAAACATGCAGTTCTGGGCGCTGGATAGCTGATTAAAAGAACTGGCTCCTAACTTTTCTAGCCGGCTCCTAGATTCTAAGCACTTTTGTCAAGCCCTGACATACACTATGGCTGGCTGCAAGAGCCAGGAAGTGACAGCTGACTCCCCGATGATGCCCATGTATTGCAGCAGGCTACATGAACAAGACAGACAGCTGCCACCCCGATGATGCACATGCACTCCAGCCGGTTGCAAGAACCAGGGAGATCCAGCTAGCCCCCTGATGATGCACATGCAGTCCAGCCGGTTGCAAGAACCAGGGAGATCCAGCTGGCCCCCTGATGATGAACATGCACTCCAGCCGGTTGCAAGAACCAGGGAGATCCAGCTGGCCCCCTGATGATGAACATGCACTCCAGCCGGTTGCAAGAACCAGGGGGATCCAGCTGCCACCCTGATGATGAACATGCACTTCAGCTGGCTGCACAAATCGGGCAGAGACAGCTGGCCTCCTGATAATGTAAATGCACTATGGCTGACTACAAGAACCAGGAAGTGACAGCTGGCCCCCTGATGACAAAAGGCAGCTCATACATCATAGAGCAGCCCAAGGCCTCCTGGGATGTGTGATGTCAGGTAGCTGTAGGGAACAGAATATGTCATTCTTGCCTAAGCAAGGATCCAAGAAGAGTTGGGGAAGATTCCCCTCCATTTATTCCCTGTATGGGGGCTTCTCCATCCATTTTCTAGCAACTGGCCAGCCATTGTGGACTTTTATTGATCGATCTGACAGATATCAGCCTGTGTGTGGGAGAACTGATCAGAATTCAGACCGATTGATCCTTCTTCATTAATCATATTAATTTATGACCTGTAGGCCTCACACACACTGATGATTAGGGGATGAAAGTGTGAAATACATTCACACCCACCAAAGTGCCTGGTACTCCTCACAAGTCAAGCAAGCCGCACTGTTTGCACGCTCCCACGCATTTCGCAGTCCACTGGAATGAATAGGCTGTCACAATGTGGGAAAGCACAGAACTGCATCTTTTATGGTGTGCATCGGCCCTTACATCGTATTGTCAGTTCAAAGTGAAAGCCGTGCCATGTGTTGGTTCTTATTTTATAGTGAACCTTCACCCTCCCTGCCCTTCATCACTTCATTCCTCCCCTCTCACCATCAGATGTTTCTGCTTATTTTATTATTTGCTTTACCCACTTGTATTCATGTGTGCCATCTCCTTTGTAAACTGCAACATTTCTGGTGTCCCTATATTTTTTATTTAGATTCTCGTTAATTATTTTCCTTTACCTGCCCTTCCGTGATAATGCCATTCACAGACCAGCCTCCATTCTCACACATTACTAAACCCCAATATATGTCTGAAACTTGTCTAGATTTTTCACAAGTGCATACTACAACCCTCTAATACCCTGATTTCTTCTTGCATCAATGTTTGGTTACTAAAGCCTCGTACACACGCAACGATTATCGGCCGACCGATCATCCGTCTTTTGTCCAGAGTGGTGTCTGTTGGTTGGAATGTGCCTAGACTGCACACGAATTTTCTCGCCCGACAAAATTCTACTTCAGAAGTGATGTCATGTGTCGGGTTGCTTTCTTTGTGTTCTTTCTTATCTGAGCATGCCCAGACTTGCTCATTAGATTTTTCCCTGTCGAAATCTGTACTGACTGCACGAAAATCGGACGTGTTTTGACGGCAGACAAAAATTTTATAGTCTGCACACCAGATTTTTTTCGGCCGAAAAGTCGGAGTCGGTTGTCGGAAGCATCATACTAACAAGCCGAAAATCGGCAGATCGGTCGTTGGACGAAAATTCCCTGCCAATTTTTGACGCGTGTGTACGAGGCTTTGGATTGAAGATTCCTTCACCTTTTATTCTCTTTTGTTTGTTCTCTCTTTCCTGCTCTACATACTCTTTTCTTTCTACACTTCTTGTTCCTCATGTCTATACCGTCCTTCATGGTTGAGGGTTCTCCCCTCCTCTCCCTTAAAAAGTTCTGGTACGGCTTGCCTCATATTGATAGTCATAATGTGATCTATCTGACCTTTCATTTTCTTGATAATCTCTAAAAGGGAGCATAATAATTGCACGTCGGGATTAGGCTTTGTGCGTCGGGATTGGGCTCCTTGCATAAGTACTATATGCATTCTGAGGGGGGGCCTCCATTCTTTGGATCTATTGTACTGTCCATGTATTGGGCTCTTCTCGTGTTGCCTGTGTGATTCCTGTGGTGGTCTCCTTGGACCAGGACTCCTTTCATAATATCTATAAGGTTCATATGGTGGTCCTCTTTGGTCCCTGGATCCATTATTGGGTCTGTTTCAGTTGTTATATGGTTTTTTAATGTGGTTATAGCTCTTCCAATAATGTGTTTTTTTCCATGTATTTTGAGAGGTCCGGTCCCAGTGTGGAGGTCTTCTCTCCATATTCCAAGGGGTATGGTACCCATAATCCCTAGGTCCTCCATCGTTCGTTTGTTGTCTCGGGGTGTCCACTTGTGTTCTATAGTAGTTGGATTCTCTCTGGGGGCGGTCTGAATGGACTCTAATGCGATTATAATGCTCAGGTGTTCTATCATGTGAGTGAACTCTCCCTACTTTTCCAGGTGTAGAGTAATGGGATCATTTAATCCAGGGATCTTCAAACTACGGCTGTCCAGCTGTTGCGGAACTACACATCCCATGAGGCATCGTAAAACTCTGACATCTACAGACACGACTAGGCATGATGGGAATTGTAGCTCCTGAACAAATAAAGAGCCATAGTTTGAATACCCCTGATTTAATCCTATTTGACTTTGCCGTTTGAATACTTGGACATGTTTGTAATCATTAGTATTCCTGGTATATTTTTTGCTTTTCCTTAAAGTGGAGTTCCAGCCTCAAATACCTTTAACTAAAAATGCCCCTATAATACTAATCCATCGCCCTTTATAGAACCGCTATTCTCATACTTACAAAGGTGTATAGTATTGGATTTTAGTCAAAATCTTACTTTTAAAAATGCTGTCTGGGCGCGGCCATCTTGGATGTGGGCATCTGAAGCCGCAGTGTAATCTGCTGTGTCCTTCTTTCTGATTCCAGGGAGTGTTCTGGGAGTTCTTCCTGATTCCAGCCTCCTGGGAGTGATGACAAACAGCTCCCAGGATGCAATGCAAAGGCGGAAGCGATGTCGGTGGCCGTGGTCACAGAGGGGGGGAGAAGGAGGAAGTACAATAAAAAATGCCCTGAAAATAAGGTAAGGGACCCCTAAAAAAAAATTGAAAATGCCCAATTGTTGATCAGCATAGCGAACACTCCAGGAATCACTAAAGTTGCAAAATAGGCCGGAACTCTGCTTTAATTGGACCTCTCTATCTTTTTTGGTTATGTCTTTATTGAATTGGGCTGTGAGTGTTGTAATGTCTGTTGTTTCTTTATGAGCCTCTAGTTGTTCCTTTTACTCTCCTATTGTCTGATCTATTTTCATAATTTTCTTCGGTTTCCTTTTCGGGAGAATTCTGACTAATTCTAGTGCTTTGTCATTGAAAAAATGTAAAACCATTCAACTATGGAATCTCGGTCTATGAGACCATCATTCAGTGGAACTTCCCTTTTTAAACATCTAGGTACTAAATCTTCCCTGATGTATCTTTCAAAGGTGGTGATGTCCCACCACAAACTAACCTTCTTGTCCATGTTATGGCCAAGTTTTCTCATCAGGCTTTCAACATTGGTTTTACACACTATTCTAAGTGTTGAACACTTCTTCCAAATTACCTTTCCTTTGTGCAACAAAAGTGAAAATATCCATGATTGCTGCAGGGGTAAATGGGATAGTAGGAACAAATACAATATATATTATATATATATATATATATATATATATATATATATATATATACACACACACATACACACACACACACACGGTTCCCCGCGCAATTGCTAAGAAGATAATCAACTAGATTGACTGCTGAATGCACCGGTCAGCATATCCGTGGTCAACAAAAAAGGTCAAAACTAGATAAAGGTGGTTCTGGGCTGTCTGGGATATCCAAAATATGCAAACATAAGTAACTGTGACAAAAATAGGTATAACCAACTACATACAGAAACAAATACGGTATGTATGTGAAAATGATCTGTGAACACTCAGTGAAGCACAATTGATAGGTGAAACCGAAAGTGCTGCCGGAGGACAAGCTCACGGCTCGTGGATTTTATGTAATGCATCTGCTTTACAAATGTGTGTTTTTAATCTTTCTAAAATAAAAAAGTAGTATACAGAATTACGCTATGTAGAGCCTCTCTCTTTACATACTATATATATTAGGCTGATACCCGGACCATCCAGTGGACTTCCACTGATTGCACCAGATATCACCAACCCCAGAGCTGCTGGGAGACCCCTTACAGCAGTGGTTCTCAACTCCGGTCCTCAGGACCCACTAACAGGCTAGATTTTAGGTATTACCTTGGGAAGATGCAGACTCGAATACTGCAATCACTGATCAGCAAATGATATCACCTGTGATGTATTTCAGTTATCTTGCAAACCTGGCCTGTTAGTGGGTCCTGAGGACAGGAGTTGAGAACCCCTGCCTTACAGGCATCCGTTTTACCACTTGCACGTTACTTATCTACAGAGTGCTATACATGCTGTTATCTTACAGCTGTGGGGGGCTGGGTATGTAATGCCCCCCCCCCCCCCATAGTACTGGGTGTGAGTAGGTACATAGTGCCAGGCATTGTAGTTAGGTGGCTACCCACATTATACTGGGCACTGTAGGCAGGTAGGTACCCCCATAGTTCTGAGCACTGGAGGCAGCTATGTTTGCGCATCCCCCCATAGTACTGGGTGTAGGAAGGTACATAGTACCAGGCATTGTAGGATTGTAGGTAGGGGGCTAACCTCATTATACTGGGCACTGGAGGCAGGTATGTATACCCCCCCCCCCCCCCATAGTACTGGGTGTGGGAAGGTACATAGTAGAGGCCTGCGCGGGAAAGTTTTATTAAACCCGCACCCGATGAATGTATGACCAGGACCGCCCGCACCCGCAATGTTTTTGTCCACTCCCGCCCACACCGCAATGTTTGTGTTCCACTTCCGCCCGCACCCGCAATGTTTGTGTTCCACTTCCGCCCGCACCCGCAATGTTTGTGTTCCATTTCCGCCCACACCCACAATGTTTGTGTTCCGCCCGCACCCGCAATGTTTGTGTTCCGCCCGCACCCGCAATGTTTGTGTTCCGCCCGCACCCGCAATGTTTGTGTTCCGCCCGCACCCGCAATGTTTGTGTTCCGCCCGCACCCGCAATGTTTGTGTTCCGCCCGCACCCGCAATGTTTGTGTTCCGCCCGCACCCGCAATGTTTGTGTTCCGCCCGCACCCGCAATGTTTGTGTTCCGCCCGCACCCGCAATGTTTGTGTTCCGCCCGCACCCGCAATGTTTGTGTTCCGCCCGCACCCGCAATGTTTGTGTTCCGCCCGCACCCGCAATGTTTGTGTTCCGCCCGCACCCGCAATGTTTGTGTTCCGCCCGCACCCGCAATGTTTGTGTTCCGCCCGCACCCGCAATGTTTGTGTTCCACTTCCGCCCGCACCCGCAATGTTTGTGTTCCACTTCCGCCCGCAATGTTTGTATTCCACTTCCGCCCGCACCCGCAATGTTTGTGTTCCACTTCCGCCCGCACCCGCAATGTTTGTGTTCCACTCCCGCCCGCACCCGCAATGTTTGTGTCCACTGCTGCGGTTGTGCCCTATACTCGCAGTATAAGACTACCCCCTCTTTTGAGGCAACACCATTTCATAACATTAGTGGAGCCATCACGTCCCTATTAAATATTTTAGCCCGCTGGATGTGCCCTAATATGTACTGTAGCTCCTGCTACATACAGAACTTCTCTATTATAAATAGTTTAGCCTGCTGGATGTGTATACAGTAAGCTTTGGCTACTTACAGAACGTCCCTGTACTGGAATACTCTATGTACCACTCTGAGCCAATCACGGCAAGCTGTGTATTCTATTATTGCATACAAAGCCTGCTCGGATTGGCAAAGGTTGTATAAGCCCGCCTCTCTGACTCAGCCAATCCGAGCAGGCTTTGTATGCATTAGGCCCCTTTCACACAAGCGGACCGTTCAGATCCGCCTGTCAGTTTTTTTGGCGAATCTGAACGGTCACCCCATGCATCTCTATGGGGCATCGGATGTCAGCGGAGACATGTCCGCTGACACCCGATCCGTCAAACCTGGACGGATGGAAACCCTATTTTCCATCCGTCCAGCGGATCGGATGAGAATGGACCGACGGTCCGTTCCCATCCGATATCCCCATAGAGCTGTTTGGGGAACTGACAGCTGTGTCTCCACACACAGCGCGGAGAACAGCTGTCATCCTCCTCCTCAGCAGTGGAGCGATCCTCCGCTGAGATAAATGGAGTATGTCCGACGGACATACTGTGTGAAGAGCCCTTAAGGCCCCTTTCACACTTGTAGTCCGTCAAACGGACTCCGCTTTTCTCTGCAGGGGATCGATCCGCCGATCCCCCGCTGAGCAGGAGGCTGACAGCTGTTCTCTGTGCGGAGAACAGCTGTCAGTTCCCCATGCATCTCTATGGGGGAAATCGGATGGGAATGGACCGGCAGTCCGTTCTCATCCGATTCGATCCACTGGATGGATGGAAAATAGGGTTTCCATCCGTCCAGATTTGACGGATCGGATGTCAGCAGACATCAGATGCCCCATAGGGATGCATGGGGGGACCGTTCAGATGCGCCAAAAAAAACAAAGGGCTTTTTCACACGGGTGATCCGATCAGATCCGCCTGTCAGTTTTTTAGGTGGATCTGATCGGATCCTCCATGCAGCTCTATGGGGCAGCAGGTGTCAGCGGAGACACCTACGCTGACACCCGCTGCCATCTGTATCCGATCCTGTCCGTGAAATCTGGACGGATGGAAACCCTATTTTTCCATCCATTCAGTAATCGGATGAGAGCGGACAGGCGGTCCACTCTCATCCGATCCCCAATAGAGGGCAGCAGGGGGCTGAGACACCTCCCTCTCCGCAAGCGGAGACGGAGCTGTCATCCGCCGGCTCAGCGGGGATCGCGGATCGATCCCCGCTGAGCAACACAGATCCACCTACAGAGGCGGACCGTGTGAAAGAGGCCAAACAGGCGGATCTGAACGGTCTGCCTGTGTGAAAGGGGCCTAATAGAATACACCACTTGCCGTGATTGGCTCAGCACGTTCTGGGAAGTTGCCAAAGGTACTGTATACACATCCAGCGGGCTAACATGTTTAATAGGGATGTTCTGTAACTAGCTGAAGCTACAGTACCTGGCGTATAAGACGACCCCCAATTTTTGGGGTATCTTTTTTATTATAAAAAAAAAGTCGTCTTATATGCCGGAAAACGCGTTACACCAAATTGCACCGTTACCCGCAAAATTTTTTGACCGCCCCAGCAGAGGTAAAACCGCCCGTTCCCGCAGGATTTGCATTGGGTCCCGTGGGAGCCCAAACCCAATGCCATCCTCTAGTCCATAGTACCAGGCATTGGAGTTAAGTGGGAATAACACGATACTTTACACGGTGCTGGGAAATACACCGCTGAGGTCACCAGGCGGGTTTGCACAGAAGGAACGTTTATTTGTTGTGTTCTTAGAGTTGTCAGATATTTATATACCACTATTAGGTGTCCATCACCCAGATTTTATATTCATATTTTCCCTTCCTTTACCACATCCATCCAGGAAGTGAGATTCACCGAGTGTTCACACATCATTCTCACATTCACATTGGTCTCTCTATGTAGATGGTTATACCGGTTTGTCACATGTACTTATTATTGCATATTTTGGATACCCCAGACAGCTTCCCCTTGTTATAGTGGTGGTGATAGTAGTAGTAGTATAGAGGTGGTGGTGGGAGTAGTAGTATAGAGGTGGTGGTGGGAGTAGTAGTATAGAGGTGGTGGTGGGAGTAGTAGTATGGAGCTCGGTGATGCAGTGATCGTTCATGTCTACACAGAACCACCGACAGGTGTCAGCCCCTCCCCCGTCACTGACACCCCCCACTCACCTGCACCAGCATCTTCACGTACATGAGCGGGTGGGACACGACGGTCAGGCCGGAGCCCAACAGCAGCTGACTGGTCGTGTCCGCCATCTTGGAGACGTCACGTGACTCCGGGTCGCCGATTCAAGGAGAAAAAACAGCGGCGAGGAGCGGAAGTGAAGGGGGAGCACGTGACCCGCGTCTCCTAGCAACGCCGAGAGTTTGTGGTGGGCGGAGCCTGAGAGAGAAGAGCGGAGCGCTGGAGGGGAAAGGGGGAAGCCGGGTGGAAGGTAGGTACCTCCTTAGCAATGGGCACTGGAGTCTGGAGGGAGGTGGGTATGTGTCCTCCATAGTACTGGGTGGAGGTAGGTACACACATTGTACTGGGCACTGGAGACTGATGGGTAGCCCATAGTACCAGCCATTGTAGGTAGGTGGCTACCCTTATTATACTGGGCACTAGAGGAAGGTGGGTACCCCCATATTTCTGAGTACTGGAGGCCGGTATGTGTGTCTACCCCCCCCCCCATAGTACTGGGTGTGGGTAGGTACATAGTACCAGCCATTGTAGGTAGGTGGCTACCCTCATTATACTGGGCACTGGAGGCAGGTAGGTACCCCCATAGTTCTGAGCACTGGAGCCAGGTATGTATGCCCCCCCCCCCATAGTACTGGGTGTGGGGAGGTACATAGTAACAGCCATTGGAGTTAGGTGGGGACCTCTGTAGTATTGGGCATTGGAGGCAGGTAGGTACCCCCATTGTACTGATCATTGGGGCAGGTAGGCACACCTACAGTTCTGGACATTGGGGCAGGTAGGTATGCCTATAGTTCTGCATACTGGAGGTAGGTGGGTACCTCCATAGTACTGGGTAATGGAGGTAGGGAACTCATTGCAGGTAGGTAGCCCCATTGTACTGGGCATTGAAGAAAGTTATGTATTTATGACCATAGCTCTGGGCACTAGAGGCAGGCATGTATGTACTCCTATAGTTCTGGGAACTAGAGGCAGGTAAGTTTCCCTATAGAACTGGGCACTGGAGGCAAGTAAGTTCTCTAATAATACTGGGCACTGGAGGCAGGTAGGTACCCCCATAGTACTGGGCATTGGGGGTAGGTACCCTCATAGTACTGGGCTCTGGAGGCAGGTAGGTACCCTCATAGTACTGGGCACTGGAGGCAGGTAGGTACCCTCATAGCACTGGGCACTGGAGGCAGGTAGGTACCCCCATAGTACTGGGCATTGGGGGTAGGTAGGTATCTCCATACTACTCAGCACTGGGGGTAGGCATGTACGTACTCCTATAATTCTGGGTACAGAATAGTACTTGATACTGGGGGTAGATACCCCTAGTACTGGGCACTGGGGGCAGGTAGGTACCCCCATAGTACTGGACACTGGGGGCAGGCATGTACGTACTCCTATAATTCTGGGTACTAGAGGCTGGTAAATCCCCTCATAGTACTGGGCACTGGGGGCAGGTAGGAACCCTCTTAGTACTGGGCACTGGAAGCAAGTAGGTTCCCTCATAGTACTGGGCACTGGGGGCAGGTAGGTACTCCCCATAGTGCTGGACACTGGGGGCAGGTTGGTACTCCCCATAGTACTGGGGGCAGGTAGGTACTCCCCATCTTGCTGGACACTGGGGGGGGAGGTAGGTACTCCCCATAGTGCTGGACACTGGGGGCAGGTAGGTACTCCCCATAGTACTGGGCACTGGAGGTAGGTAGGTACTCCCCATAGTACTGGGCACTGGAGGTAGGTAGGTAGATAGGCAGGTAGGCAGTGTTGCACAACTGCGCAATTGTCAGTTAAATTAACGCAGTGCCGTATCGCAAAAAAATGGCCTGGTCATGAAGGGGGGGGGGGTAAATCTTCCGGAGCGGTTAAACTGGAGGTTCTGTTGGCTTCCCTTGCCTGCCCTGACCTGTATGTAGAGGTCAGTGAGTGCGGGAAAATGTAACTGACAACCCTTTTATAATCCCTTTTGTATCTGAAATGTAATAAACTGATTTTAAGTGGAAGTTGAGTTGTGCTGTAGAATGCGCTCACACCTGAGCGACGTGGAAACACGCGTTTCCTAAAATAAATGAGCGGTTAGACTTTACACACCTGAAATGTATTTAAATTATTTAAACTGGAAGTTCTGTTGGCTTCCTTTGCTCCAGCTGTATGTAGAGGTCAGTGAGTGTGGGAAAGTATAACTGACAAACCCTTTATAATCCATTTTTCTTTTGATGTACCCAGTGTCAGGACAAGGTCATCCAGCGCCCAGGGCCAGGATGCCAAACTGCGCCCCCTTTCCCTTAGGGTTAGAATCAAGGCACCCCCCTATCCCTGCAATAAACCATTGCGCCCAGGGCAACCGAACCATCACTCCTGCCCACCCCTTGTTCTGGATGTTCCTGAAATATAGGCTAGGTTCACACTAGGAGCGAGAATTGGAGCCTTTCCCGCACCCAAAATGTGCTGCTCTTTACAAACCTGCGGGCTGGCATTTATATTTAATGGCACCTCCACGCATCTAAAAAACGCAGTGCCTTGGCAGGTGTGGGAACTGTGGGGAAGTCGCACGGTGCAAAAACCACCATGTGATTTCTCAGCTGCTACGGTTTAACCACTTGCCATTCGGGCCATAGACAAAAGATGTCTTCAGTTGGAAGTGGAATGCCGGGGCTCTGGCTGCCATAACCCCGGTATTGCTTTTTTTAGCCAGCAATTCTCTAACTGATAACAGTGGTCCAAGCAGCGGATTTGTCGTTGAATCACTTTTAGAAGATGCAGGAGGGGTCGCCTCTCCTGCTGCTTCTCAGTGGGTCAACTTCTCAGGCTTACCTGGATGTAAACATCTCTTGTGATAACAATACAGCATGACCGGTTGTCTTTATGGGGAGATCTGTTGTCAATAAGACCCCCCATCTCTCCTCTACAATGTAAAGCATTTGATTAAAAAAAAAAAAAAGAAAAACATTCTTGTTTATATTGGGCCGGTACCAGAAGTAATGTCATGTAGTTGCTCCGATCCTCCTGGATCATAGAGATGAGTGAAGGCCATCTTTCCTTCATTCACTGGCTAGGCAGGGAATGAGCGGGGGCGGGACCGCACCGCTACAGGCTCGTGGTGGGATTCAAAATTTTTAGTAACCAGTTCCGACTTTCAGTGCACAGTGACAAGCGTGCCCCCTTTCAATGCACAGTGACAAGCGTGCCCCCTTTCAATGCACAGTGACCAGCGTACCCCCTTTCAATGCACAGTGACCAGCGTGCCCCCTTTCAATGCAGAGATCATCGTGCCCCCTTTCAATGCAGAGACCAGCGTGCGGCGTGCCCCCTTTCAATGCACAGTGACCAGCGTGCCCCCTTTCAATGCAGAGATCAGCGTGCCCCCTTTCAATGCAGAGTGAACAGCGTGCCAAGCCCCCCCGAGATCAGTGCACTTGACTTACCTGTTGTACTGGCAGCTTCTCTTCAGTCCCCGCATCTCCTCTCCTCCCGCCTCCTCCTCGGCCAATGGCATGGGATTTGCCTTTCAGCCAATCAGGAAGCGGGTCTCGGACCCGCTTCCTGATTGGCCAGGAGGAGGATCCGTGTGACAATAGCGAATTTTCATTCGCTATTGTCACACAATGGGTGGGCTCGGGGCGCACTGCTTTGCGCCCCGGGTCCACCCTTTCCTGAAGCCTACTAGAGCCAAATTGTAATAGGTGGGGACTGTCTGGGAGGCAGGGGCGGCGGCCTGGAGGAGAAAGGGGTGATGTCACTGGTTGCTAGACGCTAAGCTGCTCTAGCCTAGCAAACAGTGCTGTATGTAGGCTCCGGCCGCCTCCCCGCAGAGAGAGAGCGCTGCCGCCGCAGCCACAGGCAGGGACAGAGAGAGCCAGAGTGGATGATATACAGATGGTCACAGTAAGGCGGTTCTGAAAAATTCCTAGGGAATAAAATGGAGGTCATTGCAATATTTTATGTCATGGTATTTGCACAGCAATTTTTCAACTGCAATTCTTTTGGGAAAAAAACACTTTCAAGAATTAAAAAAAACAAAACAGTAAAGCTAGCAATTTTTTTTGTATACAGTAATGTGAAAGCTGATGTAACGCTGAGTAAATAGATACCTAACGTGTCATGCTTTAAAATTTCGCACACTTGTGGATAGGGATGATCGAACGCTTCAGCCGAATTTTGAACATTTTGCCCAAAAAGTTCGGAATTCGGCAACCAGAACCGACCAAAATGCAATGGGACAGGAAATGGGCTTTAAAAGCCCATGATTGGACCAGAACCATTAGCAAAGGCTAATTGAGGGGACAGGAGAATGCTAGGAATGTGATTGGAGTGACTAGGGGGTCCATAGACCAATCATTAGTGAATACGCCCCCCAGTATATAAGATAACCCCCGCCAAATTCCTAGCATTGTTATACAGGGACATGGAAAAGAGTGGAAGCAGTTCGTGGACTTCTGCTACAAAGTGTCATTTAGCATTTATTAGTGTGAGGAAAGGGATATCTAGTGTAGTTAGAGTGCTCTTTTACACTTTAGTTAGCTTTAATAATTTAGTTTCTGTAGGGAAAGTGTTAAGTGCCAGGGTGACCGTAGTGTAGTGTAGGGTGAACTGACAGTGACTGCTATGGCAGGGTGACCAAACCCTTCCATATCAGGGTGACAGCTATAGAGAAAAGCTAGTTTCTCTGAAGTCACTTTCGCTGCAGTAATATGGCTTCGCCACTGTCAGCTTGCTTTTTGGCTGCAGGCGTCTATAGGGATTTTTTGAGCACATGTTTGGAGTCAGGCATGACATCTGAACATGTGTATAGGGGGTATATATATATATATATATATATATATATATATATATATATATACACACCCATGTATGTATATATACACCTGCACATATATAAGTGTGAAAGGAGCAGAAAAAACTACTTGCGCTAATGAAATAATTAACACCAATATAGTTACGCTCCTATCACACCTATATATGTCTAAGTGTAAAATACATATAAGTATGTGTGTATATATACCACTATACACAAGTTCAGATGTTTTGCCTGCCTCCAAAGAACCCAAAAAAATGCCCAAAAAAACGCTAGCGCCAAAAAAAAAAAACGCCCAGGTGTGTTGTTGCAGGCATTTTTTTGGGGTTTTTGGAGGCAGGCAAAACATCTGAACTTGTGTATAGTGGTATACACACATACTTATATGTATATATACACCTAGACATATATAGGTGTGATAGGAGCGTAACTATATTGGTGTTAATTATTTCATTAGCGCAAGCATATATTTCTGCTACTATCACACCTATATATGTCTAGGTGTATATATACATATAAGTATGTGTGTGTATATATACCCGTATACACAAGTTCAGATGTTTTGCCTGCCTCCAAAGAACCCAAAAAAATGCCCAAAAAAAACACCCAGGTGTGTTGTTGCAGGCATTTTTTGGGGGTTTTTGGAGGCAGGCAAAACATCTGAACTTGTGTATACGGGTATATATACACACATACTTATATGTATATATACACCTAGACATATATATCCTCTAAGTCAGCTCTGCAACATGTTCCTTGATCGATGACGCGGCGGTGTTGTAACCTTATCCCGCAGCGGTGTGTGCGTCCCACCTCAGCCCCTCCTCCTCTCAGTCAGCTGTTCGTAAGTCTTAGAATTTCATCGGAACTTGAAAATGCCTTGTGCGCATGCGCACTGGGGCTCGCAGCAGCTGGTGGTGACGGAGCGTCCCCGGAAGTGACGAGGGTCCGGAATTTTCACAGGTCCGACTAAATTTTAGAACACCGGAGCTGCCGAACCCAGAACAGACGCCGAGGGAATATGTCAGCTCCCTCAGCGGTGTCAGGCGATTGTGTCGGGGCTTCGTTCTAAGGTAAGTATTTCATAATGTGCTAGTATGCGATGCATACTAGCACATTATGCCATTGTCCTGCAGGGTTTTTTTGTTTTTTTTTTGGGGGGGGGGGGAATACAACCGCTTTAAGTAGCTCCCTTAGGATTGGCTACAAAGACCTTAGGTGACTGGGTGGAGCCTGAACTCTAGGAAAAGCTAATTTGGGGCACATCCAAATGCTCTGAGGAGATTCAGCTGCCACAGGAGTTGCGCGGTGAGTATCCCTCCTCTGTTCCCAGGCCCCTCACTACCAAATTTCACAGGAGTTGTCCTTCCGCAGCTTTCCTGTACCATCATGGCCACAGAACTTTTTATCCAGAGGTCAGGCTGAATGGCTGCTCTCTCTTCTTATGGTGAGACTGTCCCTTCCTACACCTGCTGACCATCCTCTCCTACCAGGGCTGCTGATAGAAATTGCAGGGCCCTGTACAGACTATCTGACTGACAGCCCCCCAAGAAAATATTAAAGCTTTATTTTGATACAAATACAATAAAATCATCATTAGCAGACACAAATGCAACATAACTCACAGAATTTCTGCTAAATCTAAAAGATGAAACTGATAAAAAGATGAGTTGATAAATAAAGCTCTGTGTGTGAATGAGGTGTTGGGGCTCATGCACATGGGTCCTGTGGTCTGTACAGTGTGAATCAGTGGTTCATTTATGTGGCTTGAGCCACCTGGAGCTGTATGAACACAGCTACAGGTCCTAATTTAACAGGTGGGATGCAGGTGTACAGCCCGAACACAGACAGTGTGGATTTGGGGACCGCTCACCTGCACACATGTCCAATAAGGGCCTGCGGCTGTGTTCATACAGGCGCTGCATCCCCATAGAATAACAGGTGGCTCCAGCCCAAACCTATCCTTTACACAGCCATGAACGTGATGATGACGCGGAAGGGAGCGATAAGTGTTTCGGTTACCGCACCCCCGCGTCATCACGTTCATGCGGCGGCCCGCCCTCCAGTGACGCTTCCGCTGCCTGTGATTGGTTTGTTATCTCCCGGCTGTTATTGCTGCTGCTGGCCAGTCACAGTGTCTCCAGGCAAACCGCGGCCGGCCCTCCCCGCTGCCCTCATTGGTTCACGATCATCTCCTCGGCTGCTGCTGGCCAGTGACTGATAGTAAGGGCAAACTGCGGACCCGGAAGGACACCTACCTGTACCAGTGCTATATACGCTGAATGTAAAAATGCCCCCCCTCCGTGTTCTTTAGCCCCCCCCAGTGTTCTTTAGCCCCTCCCTGTGCTCTTAGCCCCCCCCTCCGTTGCTCTTCAGCTCCCCACAGTGCTTTTCATCTCCCCCCCCCCCCATGCTTTCTGGCTCCCCCAGTGCTCTCCAGCTCCCTGGCTCCCCCCTCAGTGATTTCCAGTTCCCCCCCAGACAGTGCTCTCCAGTCCCCCCCCCTCTCCCCCTGTGCTCTCCATCCCCCTGGTTTTCCATGCTCCCCCCCCCGCGCCTTCCAACCCCCCCTGCAATGCTTTCCAAACCCCCCCTTAATTCTCTCCAGTGTCCCCCCCCCCCTCCCCGTGCCCTTCAGCTCCTCCAGTGCACTCTGCTTCCCCTGTGCTCTTCTATCTTCTATCATGTCCGCAGCCTCTGACCACCTCCTGTATCATGTCCGCAGCCTCTGACCACCTCCTGTATCATGTCCGCAGCCTCTGACCACCTCCTGTATCATGTCCGCAGCCTCTGACCACCTCCTGTATCATGTCTGCAGCCTCTGACCACCTCCTGTATCATGTCCGCAGCCTCTGACCACCTCCTGTATCATGTCCGCAGCCTCTGACCACCTCCTGTATCATGTCCGAAGCCTCTGACCACCTCCTGTATCATGTCTGCAGTCTCTGACCACCTCCTGTATCATGTCCGCAGCCTCTGACCACCTCCTGTATCATGTCCGCAGCCTCTGACCACCTCCTGTATCATGTCCGCAGCCTCTGACCACCTCCTGTATCATGTCCGCAGCCTCTGACCACCTCCTGTATCATGTCCGCAGCCTCTGACCACCTCCTGTATCATGTCCGCAGCCTCTGACCTTGTCCTGTATCATGTCCGCTAAATGTACAGTGTGTGTCGTAAAACGTTTGACATTTCGAACATGGCAGAGGCAGCGCTGTCTAGCCACGCTAAAGGTGCAAAACACCAGTCTGCAGCTGCATGCTTGACAGCTTCCAATCCGATTGCTGGCTTTTTCACCCGTGCGCCTGAAGTGACACCGGCTCCCAGCTGCGGCAGCGGTGCTTCCATCTAATCCACTGTAAAACAAGGGACCATTTTGAGTCACGCTGTATCCAGAAACGAAACCCTAACTTCAGAGGTACTGTACACTACAAAGATTGTCATTTATTTTAGTAAAAATATGCTGTGTGTGACATGGATTTTCTTCTTATTTAACATGTATACATAGACATTTCATGAAACATTAGGTCATGAATATTTACGTGAAGTCATGGAAAAGTCATGGAATTTTATTGGTGAAAATTTGTATGAACCCTGTTCTAACCTAAAAAACAGATCTCTCCAGCATTGTGATGTCACTACTAAGAGGAATTCCATCTTCATTTGGTCCTCTCTCTGGGTTCCTAGGCTCCAGTCGTTTGGCCAAACTGCAATGATGTAACTTCTGTGGTCATCTATGAGATGTATATCGGATACACGCCATTACATAAAAATTATCAGACCTATGTGTGATGACTTTGAAGCGCAGTTGTCCTTCTCGGGGGGGGGGGGGGCTGAAAATGGTTCTTCTACTAAAAACACTAATTCTGAGGAACCATTTTCAGAATCTCACTCTGAGGCTACTGATTCAGTCCCTCCCTGAAATGGTTCGGACAGGGTTTAAATTGCCTCCTCTGGAAATGTAAGAAGCCTCCTTTTCTTCTTTGGGTTCTTTGTGCCCTCAGCAGAATTCCCAGGCTTTTCCTTTACCCCCCCTGCTGAACACATCAAGGAGGGAAATGAGAACAACAGCCATATTGTGGAAAATTAACCCAGGGGCCATATGGACCAATAATAAGGATATCTAAAGCTAGCATATCTATGTGCAGTTATATTTCTCTCCCACCAAGGATCTGCCTCCAAATGAAATGGGGGGGGGGGATTGACTATGCCCATATATATCATTTAACCTTGAGTTTACAGGAGTATCTACAAATAGACTTTAGTGATATTCCTTGTTACATTTGTTATTAAATAGACTCATAAGGGAGCCAAAAATGGACTTACTTTGGATGAAGACCTAGGGTGCCCAATATCCTCTCAGTTTAAATATATAAGGTGATAATGATAGCAGGATTGTTCCTGATTGGAAATATCCACTATATAGACGTATCCTTAGGAGTAAAAAAATCAGAGGGTAACTGTGAGTTCCCAAAATTATTCAAGCAATGAGTCCCCATATACCCAGCATACGAACCAACCTTACTGTTCAGGAGCAGCAGCTCCTCCAAGTGCTGATCTGACTTTTGGGATAGCCCACCAGCAGGGAGACAATGGAGATGTCCACTAGGACCGTCTCCGTATCTCTGCCACTTATATATGTATGGGGAGAAAATGGCCGCCCGGGGTGTCTCACGCATGCCCACCACCCCCATGCCACATCTGTCAGGCCGGGGGCGTGGGCGGGTATGTCCCAGGGCATAAGCGGCAAAGCAAACAGCCACGCATGTCCAGAAATGGCGGGACTGGGCAAAAAAAAAATAAAAAAAAATATATATATATAATGTTTGGGGGTTCTGAGTAATTTTCTAGCAAAATGATGATTTTTACATGTAGGAGAGGAATGGCAGAATTTGCCCAGGATTGAAGCGGCTATAGACAGGAGCTGGTCCTGCAATCTGAATGAAAACTTCTAGATTAGAAAACTCCTATCTCATGTTTGTAAGTACATTTATGAAAATTAGTATTTGTTTTGATAATGGTTTGCTGGTATTTTTGTTTTATCCCCATAGGTTTATAGGATAGCCCCAAAATAGATGCAGCATTACAATTATGTGCCCTGCACTCCAAACAGAGCTGAAACCAGAGGTATGTCTTTTTGTCTATCTGTCGCTCTCCCTTTATCGTTTTTGCCTTTTTGCTTTGTTTCAATATATGCAAATTTGTTTCAAGTACTTTAAAGAATGAAAGGTGAATACCTGGCTCAAAAAGGTCCCAAGTCCCAATCCCACGCCTGCCCAATCCAACACTGGCCCTAACTCATACCCAGAGTTGTATAAAGTACTCGAAAAGCACTCGTAAAAGTACAAGTGCTCGATCAAAAAGTGACTTGAGTAGAAGTGGAAGTGCTCTATCAAAAAGTGACTTGAGTAGAAGTACTAAACATTTTTTGTACTTAAGTATTGCAAGTAGTTTTTTAAAAAAAATTTGCTACTCAAATACTGAAAGTAAAAGTACAAGTACTGTGTTATGTAGTTATTAAAGAAAGAAGTCAAAAGTTTGAACATCATATTTTTTTTTTTTATTATTTCAAATGCAGCTTTTATTTATACATACAGTAGCATTTATTTTCGTATGCGCTGATAATACACATGTTTTGAGCATCATGAAACCTGCCATCTACTGTTCTGGCAGTGGTAATTTTTATAATAGTAACGAGTAACTATGCAGCACAAAAAAAAATATCGGAGTAGAAGTATTGAAATCATCGAAAAAATGTAGTGAAGTAAAAGTGGAAGTAGGAGAAAAAAATTCTACTCTAGGAAAGTACAGATACCGCCTTTTCGGTACTTAAGTACAATAGTGAAGTAGTTCTACTTAGTTACTATACATCTCTGCTCATACCTGTCTAAACCCCATTTAGGTACAGAATGCAATCCATAGTTCAGAAAACCCCCACCTTTGTGAAAGCCAAAAGACACAATATTATCCCCAAAAAACAGTCATATTTGATAGTCATTTGCATATGTTTATTTTTTTTTATTATCACATTTCCATAATAGTATATCCTTTTTTCCTGCATTAGCCATGATAATGGTAAAGTAGGCATGAACATGAGTAAATAGATTTGTTTTCTGTATTGTTATGGGTCCTTTGCTCCCGGTATTTGGCTTCCTATTACAAGGCATTGTCAGGATTGTGACGAATACGGGTATCAGACCCCTGGCCTTCTCATCCACCTCGTGACCAAAGACCAAGCAATCTCACACCCTGCCGTCACTTGTGTAACAATGCCACTCTCAGCTGCGCCCAGCACACAGATTGTCCAGCTTGCGGGACCACAATCTAGATGCCAGCAGACTGAGAGCGATTGTCACCGGGTTAATTAAACGATTAACCCTTTCACTGCCACCACCGCTACGTTTCAGCTTAGCGGATGCTCCTGATTTCACAAATATCAATTATGACTTTAGAATAACCGTCTGTAACACACACTGTCACCTGACAAGAATGTTTCAGATAGGTTAGCCTAAACAGTACAAATATCAATTATGACTTTAAAATAACTGTCTATAACACACAATAGCGCACTTCAGGAGGCAGGGTTTGTTTGGGTCAAGTTGCGTTTAAGAGCTTAGAGACAAAAGTTAACACTTTTCAAAATAAGGTTTAACTATAAGAAAGGTTTTAAAATTGGTGCGAATAAAAATATTTACAGAAAAATGGGTTACAAAGAAATGGAGACACAATATACAGCAATTTTAGAAAAAGGAGAATAAAAGAATGAAAATACTTGCATTAAAACAGTCCTAGTATTACCTTAAGTTTCAGAGTTGAACAGGTATGTTTGGTTCTTCTTGGGGCGGTGTTATGCCATCGATCTTAGGATGAGAACTGAGCTCTCTATCCGTTCCTGCCTTTTTCCCTGACTCTCCAGGGGGTGTCACCAGAAGTACTTAGCCAATTGGCTCTGAGTCTATAAACCTCTAAATGACCGTCCGCTTTGACAGATTAATAAAAGCACTCATATCTTCAATTATGAAACGGTTACACGCTTGAAACCGATATTTTATGGTACGTTTTTGAATGTCCTATCTTTAGACACTAAACATGGGGTATTTCAGACTAACATCTGCCCTGTACGCCCTTGGATCGCTAGCTTGCCTTTCCTCGGCATGACGGTGTCCGTGCTTAGACTTAATTCGATTGGTATTTTATGGGGCACCCAAATATCTACTTTTTGTTAATATGTTATGTTTGGTTAAAAAGATATGATTTGAGCCCGGATTGTGAGATGTAAGTTCACAATTTGGCTTGGAGAATGTACAAAGCAATTTCCCTGGACATCTAATCTGACCCCCCTGCTGTCCTCGCAGACACAACTCCTGCTTGGTCAAAGCTTGTGTATAGTAAAGGTGTGAAAAATGTCAGCCTAGCAGGAACCTGGTGAGGGAGTGCCTTTTGGTTCCTCTGATTAGAAAAAGGTGGGGGCTACTTCGCTCAAGGAGCCTGGGTCACTACACAAAATGGACGTTGAGAGGACAAGATGGTGTCCGAACACTCAACACCATTACACCTCCCCTTCTTGTGGGTGCATAGGCGGGGAATTTACGATTTCCCGCCGGACGCAACCGACTCCTGCGGCTCGGCTTGACGTGACAACCCATCAGCGTTGCCATGGTTGCTACCTTTCTTATGCTGGATGGTGAAATCGTATTGCTGGAGACTTAAGCTCCACCGAAGTAGTTTGCCGTTCTCCCCGGCAACACGATTTAGCCAGCTTAGGGGATTGTGATCGGTGATCACAGTGAAGTGCCGTCCATATAGGTACATCTGCAACTTCTGGAGGGCCCACACGATCGCAAGACACTCCTTTTCGATCGTGGCGTATGCTACTTCCCTGGGGAGCAGCTTCCGGCTCAGATAGAGGACGGGATGTTCCTCTCCAGCATCATCCACCTGGCTCAGGACTGCACCCAATCCATATGCAGAGGCATCAGTCTGCACTAGGAAGCGACGGGTGAAGTCTGGAGCCTGTAGCACAGGGGCGCTGGCCAGCGCCTCTTTCAAGGCCTGAAATGCCCTTTCACACTCTGGTGTCCATGACACCATCTTGGGCAGTTTCTTTTTTGTTAGGTCAGTCAGGGGTTTTGCCAGGCTACTATAGTTACAGACCAACTTCCTATAGTAGCCAGCAGTTCCCAGGAATGACATAACCTGCTTTTTGGTTCGAGGGGTAGGCCAGGCCAGGATGGCCTCAACCTTCCCCACCTCGGGCCTCAAGGTTCCGCCTCCTACCTGGTGTCCCAAGTACTGGACATCAGTCATGCCTATCTGACACTTGCTGGGTTTGACAGTCAGATTGGCAGCTGTCAGTCGGTCCAGGACTTCTGACAAGTGCCCCAAGTGGTCTTCCCAGGTAGGGCTGAACACGGCAATGTCATCCAGGTAGGCAACGGCAAAGGTTTCCATCCCCCCCAGTAAGTCATTCATGACCCTTTGGAAGGTGGCTGGGGCATTCTTCATCCCAAACGGCATGACCGTAAATTCGAACAAGCCGAATGGGGTGATGAAGGCCGACTTTTCCCGCGCCTCAGGGGCTAGAGGAATTTGCCAGTACCCCCTGCTCAGATCCATGATTGTGATATAGCAGGCAGCCGCCAGCCTATCCAACAACTCATCAATCCGTGGCATGGGGTAGGCGTCTGCAGTGGTGATTGCATTCAGCTTCCGGTAGTCCACACAGAACCTGGTCGTCTGATCCTTTTTGGGGACCAGGACGACTGGTGACGCCCAGGCACTGTGGGACTTCTGAATCACCCCCAGCTGCAGCATTTCCTCCACCTCCCTTTTCATGTCGGCCAGCACCTCTAGAGAGACACGATAGGCCGACTGTTTAATGGGAGGATGTGTCCCTGTATCCACCTGGTGGAAAGCGAGGGGTGTCCTCCCAGGTTTTCCCGTGAACCTGCTGCTATACACTGCCAGTACGCTCTGCAGTCCAGGTACCTGTGAGGGGGTCAGATTGGAGTTTATGGGGAGGGCCGAGTCCCCCTCCTTGGTGTCAGCGAGCAGGTCTAAAAGGGAATCAGCCTCCTCAGGCTCGGGCCTGCTGCAGACTGGCAGGGCATAGGCCGTGCGCTCATGATGGGCTTTAATCATGTTCACATGGAAGGCCTTCTGCCGTCTATTCCCCTCTCCCAGCCTGACGAGGTAAGTGACATTATTCAGCCGCTGGGTGATGGTGTACGGGCCTTCCCATGCTGCTTGGAGTTTGTTCTGCCGCAGGGGAAGCAGAACATACACCTGCTGACCAACGTTGAATGTCCGCTCCCTAGCCTTGCGGTCATACCAACGCTTCTGCTTGGTCTGGGCCTGGGTCATGTTTTCCCGTACAATTCCCACCAGCGTCTCCATTTTGTCTCGGAATTTGAGGACGTAATCCACAACAGAGACTTCTGGGTCGGCAATTTTGCCCTCCCAAGTCTCCCGGATTAGGTCCAGGGGCCCTCTTACCCTCCGTCCGTACAGCAGTTCAAACGGCGAAAAGCCGGTGGACTCCTGAGGCACCTCTCTGTAAGCAAACAGCAGATGAGGCAGATATCGTTCCCAGTCCTTCCCTTGCGACTCCACAAAGGTGCGCAACATTTGTTTTAGGGTCCCATTGAAACGCTCACACAAGCCGTTGGTTTGGGGATGATAAGGACTGGCCATGATATGCGTCATCTGTATTTTCTGACAGAGAGCTTGCATCAAGTCCGACACAAACTGGGGGCCTTGATCGCTAATGAGCTCGGCTGGGAACCCCACTCTTGCGAAGATCCCCAGCAGAGCATCAGCGACCTTATCTGCTCGGAGGGAGGAGAGAGCCACAGCCTCTGGGTAACGAGTGGCATAATCGACAACTGTCAGTATATACCGTTTGCCTGAACTGCTAGGGATGGCTAGGGGCCCAATGATATCCACCGCCACCCTTTTAAAAGGTTCGTCAATCACAGGCAAAGGTTGTAGTGGGGCCCTGTGTACCTCTCCTGCCTTGCCAACTCGCTGGCAGACAGCACAGGACCGACAGTAGTCAGCTATGTCTGCGAACATGGTAGGCCAATAAAAGGTATGTATCAACCTCCCTCGTGTCTTAGTGATCCCCAAGTGCCCTGCTAGGGGGATCTCATGAGCCACTTTCAGCAATTGCCCCCTGAATCGACTGGGTACAACAAGCTGCCTTCTACCTAGGTTACACTGGTCTTTTCCTGCAGGAAAACCCTCTCTGTACAGTTTCCCTTTGTCCCAGTAGACCTTCTGTTTGTCATTCTCGGTAGGGGGGCAATCAGCTACACTCCTCAACTGCTCTAGGGTTTGGTCTGTCTGCAGTGCTGTCTCAAAGGCGGTACCACAAGTCCCAGCTAGCAGTCCTGTGGCGAACATGGAGAGCTGCTGAGGCTCACCAGAAGGGGAGTCCACTGGGTCAGAACAAGGGGAGGGCACAGCGTCCTCCTCCTGCTGTTCTGCGACCAGGGCCTGCATCTCCGCCGCCTTTGCCGCACTGCGAGTGACCACCAATATTGGCACAACATCATTATCACTATCAGCAGCATTATTAGCAACATAATTTTCATCATCAACATTTCCATCATCACTAATATCATCATCATCATCAACATTATTTGCATAATCATTAGCCTCATCATCAACATTACTACAGTATACCCCTGGTAACTTCACAGGCAAGAGGGCCTCCTTTCCTTCTTCAACAGATGGAGGACCTGGTAATTCAACGCTACCCTTCCCCTCCCCCTCCCTCTGACCATCCATAGGTTGCCCAGACATTAACCCAACATCTGCACACAGTACCTTGTTAAGTCCAGAGAGTTCCGTGGGGGCATCAAGGGGGCTCTTAGCAGGGGTGTAATAAGAAACAAGGGTACCTAAATCAGCACCCAACAAAACAGCTGTGGGGATTTCCTCAGAGACTCCCACCTCCCTCATCCCACTTCCTGCGCCCCAATCAATGAACACATAGGCACGGGGTATGCGGGAACGGGTGCCCCCAACTCCGGTGAGGGTAAGAAACTTCTCTGGGATGATGTCAGTTTCGTTTATCACCTCGGGTCTGACCAAAGTGACTTCAGCTCCGGTGTCACGAAGCCCAGTTACAGTCCGGTTGCCTATGATGACTGGCTGCAAATTGGCGTTGTTTTCCTGAGGTTTCCCACTGACGAACAGCACGGCAGCAGGGTTGCTGGCCGGGTGGCCAGATGATGTCGTCTTCTTCTGCTCAGGGCACTGCGTCCTGAGATGGCCGGCTTTTCCACAGGCGTAACATCTGCGGGTGTCAGTCAGGAATGCCTTGGCACCAGGAACCGCAGGGGCTGGTTGCTGGTGAACATGACTCCTAGGTGCAGGAGGTGTTTCCATGTGCGATTTCCCTCCTTTCGCACCATACAGAGGAGCCTTGCGATGGTCAGACACCCGAGTGTGGATGTAGGCATCTGCCACTTCTGCTGCTTCTTGGGCAGAGGCTGGCTTTCGTTCCAGCACAAACTGTCTGACGTCTGTAGGACAGATGTGCAACAATTGATCTCCAATCATGAGATCCTCCAGGGACTCAAACGTAATGGCCTTCAAGCCCTTAGTCCACTGACGGAACGTGGTGCGTAAGCGGCTTACCACATCCATATATGAGTCCCCAGGTCCCTTTTGCAGGGACCTAAATCGCTTCCGGTACACTTCCGGGGTTAACTGGTACTTTTGGGTGATTGCAGCCTTGATGGCCTCATAATCACCATCCTGTTCCGTTGGCAATTCGACGTAAGCGTCCAGGGCCTTGCCTCGCAGCCCTGGCGTCAGGTACCGAGCCCATTGGGCTTGGGGCAACTGGTACTGACGGCAAGTCTTTTCAAACGACAGCAGGTACACATCAATGTCACTGTCCTTTTCCATGACTGGAAATTTGGCTGCCGGGCTCACAAGCAAAGAGGTGTCCCTGTGCTCTAGGGATCCGAGGTTCTGAGCCTGGGGCTGCGGCGGGAGCTTAGCCATCTCCAGTTCATGCCGACGATTAGCCTCCCTCTGTGCATCCTCTCTCTCAGCCCGGCGCTCTGCAGCCTCTCTCGCAGCCCTGCGCTCTGCTCTCTCAGCCTCTCTTTCAGCCTGGCGTTCTAGAAACTGCAGGTAAGCCATAGGATCCATCTCCTTGACACGTTGCAGCGTTTCCTGCATTAGAGGAGAGTCTATGCTGGCTGCAGGCAAGCTGGGGCTGGTCTGCACATGCTGTGGAGTGGCGGTGACATCCAGTGGTATTCCAGTGTCAGTCTCTGCTGGCCCATCCTGCGCAGCCGTGCCTGAATCACTGGGCTCTGAAGAAATGGAAGCCTCTTCCTCTGGTTCCGCCAGATGTCGGCTTGCCTGCATATCATACTCCTGCAGGGCATGAATCATTACTTCCCGAGTTTTGCCACTGACGTCAAGTCCTTTTGATGTGCACTCCGTAGCAAGTTCATTTTTGTTCATTTTTCTATATTCCGATAAACCAGGCATGTTTGCAAGCAGAAAAGATAGAACAGAAAGCAAAGATAGGAAGGAGCTGTAGAAAGTAGAGATTGCTGTGTGTCTCTTTTCAAAAAACAAAAATATGCACCAGTTTGTCTCTAAGGACTGCTTTCCTCAACCGTTACAATCCTTCAGTGCAGAGCTAATTCCTAACAGTGCACTGAATGCTCTTAAATGCAAGACTATCCCACGTACGCTGCCAGCCAATATGTGACGAATACGGGTATCAGACCCCTGGCCTTCTCATCCACCTCGTGACCAAAGACCAAGCAATCTCACACCCTGCCGTCACTTGTGTAACAATGCCACTCTCAGCTGCGCCCAGCACACAGATTGTCCAGCTTGCGGGACCACAATCTAGATGCCAGCAGACTGAGAGCGATTGTCACCGGGTTAATTAAACGATTAACCCTTTCACTGCCACCACCGCTACGTTTCAGCTTAGCGGATGCTCCTGATTTCACAAATATCAATTATGACTTTAGAATAACCGTCTGTAACACACACTGTCACCTGACAAGAATGTTTCAGATAGGTTAGCCTAAACAGTACAAATATCAATTATGACTTTAAAATAACTGTCTATAACACACAATAGCGCACTTCAGGAGGCAGGGTTTGTTTGGGTCAAGTTGCGTTTAAGAGCTTAGAGACAAAAGTTAACACTTTTCAAAATAAGGTTTAACTATAAGAAAGGTTTTAAAATTGGTGCGAATAAAAATATTTACAGAAAAATGGGTTACAAAGAAATGGAGACACAATATACAGCAATTTTAGAAAAAGGAGAATAAAAGAATGAAAATACTTGCATTAAAACAGTCCTAGTATTACCTTAAGTTTCAGAGTTGAACAGGTATGTTTGGTTCTTCTTGGGGCGGTGTTATGCCATCGATCTTAGGATGAGAACTGAGCTCTCTATCCGTTCCTGCCTTTTTCCCTGACTCTCCAGGGGGTGTCACCAGAAGTACTTAGCCAATTGGCTCTGAGTCTATAAACCTCTAAATGACCGTCCGCTTTGACAGATTAATAAAAGCACTCATATCTTCAATTATGAAACGGTTACACGCTTGAAACCGATATTTTATGGTACGTTTTTGAATGTCCTATCTTTAGACACTAAACATGGGGTATTTCAGACTAACATCTGCCCTGTACGCCCTTGGATCGCTAGCTTGCCTTTCCTCGGCATGACGGTGTCCGTGCTTAGACTTAATTCGATTGGTATTTTATGGGGCACCCAAATATCTACTTTTTGTTAATATGTTATGTTTGGTTAAAAAGATATGATTTGAGCCCGGATTGTGAGATGTAAGTTCACAATTTGGCTTGGAGAATGTACAAAGCAATTTCCCTGGACATCTAATCTGACCCCCCTGCTGTCCTCGCAGACACAACTCCTGCTTGGTCAAAGCTTGTGTATAGTAAAGGTGTGAAAAATGTCAGCCTAGCAGGAACCTGGTGAGGGAGTGCCTTTTGGTTCCTCTGATTAGAAAAAGGTGGGGGCTACTTCGCTCAAGGAGCCTGGGTCACTACACAAAATGGACGTTGAGAGGACAAGATGGTGTCCGAACACTCAACACCATTACAAGGATAACCCTTGCCATCAAAGCCAATTATAATGAATATGATGCAATTTCTAAATAAGTGCACACCCAATGCAAACAGGGCCAGAGATACAATGACATGCAGCTTACTAGTGCACACAGTAATAAAGCTAAGTTAGCTAGGAGCTGATTCTGTATTCTTCAGTCCACACAAAGGTCAGATATTGTCTCTGTTGTATAGATCTTTGTCTGCTCTAGCTTGTTTATTTGTTGTTTCCAAGGTGGGAAATAGTATTTATTATAACCTAGTGTGAATACAGTTACTGTATATTCCACAGCCAGGGTGACGATGCACGGCCCTGTTTGAAAATTGCCTCCAGAAATTTGGCTCATGTAGGACTTCCAAAGGAAGTAATAATTTAATAGCTGGCTGAATCCTGAGCAACCTGCTTTTGAAAGTCTCTCTATATCCTGTTTGAAGCTGCATTAGGGCCCAGGTTTTCACACTGGCCCCGGGTCCTTGCGTTCCATGCAGTTTTAATTGGCCTGCATATCACACTGCACACCTGCCACAATTCCTCATTACTGAAACCTGTTACCACCATGCACCAGCAGCAGTGGCGGCTGGTGCTTATGGGGCGCAGGGGTGCCGCCCCCCCCCTATCCATGCGTCTGGCCCCCTAATCTACATGCGGGCGCCAGACTCATGGACTTCAATGGGTTTTTTTTTTTTTTTTAGCCATGTGATTAGAGCCAGAGGCTCTAATAGGCTAAAAAAAAAAGGGTGGGCACGGGCGCAGAGCACTGCGCCCCAAGCCCACCCAGTTGTGTGACAATAGCGAATTAAAATTTGCTATTGTCAGACGGATCCTCCTCCTGGCCGATCAGGAAGCAGGTTCTGAGACCCGTTTTCTGATTGGCCAAAAGGAGAAGCCATGCCATTGGTCATGAAGGAGGAGGGAGGAGGAGACACAGAAGACGGGGAAGAAGCCGCCGCCACCGCCGTTTGCCTGCTGCAGATGGGTGAATGAGCCGGGGGGGGTGCTGTACTGTCATGCTATGCTGTGGGTCCTGTACTGTAATGCTGTATGTACTGTGTGCGGGCTGGTGTGGTCCCGGGGGGGGGGGGGGGGGGGGTTTATGGTGCGGTCTGCCACCCCCCCGGCCCATGGAGCACCAGCCTCTACCGACCAGCGGTCTTTATTCTGATGGCTCTTTTATGAGCTGATTTTGGACTGTGTTCTTACACACCAAGCTCTTATGGATACATGTATGGGTGATTTTGGATGCAGCCTTTAAAGAAGGACATTACCCTGTTGAGTCCGAAACATGTTAGGTGTCATCCTATATTCCTAGCATCATACCATACTATGTACAATAGTCCATTATTTTTTAATGTGTATTGTATATGTTCATGTATAGTGTCTCCTGCAATAGGGATACACAACTGTACCTTTTTATTATGATATGTCAATAAAATGTACATGATTTTACCAAGGCATTTGTCATTGAAGTCCATGAGAAGTACCTGAGGCAAATATTTGCTCTCTTCTTTCAATTTGTTGTCTAATTCAATATGGACATGACAAATCCAATTCCCATGAGTCTGGGTCTCATTTCTCTTTTTCTATAATAATTTAATAATGTGCATAGGTAATTTTGCATGAGCTAATGTCCCATAACCACCATTTTTTTTCTATCGCCAGACCTGGAAAACTAAAGAGCTTTATACACAAAGATTAACCTGGCTGACTTGCTTGATTCTGACCTGGGAGGTCAAAATTAGATGTGTTTGGCAAGATGGTCAAGGGCTAATGTGGCATGTCAAATTCTTGCATTATGCAGGAAAAACTATGACAGTGGTGGGCAAATTGGGGACACTGCCAATAAAGCAGATTTTTACATTATTCATTAATTCCTACCCTTGCTGTCTGCTTCTATTTGGCCATTCACCCTCCTGTCCTGGTATGTTCCTCTTAGATTATCAGCAGAGCATACTAGGAAGCTATTCTGGGGTTGTAATGAGAAGTGTGGAAAAGGAGATAAGACTCATGTTAACAGTGGAAAAGCCTGACACGCCTCGGCCAGATATGATCCAGGCCCCGGAGCTTTAGTTCTAACGTCACTGCTCCAAACCTAAGAGGGCCATACACTGAGCAAAATTCACCTGGTTCTGCAGGAACTGGCCGAATTTCATTCAGTGTGTAGCCATCCACACTCGACAGAAACCGACATATTTTTGATTGACTTCTGTTGAAGGGACAGGTTGGAAAATCAGAAGACAATCAGATGCAGCTGCTGATCAATGTCAATGCCTCTGTCAGAACACAATGTCCCTGTGGGGAAGAAGGGAGTTCTCCATCCACTTTGATTGTGTGAATGAAGGAATTTTTTTATTTATTCCACTGACTGGACAAAAAAAGAACAGTTTATGGGCAGCTTTCCCATACACCACCCCTAAATCTCCCTGTGTAGCTAATCTTCCCTCCCTTAACCTCCTGTGTAGAAACAACTTGTAGGACTCCTTTTCTGCAATCATCCATCTTCACGTTGCATGGTAGGACCCTTTCCTCCAAAAGTGATTTAGCTGTACACTTAACAATCAAACAAAGAGCTGGGGGGGCACACCCCGAACATTCATTTCTAAAGCTGGTGCAGCTATGAACCAAGCAACATGCATATTTACAGAGAATAGCGCACACATGCAAAAGAAATGACTATCAAATATAAAGGCAATCAATAAATAAAAATGGGGATTTAGTCCCACCATATGGCCATATCGTGCTCAAGCCCACCACTACATCAAAGTACCCCATTGTCAGTGGGTCCTACGCTATCGATAAAAAGAAGGATAAATCCAGCATCTCTAACCATTGGAGATACTTACTGGGAAAGATGTGCAACTGCACTATAAGGGACTCCTCCTATATCTGCTTGCTAGTGGACACTGATAGAGTACAGGTGTGGGAGGGTGGGGTGCTCAACCCCAGAGTCTGGTCAGACCGAATACATTAAAAACAACAAGGAGCTGGGGGGGGGGGGGGGGCACACCCTGAACATGCATTTCTAAAGGTGGTGCAGCTATGAACCAAGCAACATGCATATTTACAGAGAATAGCGCACACATGCAAAAGAAATGACTATCAAATATAAAGGCAATCAATAAATAAAAATGGGGATTTAGTCCCACCATATGGCCATATCGTGCTCAAGCCCATCACTACGTCAAAGTACCCCATTGTCAGTGGGTCCTACGCTATCCATAAAAAGAAGGATGAATCCAGCCTCTCTAACCATTGGAGATACTTACTCTTTACTGGGAAAGATGTGCAACTGCACTATAAGGGACTCCTCCTATATCTGCTTGCTAGTGGACACTGATAGAGTACAGGTGTGGGAGGGTGGGGGTGCTCAACCCCAGAAGTCTGGTCAGACCGAATACATAACAATCAAACAAAGAGCTGGGGGGGCACACCCCGAACATGCATTTCTAAAGCTGGTGCAGCTATGAACCAAGCAACATGCATATTTACAGAGAATAGCGCACACATGCAAAAGAAATGACTATCAAATATAAAGGCAATCTATAAATAAAAATGGGGCTGTACACTTGCTAAAGTAGAGAAAGGTTTTGAATAGGGTTGACACCTCACCCATTTAAACCCGAAACACATATGAATTATACAGGTTCTGATGCTAATTTAATGCAGATAAGGCATCAAGTGAGTTTAATAACCACCTTAAGTGAACCACAGAACTTGAGTTAGGGCTCTTTCACACGGACGTTCCATATGTCCGTAAATCAGCCCATCCGTTTGCGGGTGATATACGGACATAATGAATGTCTATGGGATTGCGGATGTCAGCGGATGACCATCCGCTGACATCCGATTTTCTTCCTTTCAGTTCTGTTCTGTTTTTTGGAACGGAACAGAACCCTATTTTTGTTCTGTTTAAAAAACGTAAAGGATGCAAAATCGGATGTCAGCGGTGTCCTCCGCTGACATCCGCAATCCCATAGACATACATTATGTCCGTATATCATCCGCAAACGGATGGGATGATATGCGGACATACGGAGCAGATGACACAAGTGTCACCCATGTCCGTGAAAAAAAAAAAAAAAGTGCCGTAGCGGATCGCAATACGGTCCGCTCCGTGTGAAAGAGCCCTAATTAATATGTGTTCGGTTTTAAAAGGATGAGGTGGCAACCCTAGTTTTGGATATGCCTAGATAAACACTATGGCCACTGCAGGGCTCATTGGGGCCAAGTTTTACAGAGAACCTTGGTTATCCCTGTCCCCATACCACCACCTATTGAAGCAGAAAATTGTGAAGTGAGCAAGGTCTCAGACACTACCACAATGCACGAAGCTGGTAAAAAAAAAAAAAGTTAATGGTATTTTGTTGGGAAAGGATATGCGACCAGAAGCGCAGTATGTTTATGGGAAAGTAAAGTGAAACCATTACAAAAGCAGGAAGATGAGAATTCTGTAGAAAAAAATCTACAATTGGTTAGTGTTTCCAAAGTAACAAGCAACAGAAATTTAAAATTTTGACAGTTTAAAAAAAATAATGGCTAGAGCAGATCTAGAAAATATGTTTTTTATTTAACTGTTAAATCACAAAGCAGCTTTTATAACAATTAAATAATATGGTTTTTAATTAGCTATGTTTTAATTAAAGCAAGAATTTTGTCACTAAGGCCTCCTTTACACAGGCGATTATCTGCACACACCAGATTCCAGAGGCAAGAATCACCAGGGGCTGCTCAGTCTGTACAAAGCAATGACAGGCAGACAGCAGCCATCGTTGTTCATATGCATGTGCACTGCAAGCGGTTACCTGTGGTTAAGAATGGATGTCTGAGCCTGGATTTAGACTGCCGTCAGCCTGTCATTGCTTTGTGCAGTCATCCCGGCCACAAGAAGCTTATTCTTGTCACAGGAATCATGGTGTATGCAGTTAATTATCTACTTCTGTATTTTATATAATATACCTTACAAAGGGTAAGAATGCTGAGAATCGCATGTGAATACCACTGGAATCGCGCCACATTCCCATGCAAATCACATGATTCTGTGCAGTGACATTTGAGCCCATTCATTTTTGATGACTAAAATAGCACTGCATCTGCACCAAAAGGTGCACTAGAACCGCGTGGTTGTTCATACCCATGCAATCTAGTTCAGGCAACCACACTGTGTTTGCAAACTGCTTTGGGGATGTCCTTAACTTTGAATTGACACCCGCAGTAGATCGCAAAAGCATAAAGCATAGGGTTGCAGCGTTTCCCGCATCGCACTAGTATGAACCGAGGCTGAGTGGCTCAAATCGCACTGCATAAGCTGCACTATAACCGGATTGCATGGGTATTTATACCCATGAGATCCAGTTCAGGCAAATGCACTGTTTGCAAACTCCTTTTGGGGTGTTGTTAACTTTGAATTGACACCCACAGTAGATCACAAAAGCAGTGAGTTTGCAGGGCAATGTTGGAAACGGATAGGGTTCGCAACCTTTTCCGCATTGCGCTAGTGTGATCCGTGGCTAAGGCTGGACTCCAAGTAACAGCTAAATGCACAATTGTAATGCATATACAAGGTGCTCACAAGACTGGATAAATATGATAAATACATTTGATAAAAAGTGGTCTACTTCTGTGCAGTGCGATTTTTGCCCATAAATTTTTGATGGCTCAAATTGCACCACATCCACACCATACCGGTGCAGATAAACTTTTTTTTTTTTTTTTTAAGCTGCACTAGAACCGTTGGTCTATACCCATGCAATCTGGTTCAGACAAACGTACTGCGTTTGAGATCTGCTTTTGGGGTGTCGTTAGCTTTGATTTGACACAATAGATCGCAAAGGCAATGCGTTAACAGTGCAGTGCAGGAAACTCTTAGGGTTCAAGGTATTTCCCACATCGCATTAGTATGAACTGGGGCTAAATGGCTCAAATTGCACCGCATGAGCACCAAAAAGATACAGGCATCCTCTTCTTCTTTTTTTTTTTTTTTTTTTTTTTTTTAGCTGTACTACAACGCATTGGCTGTTTATACTAGTGATCGACTGATATAGCTTTTTTTTTTTTTTCTACATTACAGGTACTCTTGTAGAGGGATCTGGGAGTCTAAAAGGCCCAAAACCCTTCTTCTGCACTTAAAAGCATTCAAAACTACAAGTTTGGATGTTTTGAATGCTGTCACTTTTTTTAATCTGGCGCCAGACTGTGTCCGGAAGTGATGTCACTCATGACATCACTTCCGGGTTTTTGCATGGAGATTCGATCAGAGCAGAATCCGGCTTTGATCGGGTCTTCGGCGGCTGTGCAGGCTGGTTGCCCGGGTCTCCCGGTGGGACGGGAGACCCGGGCAGGCCGCGGAAGGCAAGTGTCATATAGTCCGAAAGATGGAAAAAGCTGACCCAAAGGTCATAAAAAGAAAGGAGATGGCAAGGTAGAAGAAAAGGGAAGGAAGGAGGGGGGAAAAAAGGGGAATTATAAGGAGGGGGAATGGGGAGAGAAGGGGAAACTCATTACATCGCCATCTCTGTAGAGCCCAGGGATTTACCCTCAAGATCTCCAATCAGATAGCTTAAGTCCGTAGCTTTTTGTATTCAGACAGACGGCCACCGAAGGAGGTTGCATATGTTTCCAAAAGAGCGGTATGCAGCTCTTTGCTGCTGTAAACAGCAGGGGTAGAATAAAACGCCTGTAGGATTGGCTCGAGAACTCGTGATGGTGCAGAAGGAAGACTGCTAGGTCATCAGAAGCCTGTGGTTAGTGAACTTCTGGGTAACACACAGGACCTCAGTCCAAAAGGGTTGAAGAAGACAGCAAGACCAGAAAATGTGAAGGAGGGAGCCAGACTCCTCCCTACATCTCCAACAGAGATCAGAGCACTGAGTGAACATCCTATGAATCTTAGTTGGGGTATGGTACCATCGGGTCAAAACTTTAAACCAGGTTTCCTGATGTTTGGCCCTATGTGGGGAAAAGGATGGATATGGCACAGGTCGGAGGTACCATATCCCGACCTAACCCTATAAAATCAAACATTAGAGTAATGGGACATAAGAAAATAGTTGCCAAACAATGAGACCCCTGTCATACCCACCTAAGTTACTAGGCGGTCAATGTAACATGAGTCTTGTGCAAGAGATGCATACAAACCTCTCCACCCCCCAAAGGGGATCATTCTGGGTTTTTCTCAGTAAGATCTTGGTATCATCAGATGGGTGCTGTTGATATTCCTCAGGCAGACAGTAGGTCCAGTGTCCAGTGATCTTTCTGGCAGTAGTGAAAGGAGACCTCCTGCATAGGATGCCTGGGCGGGTAAGTGAACCAAGAGGAGGAAGGGGCACCAAAAGGGCACTTCCACTATGTAACTGTAAGTGATCAAAGAGGCAAAGCAAAGTGCATGGCAACGTCAGTCTACTAGCTGCACCCGCAGGGCAGGCCGTGATCAGCATCAGAAGAGTACTTACAGCAGGCTGGCAGAGTCCTCAGGATTCCAGAGCAGACCCCAGGGTTGGGGTATGGACCTCTCTTCTCCCTCTTGGCATGCGTTGTGGTAGACCCGTGCGAGAGATCTGGGTAGATGGGTGAGGGTCATGACTGGGGAGCCAGCACAGCCAGTCCTGTAACGGGATCGGCTCAATCTCCAGGAACCTGAAGAGATCAGGCAGGTCAGTATGGTGTTGCAGCAGGAAAGACTGAACCCCCTTTGCGTATGGTCAGCTGCAAGGGGAATCCCCATCAGTACATGAAATCCATTTGGCGCAGCTTTTCCAGCAGGAGTTTCAGCATTGCTCTTCTTCATAAGGTGGCTCTGGAGACATCAGGGAAGATGGAAATTTGTGCACCATCAAAGTCAATCGGCCCTCTGGCCCATGCACTCCTGAAGACAAACTCCTTCTGCGTGTAGCGGTGCAAATGACCGATCACATCTCGCGGGTGATTAGGGTCGGTCGATTTGGGCCCCAGTGCCCTGTGCACTCTATCAAACTCCAGGCTCGCTGGGGGACTAGAGTGCAGCACTTTATGGAGAATCGCCAGCACAGTGTCAGCTAGGTTTTCCGACTTGGGGAGACCCATTAGCAGCAAGCTGTTCAAGCGACTCCGGTTCTCCAGATCCTCCATGTACAGCTCCTCAAGCCGGAGTACCATCACTTCAAGATCCGACTTCGTAGGGAGCGCCCAGAGCAGAACCCTAATGTTGTCCTCGTGTAGGCGCTGCAGGGAGGGTCCCGGGCCAAAAGAGGCTTGACTTGAAGGGTCCAGGATGGGTGGTAGACCCAACAATAAGTCTTGCACAGTGGGCTGCGATGCGGACATGTTTGGCGGGGTTGACTGACCCGCAGGCCCCAGCGCGCCTCATGGCTGGAGTGACGGCGTTAGCTGGGAAGAATCTGCTGAGAGCGGCTGAGGATGAAGCCTTGGAGGAGCCTCTGGTCTGGCATTTAGAGCAGCTCATGGCAGGCAATAAAAAATCCGCATAAAAAAGCAAATAGGGCGGTCAGGAGTCGGGAGCTCCAGCAGTCAGCTTCTTCACTCCGCCATGTCAAGGCCACGCCCTTGGAACTGCTGCTTTCCACAGAGTGCCTTAGATTATTTTTCTTTTATTCATTAAAAAATACAAGGTATTCAGTGAACAGTGGCAATGCTGAGTGAGCGACCTCCCTATGGGCTGAAAAGAAGCCGTTTGGCACATGGCCTGGAAGATCACAGCTATCACTGTAGTAGCACTAACCAATACAGTGTTTTCAGCTTCCGCAGTGATCTCTCAGGTAAGAAATATGCCTACTTAAATTGGTCCAGGTTGGGCCATGTAACTATGCAATAAAATCATACCTAGAGTTCAGCTTTTAATAAAATTTATATTGCATGTAATGTACTGCCCTCATAGTGCATAGAGCTAAAATGATCTAGTTGTTGAGCCCATTATATCCAATTTTGCACTATTTTTGAGCGCTTTTTATTTTAGAGCTTTGCTGTTCACATATACCATGTGTGTATTTTATCATTGCAACCATTATTTTTCTGCAGCTTCTGACTGATCCATATGACAGCTTCATGCAGCATCACCTGAAATATTATGGCTATTTTAAAGGTAGGTGCACAATATAAAGTTGTTGTCAGGAAAATACAAAAACACATTTTTGCTCATAACAACACAGTCCAACTAAGAAATGTTATTTAAAATAAAAGCAGATCTGAGGCTGAAATATTTTTGTAGTGTTGACTAGAGTAGGGAAATGGTTAGAATCTCTGGGCCTATTGGCAAGGCTGTATTCCTGTTTTGACGACAAAACAGGAAGTGAGAGGAATTAACTACAAAGTCAGTGGAAACCCCCTCATGGACAGCTGTAACTGAAAGAGCTGTCCCCAGATTTCCTCTCACCCTATTTTGATAAAAACTGCACATTTCGGGATTCCCCATCACTTTATGTTCCAGACACATTCCCCCCCCAGATCATATAGAGAGGGTGAACTGCACTGTAATGGATAGTGTAGTAGCAACATCCTGAAAGAGTGAAGTAAAGGGAGTGAACAGATCTGAGAATTAGGTTGGAGAGATCTGGAGTCCCCAAGAGATAGTGCATAAGATGCTAGTGAATGACCCCTCCCATCAATTTTGAGTGGACTGATCCTTTAACCCACTGCTGAAACTATTGCTGTGGGGCAGTCCTGAAATGTTTAAAATCTCCCACCTGCTAACCTTTTTGCTGCCAGGTTTGTAGTAGAAGTGACTAATGGCGCTTTTCCACTGCATGGAACCGAACGGTTTGGCTCGCTTTTGTGCTTTTCCACTGCTGGTACCGCATGGTACGGTGTTGGACGGTTCGGTATGGTACGGTACGGCGGCGCTTTTCCACTGCATGGAACTGAACGGTACGGCTCTCTAAAACAGTACCACCTTGATTGTGGTTCCAAGAGGTACCATACCGGTACCATATCCCACAATCCTTTGCATGCAGTCACTACTAGCCACTGATTGGTCAGAGAATCGTTGTTATCCCACCCACTTAACTTTAGTACTACTTTAGTGGAAAAGCAAACCGTACCAAACCGTTCCAACACCGTACCATGCGGTACCAGCAGTGGAAAAGCAAACCGGGCCAAGCAGGGCCGAGTAGAGCCGAGCCAGTACTTGCAGTGGAAAAGTGCCATTAGAGCCTTCCAAACACAACTACACACTTGATGTGTAATTACCATGCCTGGTCGATGCCCCTCGAGAATGGAAATCACTGAAGTAGACACCACTACTTTTGGTGATCTCTACTTTGCTTCCGGGTCCTGTGCTGAGCGGCTGCTCTCCTGCAATTTAAACACAATAGCTTTACTACTTGGCAGGGGCATCATTTAGAGAATGAATTGCGTTTTCTGATTTGATCTGATGAGGATAAGAGGCGAGGCAGTGACATCATGCTTTCTACCCTATCCAATTAGTTAACACTTTGCATTAATTTAATAATTGCAGAGCATTCTCTGAATGGCGTCTGTGCCGAGCAGCCTTCCTCCTGTTGTTTTTTTTTTAGCAGAAGTGCAGCCGCTTGGCGCAGGACCCAGGAGCAAGTGTATTTGAGGTTTCCAGGGGCATTGGCCCTATAAATCCTAGATTGTAATCCCTAACGAGTAGGGTCCTCTGATTCCTCCTGTATGAAATTGTTTTGCAACTGCACTGTCTGTCCTCTTTGTTGTAAAGCACTGCGCAAACTGTTGGTGCTATATAAATGCTGTATAATAATAATAATAGTTGCCTTGGTCCTAGTTGCACCAGTGTAACTATGTATAAAATACCCCATGTGTGGAATTCTTCTTCTTTAAAACAGAAGTTTAAGAATGCTTTCCTTTATCTTTCTTTTTTTTTTTTTCGTTTTTTTACTATACTTTCCTAGGTTGATGCATCATCGGTCCAATGTTGCATTTGTCCCCTGGCGCCTTTAACCCTGAGAACCAAGCGATCTAATACCGCTGATCGCTCGGTTCTCACAGCTCTCTTAACCGAGAGCTGGTGGCTGTCAGTCAGCCGCTCTCTGCTCTGGCCCCTGGGCTCACTAGAGCGCTGGGCTGTGGAGGGGTCAGGAGCGACCAGTGGCTCACCAGGTGCCATTTCAGGAATGTGAGCAGATCCCAACCATATCCCAACTGATCTTGCCCGAGCCAGCTCTGTGACGTCAGGCAACAGCGGGCTTCAGCCCACTGTCTGCTGAAAACGGGTCGCAGGAGTGCAGAATGAACTGCACTCCTGTGATCCACAGGATAAGTACAGCCAAATGAGCTGTACTTCTCCTTTTAATGAGCTTCAACAGAATAGATCGATGATGTCTCCCTAACAAGAACCTGTAACCTGCACTATACTATCACATAGAGAGTGTGTTGCCCTCCTTGTGATGGCAACAAAAGTTGAGTTGAAAAAATGTTTAAAGTAAAAAAACAAAAAAAAACGCACGTACATGAGAACACAAATGTGTGCGTTGGGTACACATAAAAAAAAAACAGTTGTGCCACACATATTAGGTATCCCCATGCACCCTAGAGTAAGCGCAAATTCTAGGGTCATCGCTCTAAATTGGGGAGCTGTAAAGTCTTTTAAAATGTCGCCTGTGGATAATTTTGAGCAGTGTAGTTTTTTGCCACTTCATGGGGGCCCAGTTTTGAGGCTTGATATAATTGGTATCCATTTATGCAAAACAACCTCATACTTTTACATTTTAATAAAAATTTTAGATTTATATTGTATTTTCAAATTAATTGAGTGTATTTTTATTGAAAATATAGATTTGATAATCCACGCAAGTATGGTGTGACATGAAAAATTGCAACTACCGCCATTTATTTTCCAGGGTCTCTGCTTTCAGAAAATATGTAATGTCTTTGGTTTTAACTGCATTTTAGTATGTATGCACAAAATATTTTAGCTTACAGTTGGCAAATCAGTAAAAGATACATTTTGGATTGGTTGCTAAGCTAATTAGGTAACTGAACTATACATATTAGCAGCTCTATAAACTTTAGCTACAGCAACAATGTATATCATTTAAATCTCTTACGTCCTCCGACAGTCACCGCCAAATCACACAGTCTTCACTTATGGGGTATTGACTTCATCTCCACAGGAGTTTCTAGTACCCCATAAGTGAAGACTGTGTGAATGGGCGGCGACTGTCGGAAGACTCAGAGAAAGGAATTTTACGGTAAGATTTTACAAAAATTCAATTTTTTTTGCAGAAAATAAGGCAAAACAAGAGGAGATTTTATTGCGTCCAGCCCGTAGAAACAGAAGGAAGGAACAAATCCCTACAGACAGCGATTCAGACAGATTCTCCCATGACCAGAAGAAACTGATTTGTAAGTCAAACAAAAGTCCAGAGGATTGGGAATTTTGGCCTGGAAGGCTTTTCATGGTAGGAACAGTTTCCTGTGGGTTAAAGAAAAGGCAACACAAAAGAGGTGTATTTTTTAAAAACTTTACTCAGCTATTCATCCATCAAATTTGCATGTAAATTAATTCTGTGCAAATGGGGCAAAATTTAAATGTTTTCAGACTATATTCACTGCAGATTAAATGTTCTTTATTGAAAAAAAAAAAAAACAGCGTAGAGCCACCAGAGTAGAGCTAAAGAGCATACTTTTTTCCTTTTGATACTCCATACCATCTGGTGGCCATAAAGTGGTATTTTCCCAATTCTCTCTTGAATTGTTGAATTTAATTGAATTTGAGCTGCAGAGAATAAAGCCTAAGAACATTCTATATTCCCCAATTTGCACAGAACACATTTATATGCAGTTTTAATGGATAAAAAGCTATGCTAATTTTTTTTAAAAGTTCACCCCAGAGTGTGCCGCAGAGTCACAGTGAATGGTGGCCATGGTGAAAAATGGGCGCCGTGGTAAAGAACGTGGATTATACAGTATATGCTATGAAGGATTGTAGGAGTTGTATTGTAAAAGATTAAGCACTTTCCAAGCTGAACATTATAACTGATTCTCCATGAAAATAATATGGATGGTTCAAAAATATTACATGGCATTTTTACAAATGATATTTCTCATTCATGTTCCTTTTACGAATGAGCTCAACACATTCAACATGTTTTTTATTCACAGCAGCACTTACTTCCTATAGAGCTCTCTGAATTTGGTACCATAACATCTCAAGACTGCCAGAAAGTCTCCGGCAGTCGCTGTGATTGCAGCTTTGAAAAGGGAGTAGATAGCTATATATTGTCCAGCAGGTGTCACGGAGTGCAGATCCCTGATTAATGTCGGAATGGGAGAGTATCTCCATTCAGGGCCTCCAGCCCATTATATATAACTTGTACTGTTCAGCCCTCGTGAACTGCCTTTCTGATCTGCAGGTTTCTTCCACAAAGTTATTAAATCAACATAAAAGCCAGTTAACTAGCATTTTCCAGGAAGATAGATCAGCACTGGCAGCCTCCCTATTCTCTTAGTACAAGTTTCCTTTCATTTAGTTGTTGTTTGCTGGAGACTGTATCTGAAAGAAGCAGCCTGAGTGCCCTTTTCTCTTTCTCTTTCAGATTCACTGTTGCTAGAAAGCACTGGATTTAAGAGCAGACAGATCATTTTTGATAATCAGGAAGGACAAATAATCCCACGTCTCAGGAAGCCCCGGGATTTGTTCTCTACTTTCAGGGAAAATGGCTCCCTGCAACCTCCCCGCTGGCCTACCGAATGTGAGGTCATTCCTGGAGAAATCTCTCATATTGGTAATTTTAAATAAAGAAAATGTTTGTTACATTTTTTTCTTGTTCTGTCTCTTTATAAAGGATTTACAGTTATGGCTGGAATACACGATAAAAAAAAACGGGCGAAAATTTCCGTTCAGCGAACGATCATCCGATATTCTACTCGTTGATGCCCAGCCATCAATGACCGATATCGATATTGTGAACGAAAACTACCGTTTGAAAAAAACGAAAAATTCTGTGGTCTCGTTTGCGAATGAACGATATTCTATACGTTGGTATTAAGGTCGTTCATTTGAAATCTGTAGAACATCATCACACTGAACACTGTTTTGATGGTCGGTGGACAACGGTCGGGCGATATTCGGCCCCTGTATGTTGGCAATGTTTTCGACCAACGAACACTTTTTCATTAGTCGGTGGTCGAATGATCGGGCGATATTCTAATCGTGTATTCCGGCCATAAGACATGAAAAATAATCCCTATTTTTTGTTAACCTTTTGTAGCCTTGCCCAGTCCCACTCCAAAGCAAGGCAAAGTGCTTTGTCTCCTCTTGGGCTAGTTGCAGTTGTGTGCGCTAGAAAAAAGTATGATATAAATTGAATGCAATGTAATGCAATCCACCACCTCCCACCATGCTGTGGCCTACATAACTTAAAGTGGAAGGCAAACCAAAACCTAACTAAGCTTAAACCTACTCCTAGCCCCATTCTAAGCCTATTCTTTTTACCCTGTAAAAGGCAAGATAACTATACTTTTTCTGAAGTCACCCCGGTCCGATCACATGATTAGGTCTCAGTGCTGGCTTTAGTGCAGAGGAGGGACAGCCACCAACGGATGCCTCTCTCTCCTCTACACTGAAGCTGGCACTGGGACCCGATCATGTGACTGGATCTGAGCAACTTCAGAATAGGTAAATATGGACATCTTTCCTTTTCCAGGGTAGATAGAATTGACAGGGCTGGATCAACATAGGGGCTATTGGAGCTGCAGCTCCAGGCCCCTTCCTTAAGATAGGCCCAGCCCAGTAGTGGGAGTGAGTCACTAATGCTGCCCGGCCCTCCTCTGTGTGTACAGTGTACACGTGATTGATATGTAAATCACTGAGGTATTGATATGTAAATCGTGATTGGAATTGGTCTGTAAATTGGTAGAGCATTCATGGGTATGTCAAACTCCCTGAGTCCATCATTATCTTTGTTGAATGCTGCCGACATTGGGGATGTACAACAAGCCCTGCATGCCACTGTCTCTGAGCCTCCCATCAGCCTGTACAGCAAAGGGGAGCATATTGTTTGTGGAAGGGGTCCAGAGGTAAACAGAGAAGGGATTACAGTTTGGAGCATGACCAAAGATGGGGTATGCAAGAGGGCTGGGGTGTAAAGATGAGCAGAGACATGTTTAATTAAGTAGAGATGAGGGGGGTTTGGGGTGCAGGGCACGGTTTGGGGTGCAGAGGTTAGGGGGATTTTGAATGCACAGGTGTACTCAGAGGAGGTGGATAAAGATATAGAGATTAGCAGAGAGGCAGGGAAGGGTCTGTCATAGTAAATATCCCTGTTACATTGTTGGTGTAAGGCTCCATTCACATCATGATGTGACCGAGTAGGCACGTTCCCATGCATTCGCATGTAGGACAGCCCTTCCCACTCTTACCGCAATGTGGCTCCACCCACAGTTCGCCCTACTAAGACTACCCAAAGGGGCGCTCTCTCTCTTGTTTGCATTTTCATTTTTTTTATTTCCATAAAAAGGCCCCCCAAAATCCTCAGCACCAGACCTATGATGCTCTTAATCTGGCCCTGGGAATAGGGGTTGGGAGTAGGTTAGGTTTATTTTGGTTTTGACTTGCCTTCCACTCTAATGAAAAGTCACAGTGCGATGCACCTGGATTTGCGCTTCGTCACCGCAGCTATTCTACCTCACACCAGCAGCTGCATTCTTGCACAGATGTTGGTGTTAATGGGCCCCTAAAGTAATAGCGTCTGTGAAAAAGGGAGGTACTCCAGATGGGGGCCACCAGTATGGGGATGTTTTAGTAGATGTTCAAGGTACAGCCAGGTGCCAGGTCTGGCTTCTTTATCCATCGTAACACAGCGTTTGTTAAAATTTTGATCTATGCTACATTGTTGGAACCAAGATCATTTAAGAGTATACCCAGCATCTATACTCTGATGCAGGTAACGAGTTAGAGTGGTTGTGTATGCAAGATGCATTCGTTAAAGCACACGTATACTTAAAGTTCTTTTTACTATGGTTTATTTTGTTTATTGCACACGCTGATAACATGGAGAAATGTGTTCTATGTCTTTATTCCATTCTGTGTGACAATACCTGTTGATGCTACGGTCTTTGTGCCATCATCGCAATCTTTGCATTTCTGTAAATCTGTCAGATTGTGAATTAAAATTGTTAAACCTTATTAAAATACATTTGACAAAAAAAGGTAAAGGCGTAGACAAAGTCCATTTTTTTCAAAGTTCTTGTTCCACTTCTCCAAGCATAAAAGGAGGTACACGGTAATATGAACGTGTGTTTTTTTTTTTTTTTTTAAAGGACGTACTGAATAGTTTTAAGTACATATTCTGTGGGAATAGAGGGCTTAAAGAGACATATTCACCTTACCCATAGAGGGCAAGGTGATTCTGCAAAAAAGCCTCCCAACCCTTTTTAACTCAACTTGCCTATGCTCCCTTTGCTGCTCCTTCCTCCATCACAGATGGTACTGGCAGTTTCAAAGACCAGACACTATCACAGAGGAGGAAGTCACATGCTCCCATATACCTGGAAGTCGTAGCAGTGTTGACAAGCAACAGGAGAGCACTGGTAGGGTGAGTATAATGGGCCGATAGTGGGGGAGACACTCTCACTTTGCCCTACACGAGGAGGATGGCAGTGTCTTTTTTAGGCACAATGGGGTCCTTAGCAAGGTCCCCTTCCCACTCCCTTGGTTAACATTAATAAGGCTTACAAAAAGTACAGAGAAGTTTCCACATTTGCATTGTCTGTACTGACCTAGTCACAACAGACCCCAAGTACCTACAAGTAAATCCTCCCTTATGAAGTACCAGGCAGGCATTCAGCTTTGCCCAATTGCACTATTGTACTGGATTATTGTAGGAGAATTAAGGCTGGTCATACACTGAGCGATTTTCTTTTCTGCCGCAACGACTTGCGGGAAAGAAATTAGCTAAATTCCCCCATAAACACAGACAGTGCTGACAGGGGAATCCCTCCTGCCAGGTCATTGTCTTCTCCCAGCAAATGTCCATGTAACCCCCAAATCCTTAATCTTCCAGTGCAGTAGGGGTTAAAATAACTGAGGGAGCTCTGACAAGCACTCAAGTGTGCCCAGCTATGCCTGCCCTTTCTGCCCAGCAGGGGGCATCGGAGGAGGATTTTACCTAAACCAGGAAACAGCAGGACAAGGGACACATCACTCTGATGGTAAGTGATGTCCCTTGTGGTGATGTGTTTTTTTTTTTTTTTTTTAACTAAACTAAGGCTTTTAACTTGTTTCATGCGGCTGGGTGAGCCTTTACAGACCATATTTAGGAGGTCCAGAAAATCGCATTTTACTTTTTCAAAGAGACACTGACAGCACTTTTGGTATAGCACAGAGAAAAAGATGGTTTACGCTGAATCCATTTTTGACTATGAATGATAAAGCACTGAGATTGCCCAGTAGAGGTGTAAATACTATTTATAAATTCCAACAGTAGTGAATTGTAGGGAATTAGCCTGTAAGTATCTAAGGTGTTGGACTTACAAACCAGTCACCATTGTTTATCATTATCGACCTGCTTTACATTTCAGTAGGTTTTTTATTAGATAACAGTGAAATCTACTACTGTAAAGTGTTCTTATTTTCTGTTTGTCCTCTGTCCTCATATAGAATGGGAGCCTCCCCATCCAGAGCCCTTCTACAGACATACTGGCAAAGAAGCAATGCCATTAGTTTCCGGGGAAGGAGATGGAAAAGTGATATATGAAATCAAACCAGGTAAGAATGTTATGTTTGAGGCTGGGTTCACACTAGTGCAAATTGGATGCGGGTTTCTACCCCATCCAATTCGCATGACAGGAGAGTGTGCCCGGCTCTCCATGGCGGCTGTGGAGCAGATTGCACAGGGGTCCTGTGCGTCCTTGGCTCAGTTTCAGGTCCGAATTCAGGCAAAAAATTTGGCCCCGATTTGTCACTGAAACGGAGAACAGTGACGCACTGGACATCCGATTTAAGTGTGAACCCAGCCTAAAGCCCATCTAAATTAAAATTTTAAATAGGCCAAATATATTCCAAGTTAATAAAAAAAGTGTGTACAAAGTCTTATGGTGGCCATTCACACTTTGATTTTATTATCTGATAGATTTGCGATTCAATCTAAGTTTTTGAATCAGCAAGCAATCCAGTAGGCATAATTTACCTCCTGAACCATTTTAGATTAAAATTAACTCAGATTCAATCAATTTGAGTCAAATGGCCAGGGTGGAACGTTCTCTATCATGTTGCATCAATTGGCAGCATTCCGATGCTTTGTTCATATTTAGATCAGATTATGAGATTGCATGGTAAAAAAAAAATATGATTTAATTGATAATTTACGATTGTATTTTAGTTGGAGTAGCGCTCCATTCTGTGCAATGGAACCGTTCTAATCAGAGCGACTCAAGTCGCTCCGACTTAGAAAAAGGTTCCTGCACTATTTTTGGGCGAAGTCGGAGCGACTTGAAATGACTTCTATTGTGAGAAGTCGTTTGCAAGCCGCGATGAAGTCGCGCTGCACGGGCGACTTCAAAGTCAGGTGACTTTGAGTCGGAGTAGTGTGAACGGCTCTTAGCCATAAGTGTGTTTCATTCCAATCTTAGAGGAGATTGTGACTAGATACTAATTAGCTAGTAACGCACAATCACTGTGCAATGTTACAAACTGGGAAGCTGAATCTACACTGCATTAAACCAAACATGACTGCCTTTCAGTATATATGAATTTATAAACCACGCATTTAGAAAACACAATTCAGAAAACACAATTAAAACATTAACATATTGATCAGATTATTTATAGATGTTAATCTATTTTACTTGTATATCTAAAAACGTCTCCTTTAATGACTCCTTCTGCAGCATACAAAGGGTCTCACTTCACTGGTTCCCGAACTGGCGGACGTCGGTGTGTCATTTATACACCTTGTACAAATGTTGATGGGATTAATAACAACGACTTGCAGTTTGAATCTCGATTTGAAAGCGGCAATCTTCAAAAAGCTGTCAAAGTGTAAGTGACCCAATCTACTCTTACAAACCCAATCACAGACACGATTTTCCTGAAGTGTGAAGCTTTCCACCACTGCAATGTATGGGTGTACTGCTCCACTGTATAGGGTGAGCATATACTGTACTTTTTATTTCAATCGTTTTTATTGAAGTTTTCAAACATGAACATAAACAAGAAATGCAGTGCATAAGAGTACAAGCGTGTATGAATGTGCAGTTTTACATCATACCAGATAAAAACATTAGTGAACATATACTGTACATTTGATGGACTGTACTCTTGATCTAGAAAACATTAATATGGAACCTGCACTCTTGTATTAAACAGTAAAATACATGCTTGTAATCCAAAGCACTCGTATATCAAAGCAAATTTGCCCATAAGAAATAATAGAAACTCGATTTGTTCCACAATAATTTATTCATAAATACTTCAGTTTATAGTCCATATAAAAAGATCGTAGCAATGTGATAAAATGTCCATCCACAAATGGCAGTCTCCACAAGGGGATTAGAAGAAAAATCCAGCAGGAGCTCCAGAGTATGAAAGAGAAGAGAGGCGCCTCTAAGTGTAGTAATATGGCTTCATTTAAAGGCACAACATTTAGTAATTCACATGGTTGATGATTAAAAGAGGCACATCTAAGTATGCCGGTATAATGGGTACAGCTGTCCACATAGACCGTCCTCCACACCGCCGGCGTCACGTCGAATAATGCCTTCCGTCGGATAGTGCATCTGACGGACTGCACATGCGCAGTAAATTACGTCACTCCGGCTGCCTGCTCCGCAGCTGGGGTTGACGTCATTATTGCGCAGTCCGTCGGATGCACTCTTCGACGGAAGGCTGCGGGAATAATCGTCGCAATCTGCGCATGCGCGCCCATAGAGAGCGGAGGAGGGGAGAGAATCTATTGTCAGATTCTGCCTCACTCTCTGCACATCTATCAGGACGGATCGGATTACACTGCATTGTATTCTTATGTGTGAAATGGCGGCAATATTGTCAAGAGCTGTGTTTGTGTTCTCTATCAGACAATATTCCCGCCATTTCTCACATAAGAATACACTGCACATTAATCCGATCCGTCCCGATAGATGTGCAGAGAGCGAGGCAGAATCTGACAATAGATTCTCTCCCCTCCTCCGCTCTCTCTATCTACCGTCGGATAGTGCATCCGACAAACTGCGCATGTCAGTGTCGTCACCGCCAGCGCAGCTGATCGGAGCAGTCAGCTGGAGTGACGTCAGTCCGTCGGATGCACTATCCGACGGAAGGCATTATCTGACACGACACCGGCTCTCACCGCTGTCAGTCTGCTATTATGACCGGGAAGACTATCCTGCAGTAAAGCAATCTGAAAGCGAGGCCTGAATCGCACGTGGAGCGCATTGTGGAAGGGATTACGTCGATAGCGGTGCAGAGGATGGTCTATGTCAGTGTTTCTCAACTCCAGTCCTCAGGGCACACTATGGGTCCTTTCACACTGTGCGCCTTCTGATGAGGTCCGTTCTGCCCAGTGGGGGATCAATCCGCCGATCCCCGCTGAGCAGGCGGATGACAGCTCTGTCTCTGCTCTGTGTGCGGAGATGGAGCTGTCAGATTCCCCTGTATGTCTATTATTCCTCTATGGGGGGAATCGGATGAGAATGGACTGCCTGTCTGTACTCATCCAATCCGATCCGCAGGACTGATGGAAAATAGGATTTCACGGACAGGATCTGAAGTGGATAGCAGCGGGGGTCAGTGGACATGTCTCCGCTGACATCCGCTGCCCCATAGGGATGCATGGAGGATCCGATCAGGTCCGCCTAAAAAACTGACGATCGGATCGGATTGTTCGTGTGAAAGGACCCTAACAGGCTGGATTTTAAGTATTACCTTGGGAAGATGCAGACTAGAATACCGCAATCACTGAGCAGCAAGTGAGATCACCTGTGATGTATCTCCGTTTTCTTGAAAACCTGGTCTAATAGTGTGCCCTGAGGACTGGAGTTGAGCAACACTGGTCTATGTGGACAGCTTTATCCCGGATGCCTGCATACTTGGATGTGCCTGTTTTAATCATCAACCATGCAAGTTGCTAAATGTTGTACCTTCAATAAATGTAACCATATAGCTACACTTATAGGCGCCTCTCTTCTCTTTTATTCTAAGTTGTGACATGATGCTGCTTCTATATCAAGTCAAAGTTTATAAAATAAGTTTTGCTTGTCTTGCAAAACGCTCACAAACCAAGTTACTCTCAATCCAAGGTTTAACTGTATAGCATGTTGTATGTGTCATGAGATCTGCTTACATCTTCTGTTCTCTTTTCAGAGGGACATATGAGTATGAACTGACCCTACGTACTGACCTCTACACCAGCAAGCACACTCAATGGTTCTACTTCCAGGTGAAGAACACAAAGAAAGGTGTCCCCTATCGTTTCACTATCACTAACCTAATGAAGAGCAACAGCCTGTACAATGCTGGCATGAAGCCTCTTCTGTATTCAGAACACAATGCCACCTTCACAGGAGAGGGGTGGAAGAGGGAAGGGAGAGATATAAAGTACTATCGTAACTCTCGTGCACAGGGAGGTTGCTCTTTGTACTGCTTAACTTGGACATTTGAGTTTCCCCATGACAACGATACCTGTTTCTTTGCACACTGTTATCCGTATACATATTCTGACCTGCAGAGGGATATTGAAATGTGGACCAGTGACCCAGATCGCTCCCAGTACTGCAAACTCCGGACCTTATGCAGGAGTCTGGCGGGTAACACAGTCTACTTGATGACTATTACGTCCCCATCGGTAAAACCTGAGTTGGCCACTAGTAAGAAAGCAGTGGTGGTGACCGCCAGAGTACACCCTGGGGAGACTAATGGCTCCTGGATGATGAAAGGCTTCCTGGACTTCATCCTGAGTGACTCTCCTGATGCTCAGCTGCTAAGGGATATGTTTATTTTTAAAGTTATTCCCATGCTAAATCCAGATGGGGTAATTGTTGGAAACTACCGCTGCTCTCTGTCTGGGAGGGATCTAAACAGGAATTATCGAAGTATGCTGAAGGATTCCTACCCGTGTATTTGGCAAACAAGGGCTATGATTAAAAGGTGAGGACATCCAATGGAAGATATTTTTTATGCTCAATAGTGTGTTTACACCTGACCATTATACCGACTCTATATGGCCAAAAGTATGTGGACAGCACTCCAAACTACTGAGTTTTAAGTGAAGGGTACTCACTGCAGTCTCCTTGTTGCATGGTTTTCTCCTGTTTATGCTACTTGCTATATGCACAGGGACATCTAGTGGACAAAGAGAAAATCGCAGCCCATTTATGTTGGAAGAGCAGCAAGGGATTCAGGGTTGTATAGTTAAATATTTTTACAAGACTCAGAGCTGCCATCATAAAGATAGAGGGGAGAAGCCCAAACCCAACTCAAGATATTTAATAATCTAAGCTACCTTTTCAAATGTGCAGACACAACATAAATGAAGCTCTGAAATGTCTGACCAACAAGAATCCAGGATGAAATTTGGACAGTTTAAGGCAGTCTTAGACCCAAAAACAAACTTTTATTATATTGCACCTTACCAATTCTTAGATATGATGGCTGTAATGGTTTCCTCTTTAGGTTTTCTTTCTTTTATTTTAATTTGGTAATCCAGCCAGCATATCTGTTGTTTTTCACAGCACAAGTTTTCCAGCAGAATGTATTAGTTTACATGGATGAGACAAACCACTTAACACTTGTGGGGGGACACTCCCGATACTCAAGAACACTGTTTTTCCCTGGGTTGCTCTGCCTTCAGCTCCAATTGTCAGTATCCTGGACCTCTTGGCTCAGCATCACACTCTGGATCCACTAGGCCGACTGCCTGTGTCCACCTTCCTTGCTGACCAACGTCCCCCTCCTCCTGGGACCTGGCTTCCCGCCCAAAGACGCCCTGTCACATGTGCCCCTGGCTTTTATAGCCTATCCCAGGATGCACCACTCTTGTGCCCTCCCACTGGGACAGCCACAAAAGCCTGTGTCACTGGCTGGATTTCCTCCACTGTCCAACAGGCTCCCCTATTGGATACAGTGGAGACACTCCCTCAGACCAAGTGAATCACACATGGACACATGTAACAGGCAAAACTACTGATCAGGCTCCCCTGATAAGCAGATGGAGCAAAACAATGCCTTTACCTAGCACCTACCTAGGAGGGTGCTACACATGCAAAATCTCAAATCAGCAGGTGAGTACAGATAGGAAAAAGCCAAACAAAATACTGACGCAGCCATCACATCTATTTAGTAAACTGCAATATAATACGGTTTTGGGTTTAATACCGCTTTAAGGCAGGCATCACTGAATGGCAGACACGCGCGTGGGAGCCGACGGTCACGGCACGGGGCTCTGAAGAAATGGCACCAGCGGCTGTTCCTTCAGAGCGCATGCGCCAGTGACGTCACTGGCTGCATTTAAGGTAAATATCTCCTAAACGGTACATGTTTAGGAGATATTTACAGTACCTATAGGTAAGCCTTATCATAGGTTTACCTATAGGTAAAAGTGTCAGAGGAGGGTTTACTTCCTCTTTAAGGTTTTATAATATTCCTAGCAATATTACCCATTTAGCACCCTATGAGTGAATGATACTAATAGGGGCTAACTGTAGTGAGGTCAGCAGCCATATTTATTGCATTTTTATCTTTATTATCAATTAATCTAGGCAGCGCCAATACTCACTTGCACAGTAGCACCTTTAGACATAACAAAGGGTTGGTGGACCTTTGCTGGAAGAACAATTTACTGACTGGACCTCCTTGAATTTTAATTCAATGTACCTAGTTGAAGGTATTCCTTTGACTCAGAAAAACAAATCCAAGTAGAGGCATCCAATTTAGAGTATCAAGACATATATTTTGTTCTTCCATTTCAGGCTTTTAGTAGAACGAGAAGTTCTTCTGTATTGTGACTTCCATGGACACAGTCGTAAGAACAATGTGTTCATGTATGGCTGTAACAACAAGGGTCATCCCGAGTCCAGGCTACATGAGAGGGTCTTCCCTTTAATGCTCAGCAAGAATGCTCCTGATAAGGTAATTCAAATTGTTGAAGAATATATTTGATTTTTACTTATACCTGTGCCAAAGGAAATATGGCATGAATGACTAAGAGCAATGCCCAGCTGATTTATCCCCAAACATTTACAGTGTACTTTCTCTGCAGTTCCTCTTTAAAGGCTGTAAGTTTAAAGTACAGAAAAGTAAAGAAGGCACAGGACGGATTGTAATGTGGCGCCATGGCATCAACAACAGTTATACCATGGAGTCTACTTTTGGTGGATCTACATTAGGTGAGTGTTCCTTCACTGTAATTGTCAGTATTACCCTGTCCTTGGCCATAGAGATCAGCATTGGTATTTCACCTACCGCAATGGTCAGCACTACTCTGTCCCCACCACACAGTTTAGTATTTCTCTACCGCACCAAAGAAGTCACTACTACTTTGCCCCATTAAAGATGACCACATTAGTCTGCTCATATCATAAAGGTCAGCACCACAGAGGTCAAAGCTACTCTGCCTTCCCCCAAAGTTCTGCTTTGTGTTGGAGACTGCGCTGGACTTACTGGATCAGTCACTGGTTGTGGATGGGTGATTGTGTGGGCAAATGGGAAGCGATCCCTTCCAGTGGGTCGTGCCTGTGTTGATTGGGAGTCAGAGGCCCGATGTCAGCCAGCCTATTGCCCAGATTATACAGCTGCATGGTCAAATTAGGGAGCAAGCCCAAGAGCTAACCAGTCAAGCATTTGCACATATTTGGATCTAAAGGTTGTTTATACATTCATCAAAGGGAACTGGCTGCTACTATTACAAATGACAACTCTATATCTGTTCTCAGGTCAGAAGATGCCAGTACATTTATAGTGCTCAAGCACACAACACTGAAGAAGGGGAAGTCTATTCCCCTGAAACATGTTGGCTTTATGTATATGCTTACACTTACAAAATAACATCTTTTGAACCATACACCTAAAGTTGGTTTTCTGGACACTGGGCACTTTTTCTTTCCTACCCAAACCTTCCTCTAAAGTTGAGCATTACTCTGCCCTACTACAGAGGTCAGGACTACTCTGCCCCCACAGCAAAGTTTAGTAGTAGTCTGCTCCACCACAGAGGTCAGTACTGTTTTGCCCAGTCACAGATGACAGGCTGACTCTGCTTTCACAACATTGCTCAGAATTGCAGTGGTCAGGACTACACTGTCCCTACCCCACTGTTTAGCATTACTTTGCTTCACCACAATGGTCAGGTCTAAATTGCCCCCACTGTAAAGCTCAGTTGTCAGATACCTGATCCGAGGCAGAGATGCAGAGTGCTGGGCAGGAATACACCGGATAGTCCAAGGAGGAACCAGGAACAACCAGGCAGTAGGTATAAGACCGGCCGGGGGTCAAACACAGTGCTCGGCAGTAAGCTGCAACAGGTGCAAGCCAAAGATATAGCAGGAAGGCCAGAAGCAGACAAGTCAGTGGGAAAGCCGAGATCAGGTACTGGAGGGCAGGTAGACAGGAAGCAAGTCCGTGAGCCAAGCCGAGGTCAGAAAACTGGAGAGCCAAACTGGAGCAGGGATGGTCAGACTAAGCCGAGGGTCAAAGCCAGGAGAGAGAGCAGACAGGTCAGGAACAAGCCGGGTCAAACTGGAATCCAGGAAGTAGCAACGCTCAGGAAACAGGAGGAGCTGAAGACAATCCAGCAATTTAATGGGCTGAGCAGAGTCCTTTTATAGGCCAGTGAATTAGTCTATGGCCTGAGTTCATTGTGGCCATGGGAAGTACTGGCAAAGTTGCCAGCTGCAGCACAGCCATGACTCTATGGCCTGAGTCCATTGCAGCCTTTGGAAGTAGTGGCGGAGTTGCCAGTTGCAGCATGGCCATTTCTCTGACATCAGTATTGCTCTGCTCCACTGCAGAGGTCTGTACTACTCAGCCCCTACCGCAAAGTTCAGCATTACTGTGTCTCATCACAGGTCAGCACTAGTCTGGCCCGCCACAATGTTTGGAATTATTCTGTGCTGCCACAGAGGTTAGGACCACCGTGCCCCCACTGCAATGTTCAGTATTACTCTGCCCCCAGTGCAATGTTCATTATTACTCTGCTCCACCACAAAGATCTGCACTATTCTATACAACTGGCCAAAATTCACTACATGGGTGACCCTGTTGGCTACCTCCCACCTGACATCCTTAATTTAAAAATTGAAGAAGCCAGGTGTAAAATTGGATGTTGAACAGCGGCTGCATCATATTGCAGCCACTGATTGGGTATATGGATAGGTTCTGGCTGCGGCTTTCAGACTACAATAGCCACAGCAGGAGATTCCTCCATCCATGCTGTATAGAGAGATGGCGAATCATCTGTTTTTTTTCTGTCCAGCTTGCAGGTTGAACGAATATAATTGATGTGTGTATACCCCACATTGCTTGCCTGTGACAAGATTACCTATATAGGGGTTAGCTGTCCTGTTTGTCTTGAACAGTGCAAATTTACCACAGTAGAGTAGAGTAACGCAGTTGTCAGTACTACTCTGGCTCCTACCACCGTGGACGGTGCTTCTTTACTCCCTACTACATTCATCGGTACACCACTGCCTTCTACCACAGATGTTGCCTTTGCTGCCCTTATGGTAGTGGTCAATAATCATGTGATCCTATTGCTTGATCTGTACTACTCTGCCCCTACCACAGTGATCTTTGCTACTCTAATACTTTTTCTAAGTAGTTAGAACTATTCTTTCTTTTTGACATTTGCCAGCGCTACCCTGCCAGTGATCAGAGTGGTCAGTACTTCATTGCCTTCTACCTCAATGGTTAGTACTATTCTTCCCTCTACGACAGTGTACAGTACTTACTCTGTTCCTTAGAATAGTCAACACTACTGTCTCCTTATTACAGCGGTCAATACTACTGTGTTATACCACTGTTGTCAAAAGTTGAAAATTATAATGCTCTTTAAAAGATAATAAATATACATTTTTTTAACTGAAAATATAGGGGACAGAAAAGGCACTCATTTTACAACAAATGACCTCAAATCGATGGGACATCACTTCTGTGACACTCTGCTGGACTATTGTGATCCTGATAAGACCAAGGTGAGCGCTTAATTTAAAGCCTAGTGCACATGCAGGGCTTAATGAAAAAAAAAGATGACAGCTCCAGAGTAGCTGCTGTACTAACTATCCGACGTTAGTACAGCGATCTCCCCTGCTGTTCTATTTTGTTCTGACAGGGGGACAGCCCCCATGCCACATGACTCTAGTCAGCGCACTTAGCGATTGGCGGAAAGCGTTGATCTTGAACCTATCTGCAGACCTTTTTTGATCATACACCTTCGGAACGGCCGGATTTTGTAGGACTGACTGCAGTACACGCGGGCCGAATTTTGGCTGGTTCCTATTGAACCAGCCAAAATCGCCCGACATTCGGTCTGTGTGTACTAGGCTTAAGGGGTTTATCAAGCATTATTATGACCATTCACTACTGCTTGTTGAGCCATCATGTCTTTTCTGATGTTGTCTGGACCCAGTTATACCCTTTGTTGTTTAGGAATCTCCATCCTTTGACTACCCTCTGTTCTCAGTTAAAGGTATGTTTGTCTGAGCTCCAGACTATAGTTCAAGAAGAAATTAAAGAGAAGTTGAAACAACTTGGAAGAGGTGTTGATTCTGATGTCAATTTGAGTGACATTTCCCTGTCAGACATTGAATCAAGGTAAGAATGTTCTGTAATGGTCCTTTGGCTAAATAGGCACAAATTACCACAGATACACTCCAAAATCTTGACAAAAGCAGAACGTATAAAGTCCAGATTTAGTTTTCACACTCTATGTCCTATGGTGTCCACATGTTTCATGAGTTCAGAACAGTCACCTTTTATCAGGGATTGGTACTGTTGAACAAAGTGTGGACTGGACTGATAAAATTGGAAAAATCCTTCGGGGTAAATAAAGAGCATCTGAAGCAATCATCAGACTAATTACCCCATTAGGATCCCTCCAATTGTATCAGTCCAGTCTGCACATTCAACAGTACTTTTGGGGTTGGAAAAATGAATGAGTGCTGGTTCACATTGATCCAACAATCATTGCCACATCCCTAAAACATACGTTTTTGGTGAGGGACTGGGTGTGCAAGAAACCGCCAAAAAGTAGAAAACAAAGTCCAGATTCAATTTTGTTTTTTAGATTATGTCAAAAACCACAAAAGTACTGAGACAGACATTTTTGGTGAGGGGCAGGTCCGATGTGTGATCAAGCCAGAAGGCTGGAGGGATATCCGGGCCGTACCTCACCAGAAGCATGGGACTTTGAAGGCATAGATTGATAGTGAGTTCCTAAACAAAAGCCCATAATATATAAAAAGTTGATTTTTATTCAAAATACAGATACCATTTCTTAAAAACATTGAAAAACAGACATATACATTTCCAAATAGGATAAATGAATCATGAATAACAGTATGGATCACATAGGTCCAATGTGATCCAACCTATGTGATCCATACTGGTATTCATGATTCATTTATCCTATTTGGAAATGTATATGTCTGTTTTTCAATGTTTTTTTTTAAGAAATTGTATCTGTATTTTGAATAAAAATCAACTTTTTATATATTATGGTCCCATTGTCAGTTAGAATAAGAAGGGGGGGGGGGGGGACTCCTCGAGAGACAAAGACAGCATTTACATTTTGGTAAGGGACTGGGTGTGCAAGAAACCGCAGAAAACAAAGTCCAGATTAAATTTTTTTTTTAGATTATGTCAAAAACCCCAAAAGTACGGAGACAGAAATTTTTGGTGAGGGGCAGGTCCAATATGCAATCAAGCCAGAAGGCTGGAGGGATATCCGGGCCGTACCTCACCAGAAGCATGGGACTTTGCAGGCATAGATTGATAGTGAGTTGTAGTGAAAATTCCTAAACAATGGGACCATAATATATAAAAAGTTGATTTTTATTCAAAATACAGATACAATTTCTTAAAAACATTGAAAAACAGACATATACATTTCCAAATAGGATAAATGAATCATGAATACCAGTATGGATCACATAGGTTGGATCACATTGGACCTATGTGATCCATACTGTTATTTATGTACTTTTGGGGTTTTTGACATAATCTAAAAAAAAAATTTAATCTGGACTTTGTTTTCTGCGGTTTCTTGCACACCCAGTCCCTTACCAAAATGTAAATGCTGTCTTTGTCTCTCGAGGAGTCCCCCCCCCCCCCTTCTTATTCTAACTGACACCAATCAGGAAAAGACAAAAAGTGAAGAGAAAACAACAAAAAGTAGAGGTTCTGATCTCTTCTTACACTTCTTATTTGTGTTCTCTTTCTTCCATGGTGGGCATTTCCTATTTTTTATTGTTTGCCTGATTCCTGTCAAAGAGCCTAAAGTAGGAGTAAGAAAACAGACCACAATTTTCAAAAGGTTCTAACCTTTCCCCATAGTTTTCTCTGTTCATTGGACTTTAACCATTTTATTGTCATTTTAAAGGTAAAAAAAAAAAAATCCCAAATTTTGGGCTTTTACTCAGAACAGTAAAAGAGGGGAAATCTTCCAAGTGGGACACTAGTTATGGTGACCAGGGGGCCGCAATGCATTCCCTCAATTTGCAAGGATTTCCTCTCCCTTCTTGTTTTGGTATTTTGGCTAAGGGACAGGAAGTGAAGGTTAATCTCCCCAATGGGATACAGATGGAAAAAAAAACCTGACAGGGGTTATAACCGTCTTACTCCACCCAAAATGAAAATAAAAGTTTTGCCTATAGTTCTACTTTAAGGATTTGCTCATAATTATCCTCTCCTTGTGCATAAAAAAAAAATGTCTTTGTTGGAGCACTTTTACGCTCATCAGGATTTAACTGATTTTAATCATTTTGAAAATCTTCCTCTTAAAGGATTTGTTTTGAAGTGTCCTATTTAGGGATTTGTAATAATTAGCAAGGCTGACACTACAATTGTTTTTAATGTGAGATGTTCACACTCTTACACCTCCATATGCTAAGTGTTACTTATCTAATTAAAATGATGTAATGTCTTTGTACTTAGTCAAGAATTTATTTGCTAGTTCTCATGACTAGTAAGGTTTTTCCTCTCTGCGTACAGTATATCTGATGTATATATTAAAGTGAACCTGAGCTAGAATTAAATATTTACTAAGTAACAGTGCTAAAGTGAGGGCAATTTATGGTGCCTCTTGGGTCCTGGGTCCTGGGCCCAGCCCAATGCACATGTTCACCAGCACACCATGGATCATCAAATTTTGTCCAAAGCTTTTATTGCAGAAAGATCACAAAGGACAGAGTGCAACATTTCAAAGCCGTACAGGACCCCTTTGTCAGGCATGCCTGATAAAGGGGTACTGCGCAGCTCTAAAATGTTGCAGCTCTGTGTGTGAATAAACTACAAGCCCCGACATCGTGGCTTTGCAGCTGTCTGCTTGTAGTTCTCAATGAACTACCACGGGGCTGTAGAGCACCATGGTAGTTCATTGATTCTTCATGTAAGGGGTATCGGATACTCTTGACAGATATGCAGGAGACCTGCATGGCACTATCGATCAGCTGATCACTGGTGCAATGCTTTACAGGCTCAAAAAACGAAATAAATAAATGCACATATTTTACCTGCAAAAAAGAAATGTGCATTAATTATTTTTTTTCTAACAAGTGAACTTATCCTTTAATAATCCTGGGAAAACTGGAAATCTGGTTTCCCTCTCTATAGGATCACCCTGGAACCCCCTCACCCTCCATGGGTGAGGATCCCTGAGCACTTCAACTGCGCATGTCACCCCCATTAAAGGGACCAAAACCTAAACAATGGGGACACTTATTTCCCCATTCGGGACCGATCCCTGGTGTACTGTTCAGTCAAAAAGAAGAGCCATGTAAAAGGCATTGCGTCTTTTATTCCAGCAGCCTATGTGTTGAAACTGCTTAAATTGTCTCCAGTCATGCAGGTCCTCCCTCCAAATTATGTCTTGTAGTGAGTGTGAGCAGGAGAAATCAGCATGCCCAGTGGGAAGTGTTGCATACCTGCAGCAGAAGCAGCAGGAGGAGGAGAAAAGTGAAGTGACCGTGTCACCTTTTTTGTCAAGATTAGGCCCGGTCTCTTCTGCCATATGGTTGTTTGGTGAATAGTAGAAGTTTGCTTATTTGACAGGACAAGATAACAACGAGAAGGGCGCACCGACCTTGTGCATCACCACTTAAAAGTTTATTAAAATCAAAGAAGGGTAGCGTACAATATACTCACAAACGTAGGATATGAACAAGCATATAGGAAATGGGCACCGCTCGCTTCCAGGACACCTCTCTACTGCTGGATAGCGTGATGGCGTCCTCAAAACCTGATGTGGCTTACGTGTTTCAAGGGAGGACCCTCTTCCTGAGAGCCACAATCGCCTCGATGGCTTTGAGGAAGAGGGTCCTCCTCCCTCGAAACGCGTAAACCACATCAGGTTTTGAAGACGCCATCACGCTATCCAGCGGTAGAGCAGTGTCCTGGAAGCAAGCCGTGCCCATTTCCTATATGCTTGTTTATATCCTATGTTTGTGAGTATATTGTACGCTACCCTTCTTTGATTTTAATAAACTTTTAAGTGGTAATGCACAAGGTCGGTGCGCCCTTCTCTTGTTGTTTTCTTGTAGTGCCTTTTGGATACCCTTGGTCCTGAGGGGGGCAGCAAGACCGCTCCATTTCTGTCATAAAACCGCCTAGAACATTCACCTTCTCGCATACCACTCGAGCGCAGGAGAGATATTGTTTTTTGGAGACCCCTCAAGATGCCTGTGTTTCTGTTCTATTGTTACCGTTAGAAAGTTTTAGGCCAGGTTAGAACACTCATACATGAATACTGCATGGCCATAATGGCATCTAAAAGACTGAAATCCACGAAAACACAATTTTTTCACTGCCTCTTGCAGCACCAGTGGATCAAATAGCTCAGAGTCTGATGGACTTCCTGCACACTTGCTGAACATGGCAGAAAAGGTGAGACACACTATGTATTCAACTTTTCCTGTATTATACAATTTCTAATTACATAAAACTTTTATATTTTCTTCAGTCAACAGTTCAAACCATCATTTCATTAACTGCCAGGTGCCATTATAATTTAATTGAGTTATATTGCAGGCTGTAGCTGGCCACGCATTTAAAGATCTGATTCTTTGGATTTGACCCTGTGACCAAGCCTGTTGATCTAATGCAGGGGTAGGCAACCTTAAAGAGGTGGAGATCTCCCTGAACAACATGGGAGAAGTCAAAGATCACTGAGCACAATGTCGTCTCCTCACACCTGATTTAAACCTCTAAATGCCGTACTACCGTGTCGAAATCGCATTCATTGCATGGAAATCATGGGTTTAAATTAGGTGGTGAGGAGCCAACATATTGTCTCCTCACCACCTGTTAAACACACTCGGATCACTTTTCAGAGAAGCAGCAATGCCTGACGCACTTGTGAATGCATTCGGCAGCGGCACCCTTAGGGCTCGTTCACACTTGAATTTTTTTTTTTTTTTGGGGGGGGGGGGTAGTGACTGGGTGTGGTAAAACCCAGACTCAACCCCCCCGAGGCAGCATCCAAAGGTGTACACATGCCACAGCAGGAATTAAGCCCCTGTTGCTTTTGGTGGGTGCTACCGCCTGCCAATCGCGACCCATTCAAGAAAATGGGGTCATTCTGGAAGTGCCTCGCAACTGCATGCTTTTGGAGGGTCCAAGGAGTTAAAGCAGGTGGTGAGAAAGCAACACAACACTGCCTGCCAATCCCTTGTTTGCTGTACTGCACAAGGTTGCAGGGCACTTGTAGAGTGGCATCATTCACTTTAATGGGTCATGCTTTGCAGGTGCTACACCCATGCACCGTGACAGGGCGTATAACAGCTGCTGCAACATGTGTACACCCCTGGCCATTGCAGCTAAAGAGGATGCAGTTGGGGTAGGGGTGATAAAACACGTCTTTAACTATGGGGTTTTACCATCCCCCGAACTTCAAATGTAAATGTACCCTTACTGTTCTGAGCCCCGTATAAGGCTGCTTTCACACTGATGTGCTGCGTTTTACCTGCACTGTGGGTGCAGTACATCTGCAACTATACCGCATAAGATGCTCTTTGCTATAAACTTCTGTTTTATCCTAGAGGTCTGGAAAGCGTCACTTATGAAAGCGAACCAAAACTCCTGCATTCAGAAAGTGCACCAAATGCGCAGGAAATAATAGAAGTCTATGGCTAAGCACAGAAAACCTGCAGGAAAGCTGCGGGTACACTACACTGCGCCCACGATACATCAGTGTGAAAGCAGCCCTAAACTATTATGTATTGCTTCACACTGACTTGAAGATCTCTTCTTTCCTGCTGCTGGCTCCACTCTGGAGATCACTAGCCCGTATTAAAGGTGGAGTGCAGTTGCTATCACTCTACATGGGACAGGAGCGCTACAGAGGAGGCATCCGCTTATGCGGCTCTTGCCCCCTACTACAGCTCCAACTTTACAATTAGTCTCTCTGCATTGCACTCTGTTTGATGCTCTGAGATGGCGAGTCAGCAAGCCCAGACCGCAATCTATAGTCACCTGTCCCCGATCTACTGGTAGATCGCAATCTACATGTTGTTGACCCCCGATCTAATATGTACATCCACCAGTAGCTGCTAGTGCATTGGGGGCGCAGGGGCGCCGCCCCCCCCCCCATCCATCCATGTATCCGGCCCCCTGAAACAGGGCGCCGGACGCATGGATTCCAATGGGGTTTTTCTTTTTTAAGCATTTGGTTAGAGCCAGAGGCTCTAAAAGGCTTCAAAAAAGGGTGGGCTCGGGGCGCAGAGCACTGCGCCCCGAGCCCACCCAGTGGTGTGACAATAGTGAATGAATATTCTCTATTGCCACACTGATTCTCCTCCTGGCCAATCAGGAAGCTGGTCCTGAGACCCGTTTCCCAATTGGCCAAAAGGAAAAGCCATGCTATTGGCCAAGGAGCGGAGGAGGAGGAGGAGGGAGGAGACTGAGGGGAAAGCCGCCGCTGCCTGCCCGGGGGGGGGGGGACAGTGCGGGCTGGAGCTCATGGAGGACAGTGCAGGCTGGAGCTGGTGGGGAGGACAGTGCAGGCTGGAGCTGGTGTGGTCGGGGGGGTTATGGCATGGTCCGTCTACCGCCTGTACCCCCCGCCCCCGGCCCATGGAGCACCAGCCGCCACTGACATCCACTATTCAGTACAACTGGGGTTTTCTCTTCAGTATGGACTATGGGACATTAACAGGCAATGACAGGTAAACTCTGCAAAACTTTGCTTTTTCACTAGTTTTTTCAGAAAAAGAAACGTTTACGATCTCGTAAGGAAAGGAACAGAATGTATCAGAAACGCAGCTCCAAGCACAAATCAAAGTCTCAGAGCAGCATGCTGGTGAGTCAGCCTCTTACTATACTACTGAAAATTCAAGCCTTGTTTCTGCTGAAGAATGAAAAGTTAATTCAAAAATTGATATTTTTAAGTTCTGTGGCTTATTGATTACTTGAGGACTTCAGCTGAGAATTCCCTGTTTCCAGCTCCATCTAATCACCACAGCCACTGGAAAGGGTCCTGCTGCCCGAAGTTTTATACTCTAACTGCAGGTTTAATCATTTTAAATAGTTTGTTTGGGCCAAGCTGGCCCAAAGGAATGGTTTCCTTTACTACTGTAATTGATTTGGCTGCTGTCAGCACTGTATTCAATGTATGTAGCATCAGCCGCACATAGTCTGCAGCGCTGTGTTCAGCAGAGACACGTGGGGACTCCCTGCCTGCTGTCGGAACAAATTCGAGCTGGTTTGAGTGCTTCTCAGCCATTCACAGGAAGCCTTGTGCTTTATTGATGAATACAAGGCTTTCTCTCAATTGGCGGAGTTTGAGATCGTGACATTATCCATCCACCTCTCCACTGTAGCCAAGAGAAGCACTCAGCCCTGCTTGATTATTGTCTAGCAGCAGATGGAAAGGTCCCCATACTTGACTGAACACAGCGCTGTATATTGTATGTAGCTGATGCATACAGTGCTGACAGCAGCTGCATCAGTTAGCAAAGGAAATAGTTCATTTGGGCCAGCTTGGCCCCAACAAGCTAATTCAAGTGAAAGTAAACCTGTTGAGCTTTAATATTTTTTGCATTGTGGAGAATGTAGTGAAAGCGGAAGAGGTAAGATAGACACAGAAAGTCCACTCTTTCAGCAAAAGTACTCAAACGTTAGTATTTGTCCTTTATTTTACATTGCAGACAACATAACAGGGTACACTGAGACTTCTTGGTGGAATGAGCTGAGGATTCTGCTGGAAGATGACTGACAAATGGTGTAAAAAGTATAGAACTGATAAAGATAGTAACTACATACAGTATATAATATTATTCCGGTACAGAGAGAGAACCCCATAAGAGTAATTTCTTCTAAAGTTTACAGTAAAACAAAAGTGTTAGTCAAGTTAAAGTGGTTCAAAAGACTTGAAGAAGAACTCCGGGGGAAAAAAATTCCCATGCATTGGGTCTGTGCCCGCACTGCATGGGATAACTGCTTGTTTTGTCCTGGGGTGCACTGAAAGGCTATACTTCCCTGATCTTTCGATCCTCCAAAAAACAGCGCTTCCCCATGTCCAGGGGTGGACTGTTCCTGCCGTCCGCATGTCCAAAGCCAGTCTATGGGTGTGATGAAGTCAGGAACAGTCCATGCCCAAGACTGCTAGTGTGCAGGGGGCAGGAGCTGCAGGGATCGGTCTTGTGCTTATAGGATCAGCAGATTAGGTAAGTGCTGCTCTTCTCACCTCTAGGCAAAAATGAGCTGTGTGGGTACAGTCCCATTGCAAGGGACAACATTTTTTTCCCTACTGTTCCTCTTTAAGGTTTTTTTTTTACTATAATGCATTCTATGCATTAAGGTAAAACAATCTTCCAGTATCAGCTACCTCAGGCTCCCCGAATACGTAACCGGTTCTTCTTTCGATCCAGTGCTGTGCCCAAGAGCAGCATCACTGCTCTCTCTCGCTCTCTCTCCTCACAAGCAACAGAGGCAGCAGCGGGAGCTTATGGCTCCTGCTCCTGCCAATCAAATCCTATAAGGATGGAGCAGGGACAGGGCCGTTCAGCCACTTGAATGGCCAGGCAGCAACGTCACTCCCGCGCATGTGCACGGGAGTCCTATCACTATGACATACCATGGGTGTCGCAGTGCACTCTGAGCTGTGTTTGCAAGACTCAGCATACATTACTGCTGACAGGCAGGAGAAAGCTTTTATGACAGAAGTGACAATGAGGGGTTGATTTACTAAAGTGGGAGAGTGCAGAATCTGATGCCGCTGTGCAGGGTAGCCAATCGGCTACTAATTCCAGCTTGTTCAATTAAGCTGTGACAAAAAACCTGGAAGCTGATTGGTTTCTATGCAGAGCTGCACCAGATTTTGCACTCATTTTGTCTTACTAAATCAACCCGATAGGGCCTCTTCTGCCATGAAAAACTTGCCTGTCATTGTTTTTTTTGTTTTTTTTTAATCTTTTTTTTCTTTAAGTTTACTACCGCTTTAACTGCAGCAGAGAAAAATCGTATATCCTGCCTTGCCAGTTGCTACTGTGCACAATACTGGAGGTCGATATTAAGACATACTCTGCCTGAAAGTCACCTTTGAAGTAGATGTAAATCCTAACTGAACGACAATTACTTTGCCAAAGCTCTGTATATCATAAAAAATTATCACTTTTTAAAATAAAATACTATTCATCTTTTTTCATGCTTTTGCTGCATCTCAGTGATGCCGATGTCCTGCGGCCTTATCACAGCCACTACTTGTCTACATATACTCCAGCATTGGCTGCATGGCTTTTCACAGACCAGGGTTCCTGATGGTGACAACAGCAGACCATGCCTGCGTAATGTGCGATGAAATGGGCACTTGTAGTCTGTATCACCCATGTGACAGCAGGGCGTTGTCACCTATGAAAGAAAGTTCCTCTAAAGGACCTTAATGGCAGGATCACCTTGGTTTCATCAGACCATAACATATTTTCCCACATGCTTTTGGGAGACTTCAGATGTGTTTTTGCAAAATTTAGCCGGGCTTGGATGTTTTTCTTCGTAACTTTGCAACTCTAACCCAAAGCTCAGACATATGAAGAATGCGGGAGATTTCTGTCACATTTATCACACAGCCAGTACTAGCTTAATGTTGCTGTAGGCCTCTTGGCAGCCTCCCTGAATAGTTTTCCTCTCGTCTTTTCATCAATTTTGGTGTGATGTCCAGTTCTTGGTAATGTCCCTGTCGTGCCAAATTTTCTCCACTTGATGATGACTGTCTTCTCTGTGTTCCATGGTATATCCAAT